>NW_004567131.1:19483835-19508453 GCF_000260355.1 Condylura cristata | reverse complement strand
AAAAAGATTCAGCAGAAACTCTACCTGCCAGAGGGAATAACACAATGTATTTAAAGTACTTTAAAGAAAAAGTTAAGAATATTCTAGTTATCATTCAGAATTGAAGGTGACAGTTTCCCAGATAAACAAAAGCAAAAAGAGTTCATCACTACTAAAACAGCCTGGTTAAAAAAAAAAAAAAAAGAGGTTACCATCCCTTCTGAATATAGATAAAATGAAACAAAATGTTAGTAAACAAAAATATTCTAAAATTTGTATGAAACCACAAAGACCTTGAAACATCAAAACAATCATGAGAAAAATGAATAAAAATGGAGAGGTAATGCTCTGTGACTTCAAACTATACTACAAAACTGCAGTAATAAAAACAGAAACATAGATCAATGGAATAAAATTGAGAGCCCTGAAGTAAATCCACAAATATGTGGACAAATGACAAAAGGAGTCATGAAAATACAATAGAGAAAGGAAGATCTATTTAATAAGTCGTGCTGGAAATCTGGCAGCCACATGCAAAAGAACTATACTACAATCTTACACCATATACCAAAATTGAATATAAGATTTGCAACAATTACATGGTAAGATATGTAACCATTAAAATATATAGGCAAGGGGACTATGTTGATGGTACATTGGTGAATTGGTGGTGGGAGTTTCATGGGGACTATAACCAAGATGAAAATGCATTCACTGTACAAAAATGAAGAATGATGTAAAAAATATATAACAACAAATAAATAAAATACATAGAAGAAACACATAGCTGATAAGCTCTTTCACATTGGCTTTAAGGATATCTTGTGGGTTTGCCTCCAACAGTAAGGAAAATAGAAGAGAAAATACAAGTCTATCTAAAAGTTCTGAACAGTGAATAAAACTATAGTTAAAATGAAAATGCAGTAGACTCAGGGTATATACTTGTAAACTATATGTGATCAGACAAGGAGTTAATTCTCTAAAATATATAAACACATAAATAAATCACCATTAACCACAATAACAAAAAATACAGCCCTATTTAAAAAAAAAAAAAAGAGGATCTAAATTAGCATTTTTCTAAAGACATACATGGTCAACCAGATGTTGACCATCTAAAATTGTTCTTCAATTTATCATACGTTTATTCATCTTGCTTATCATTAGGGAAATGCAAATCAAAAAATCCAAACCACAATGACCTTTTCCCTAACACCTATGTTTATGGCAATAGGCAAAAGAAAGTGTAGAAATGCTTGGACATTGCAGTAGGAGTCTAAACATTGCAGCCACTATGGAAAATAGTGTGGAGGTTCCTCAAAATATTACAAGTAGAGGGTCCTCTCTGGTGGTGCAGGGGTTAAAGTCACAGATATCATACTATCACCATCCACTGTGGCATGAGTTCAATCCTCCGCCAAGATGCTAACCCACATGGCACAGCAGACCTTTCCTGTCTCATCCACCACTCCCCTCAGCAGTGTATTTCAGTGGATCTGCCCATTCTGCTCCCCACTTTGTCTCTAATGAATCCTTTCACACTCACCCACCCCTGCAACTCTGGCCTATACCATAGTTCTTGTATGTATAAACAGAAAAAAATATTACAACTATCATATGATGTATTCTACTTCAGGGTAGATTATGAAAACCAAAAAAAGGAGACAAAACAAACTGCTTTTGAATAACCCTTGTATAAATGAAGAATCAAAAAATATCTGGAGGCCAATGAAAATAAAGAGACAAGCTACAAGATCCTTCAGGATGTAACAAAAGGGATTTATTCCAGGACTACAATGATGGTTCAAAATATGAAAGTCAATTAACCTCATTCATCACATCAAAGATGCTTAAAAAAATTATAAAATTCAACACCCATTTATGATAAAACTCTCCATAATATGAAATAAAAAGGAACATATCTCAATATAATAAAATCTTAAATGATAAACCCACAACATTAGCATCATTCTTAATAGTGAAAAACTGAAAATATTCCCTCTAAGAACAGGAACAAGACAAGACAATGTTTTTTTCTGACCACAACTGTACAACATATTATTGGAAGACCTAGTCAGAGCCACTTAAGCAGAATAAGACATAAAAGGAATTCATATTGGAGAAGGAAAAGTATCATTATTTGCAAATGGCATAAAAATATGCATATAAAATCCAAAGCGCTATCACCCCCCCCAAAAAAAAAACTGAAATTACAAATATAGTAATGAATAGTAAGTGGCAGGACAGAAAATTTATACAAAACATTTTGCTTATCTATGTGCAAACAATGAATTAGAGGAAAGTGAAAACAATCTCATTTATGCTTGCATCAAAAAGGATGAAAACCAAGGAGTAGTTTAATGAAGGAGGCCAAGAACATATATACTGGAAACTACAAAATACTCTCAAAAGATAGAAAACATACAAAGAAATGGAGATATATCCCAGTTTCATGGATTGAAAGAATAAACATTATTAAAATAACCATAGTACTTAAAACAATTTATAGATTCAGCACAAATAACTATCAAAATTCCAAGGAAATTCAAGTAAATCTAAGATTTATAGTTTGCATGAACAAAGACCCCAAATGGCCAGAGCAATTATGAGAGAAAAGAAAAATAGAGGTATCAAAGAAAAATAGAGGTATCATGTACCCTGGTTTCAAATTATATTACAAAGTGATAGCAATTAGAACAGTATGGTATTGCAATGAAATCAGAAATACAAATAGGATAGAATAGAGAGCCCAGAATAACATAAGAATGGTCTGTATCAAAAAGACTAAAAACAATGAACGAACGTTGGTGAGGATATAAAGAAAAGGGAATACTCATTCACAAACTGACAGTTAATGTGACAATGAAGCCAAGACCAAGCAATGGAAAAAAGAAAGCCTCTTCAACTAATGGACAGTCACATGCACAAAAATGAAACTAAATCATTACTTAAATCTATACACAAAAAATAATTCAAAACTGATTAAGACTTGGATATAAAACCTACTACCATAAAGTACTTAGAATAAAACAGGTGATATAGTCATGATATACATCAATCTCAGAGATGTATTTAAAAATTCAATCCCAACAACAACAAAAAAATAGCCCCATCGAACTAAAAGCTTTACAGTGAATGAACCCATCACAAAAATAAGACAACCTAATGATCTAGAAGGTATTTATACATCTGACAAGATTTCCAAAATACATAAAAAACTCATACAACTCCAGAATAACAACTCTGTCAAAAAAAAAAAAAAAAGGAAAATGCCCAAATAGATACTTCTCCTAAGACATACACAAGCACATTAAAAAATGCTCACCATTGGCCCTCCATGGTGCGCAGCAGGTTAAAGCACAGCACTAAGAAGCTAAAGCCACTTCAGCATGAGTTCAATCCCCACCCCGGAGGTGACCACATGGCATGGCAGACCTCTCCTGACCCGCCTGCTGCTCCCCTCAGCAGTGTACTTTGTCAGTCAGCCCGTTCTGCTCCCCATTCTCTCTGGTGAAGCCTCTCACAGCCCCTGTACCCCAGTTTTTTATGAATAAATCTTTTTTTTAAAATGGTCACCATCATTAGTGTATGTGAAATGCAAGTCAAAACCATAATGAGCTATCACCTCATCCCAGTGAGAATGGCCAGTAACAAAAGGACTAGAAACAATGTTGATTAGGATGTAGAGAAAAAGGAACACTCATTTTACTGTTAGTGGAAATGTACACTGAAACAGATGGTATAGATGCCTCAAAAAACTAAACAGGGAAATGTCATATGGCTGACCAATACATCAACTACATTTTTACCCCAAGAATATGAAAACACTTATATGAAAATATTTACACATGCCTATGTTCATAACAGCATTATTTAAAATTGCCAAGACATGGAAACAATCTAAGACAGATAACTGAAGAAATGAGATAGACAGTAAATGGAATACTACTCACCTATTAAAAATGATCAAATAGTTCCTTTTGCAACAAAGTGGTTAGATCTTGAGATGACTATACTAAATAAGATAAATCCAAAAGAGAAAGATACTCACTGGATGGTCTCACTCATATGTGGAATATAAATAACCAAAGGAAAAAATTGGCAAAGCATAACAAAAATAACTCTTGGATTCTATGAAAAACACAGTGGCTACCAGAGGGCATGGGGACAGGGAGTAGAATTGAGGAGAGGTAGTATGATAGGGGATTGGCACTAAGCTTTCATGAACAGTGAAGTATATGCACATGGTAAGGTGAGGAATTATATTCTTAGAATAGCTATGTAAGTGAATGGCAAACAATAAAATTTGTAGAAAAATGGAGAATAAGGAGGATAGAAGATAGAAGATAATGAAAACCATGTTTTAGTTTTCCTCTTGAAAAATGGGAATAATGTTAATACATGTTAAAAATAAAACAACAGTGTGGACCCTGAACTTATAAAAACAAATTTATGACTATTTGTGTGTGAACTTGTGTACACAAACCAACACTCTTAGTTTGTGGAGAACTGAACAGATATACATCTGAATCCAGTAACCTAGGAAACTCCACAGTCCTGGGCAAACTGGGATGGTTGTTTTCTCTACCACATACATATTTAGCAAAGAATATTACAGAAATTTCACCCAAATTTTAACAAAACTTAATTCTGGGAAGCAAGTGCTATTAGATTCCTTCCCTTTATTTTATTATGCTTAGTTGTATCTTCTATTGTTTTCTTCTGTAAACATGTGTCTATTTTATGATTAAAAAATTATTCCAGTTCAACATTTTCAAAAGCAGAATATGGTCTTTAGGACTATTAATAGCTGTAGAATAATTTCCAAAATCACAGACTGAGTCAAGTATTAGCAGTTCTTACAACTAGAGAAAATCATGTGGTCCTAAAATATGCCATGATACTAACTTGCCAGCATGAAGGAAACATCCCTTCTGATTTTTCTGCACTTTCATATCTTGACAATTAGCATGGAAAATACAAGTGGCTTGGAAAAAGCAAACGTGTCCCTTTCTGGTGGCATGAGTTAGGGCGCAGCACTGCAAGTTAACAGCAGCCGCTTCAGTGCCAGTTAAACCCGGACCCCAGGAGGTGACCCACATGGCGCGGCAGACCTCTTCTGATCGCCCGCTGCTCCCCTCGGCAATGTACTTCACTGATCTTCCTGTTCTGCTCCCCACTGGGTCTCTGGTGAATCCTCTCGCCGCCCCTGTGGCCTGTACCCCAGTTCTGTATGCATAAATAAATAAATCTTTAAAAAAGGAAAGAAAAAACAAATGCTGCAGTAACTAGTAAACAATGCTTTCAGTACTGCCCATATAAACTGGAGATTTTCCATGTTTGTTCCTTTTAATACAATGACATTTGTGATGTCATCATTTCAGAAACTATGCCTTATATGTTAAAAGTTTGTCGTTGGTTGCTAGGGTTCTGCGGCGAACTTGACAACATAATGACAGATTCTGTGATTTATACACCAATGAAGGGATTTTTTAAAAATTGAATGTCCTTAAAACTTGGTGTTCCTAACTGAAATACTTAACTTGAAGTGTTGGGGGAGGGATGGGTTTCCAAAAAATAAAAATAAAATACTTTTCCAGCCCTAATGAGAAAGTAAGATTTTTCCATTACTCATTTAGTGCCCAGGGAACTGCACATTGCCTGGAAGACAGAAGTGGCAGAGGAGGAGAAACCATGGGGCAGCCCCCATGAAAAGGAGAGAAAGCTCCACAGCCCACACTCAGATTCACCACCGAGAATTTTACAAGGTCTCACATTTCCTTACACACCGCCAGCAAGCTGCTAATGGCTGACTGCAGGCTTTCCAGTTACTGAAGTTTGAATACTTCCACATGACATTCAGGTCTGAGCTATTATGAAAAAAAATTTTTTTTTTTTTGCTTTTCAAATACTGGAAGCACACAAGCAACCTCTGATTCCTGAACTGCTCTTGAGGGCTAATCTCAAAATACAGGCCAACAGATAGACCAGCAGACACACAGCTGCTGTCCAGCTTCGCAGAAACAGATGAAAGTCTCTAATTTGACCCCATGCAGAAAGCCAGGCCCTGGATGGAACAGCTCACCTATCTTAGGAGATACAATTTACCCAAAATTCTAGGTGCATCCCACATCCTATCTTTTGAATCTTGCAGTTTTCCTCAGAATGTTGCCTTAGACCCTCTAGTGAATGGCCTATACTTATCACTGTTGGTCTGAATTAAGAAACCCAAATCAAGTATCTGTGATTGCATTACTGCTATATAAACTCTTCTCTAACTTTGCCCCAAACAAAGGGCCTCTTTTTAGCAATTTCAACTAATCAAAAACAAATTGAGCTTTGGGCTTTACTGTTCTTAAAAACAAACCAAACAAAAACAAAAGCCTGGCAGCACCAGAAAATACTCCTGTAGGGCCAAAAATACATCTCCCAAGTTGTACCTCCTTCCCTCTCCCCTTACCCAGACTCCAGTCTCTTCCACACATAAACCAAAGAAGACAGCCAGGTAGGTTTGGTTTAAGAAATTAATGAAAAACTTGTTTTCTGCCCACTAATACAAATTTTAGGAAAAGTTACCCCTCTAAGACAACACAGCCTGATTTTCTTATTATGACCAGCAGAAAGTCACACAAGTCCTGAAAGACACAGGGTGGTGGCAGCCCACAAGACCGTGATAGAAAGTCTGAAGAAATATGAGCAGACATGGGGAACAATCGGCCTCTGAACACACCACCCCAGCGGGGTTCCGGGGCTGCTGCTGACTCAGGAAGCTGAGACAGAGGAGCAGGTGAGCCAGAGTGTCTGGCAGCGTGGACCTCTCTGGCAAAGGGTTGCCATGGCAAAAGCCGGCTCCTGGTCCCACAGTTTCCCCCTTCCAAAGTTTCCCACTACCGGAGTGTTGGCGGCCGAGACCCTATTTTTTGAGTCTGTTGCTAACCTTTCTTCCTTCCTTGCCTTTATGCCATTACCCAGGCCCGGTGACTTTTCTCTTAAATTGCTGCAGATGTGAGCCCCCACCTCCATGAGTTCCTCACCAACCTCCTATTTTATCTTAGCCCTAGAAATAAAAATCCCATTTCCTCAGTATGTTTTCATTATGCTACTCCCTGCCGCACCATCCACAGAATGAAATAAAACCAATGGCGGATTATAGGGTTCTTTATGACTCCTTTCCCCCATCAGCAAACAACTTTCATCTCCAATTACAAACGGCAGCTCCCACCTTCCTTCCATCCTTGTTAACCACCATCCCGCAGGTCATTAAGTCCACAGTGAATGAAAAGCAACAATGCCTTTGGCTATTTCCCAGTCACAGAGAGCGTTGTGGTGGCAAAGAGGAAAGTCTACTTTCAACTCAGACTCCACACAGAGTTGGTTAAAACAATTGCAAAGCGGGGGAGGGGAAGTGCACTGGACTATCGTGATGGCACACGGGTGACTTGGTGATGGGAAACCCGCGGGGATTACAATTGAGATGAGAAAAAAATGTGCAAAATGATGTAAAAATTAACTGTTGAAAAAAAAATTGCACAAAGTAAATGAATTGGTCAAACAGATTCTCATTGCCCAAAAAGAATCAAGTGTACAAAGAGTGAACCCCAACCCAACTTAACCAATTTAAAGAGAAATAGGCAGTACATCAAGGTAAAGAGAGGCCTCTCAGCATTGGCAGGGCACACTGAGGAAAAGCATAATCTTCCCTAAAAAAAAAATCAATAAAGAGTCATCACTTAGAGACTGTTCCGGAGTAATGACATCAGCAAAGACTAGTTACTTTCTGTGCAAAGTTATTGGACTTTGAAGACAAGAACTTAAAGCACAGCTGGTGTAGAAACAAAGCCCAGAGCTTGGAAAAAGATTCAGATAAGAATCTGGTTAATGTTGTCATAGGTTCAAGCATGAGGAAGAACTGAAGATTGTTATCACAACCCACTACTTTTTTTTTTTAGTTTGGGAGCAAAGACCTGCAAAAATCTCTAGTTAATTGTGTATAGCACTCACATCAGAGAATGAGGTCAGCCATTCTCAATAAATCCTCTCATTGCGCTCGTAAGATGCCTGCCCTCCAATTAGAAGGCTGGGGTGATCTTCTGTTTTTACTGGCTCCTAAGGAGTCTGGTTATTCAACTAGTTCAATAAGATCACAGAAATCCCTCTGAGTACACCCTCATTTTTTTTTATCTCAGTATAGAGAGAGCACTTGTTATGTCTATCTGAATATTTCTTATGTTTAAGTATATTGTTTATTTGATTCCCCCCAATTCCGGGTAAAAAACTATACCAGATACTGTGGAGACACAAATAAGTGTGTATGTGTGTGTGTATACCGATACATGAATAGTTATACACATATGTATGTGTCTGTGTGTGTGTGTATATATATGTGTGTGTGTGTATATATATATATATATATATATATATATAAGACATTATTCTTGCACTCAAAGAGCTAATATAAGAAAAAAGCAAGTAGTCTCATGAGTCATAATCAAGTAACTAATCATTTGATACTGGTAGCTGCTAAGGGAATCAGAGGAAGAAACTTCAAGGGAACTAGGTATTTATATGCAATTTCTTCCCTACATGCAGGAAGTGGTATATTATTTGCCTTTCTTTTTTTTTTTTTATCTTGCAGGGTGTTTGAGGTCTAGCCTATTCACCTTCCCCAAAAGTAGAAGTTTGGGTGCTGAGTTTCAGTTGTGATGCTCTATCCCAGGGACCTGGGGAGAGGGCTGGGAAGAGAACACTTTACTTTGAGCGCCAAGAAGAGGCATCTGTGACAGAACTTAAGTCAGAAACTATTGACAATCTAATCAGGAATTCAATCCAAAGAGGC
Organism: Condylura cristata; assembly: GCF_000260355.1. NCBI lineage: Eukaryota > Metazoa > Chordata > Mammalia > Eulipotyphla > Talpidae > Condylura > Condylura cristata. The sequence continues at coordinate 19,499,638 of NW_004567131.1, read as the reverse complement.
TAGGAGTGAAGAAAGAAGTGGAAGAGAAAATATAAAGGTGCCAAGAAAGCCCTAGAAGCCAAGGAAAGAGGGTAAGTAAAAAGATTTGAACCAGGGAGTAAGCTCACTCTGGGAACATTCCTTAAGTCAAAGGAAATGTTTGTAATTGCTCTTATTAAAAGGAACACTAAAAACAGATCTACCAGGCTCTCCCTGGTGGCTCAAAAGGTAAAAGCACCGCATTATGAAGCTCTCCAAGGACACTGCAGCACATATTCAACCCCCCCACCAGGGAGCTGACCCACATGGTTTGGCAGACCTCTCCTGACCCACCTGCTGCTCCCCTCAGCAGTGTACTTCGTCAATCTGCCTGTTCTACTCCCCACTGTTTCTGGTGAATCCTCTCACCCACCACATTTCTGGCCTGTACCCCAGTTCTGTACACATAAATAAATTAAAAAAAAAAAATGGATCTACCATATGAACCAGCAGTTCCACTCCTAGGAATCTACCCAAGGGACACAAGAACAATAATTTGAAAGGAAAAATAAACACCTATGTTTACTGTAAAACACTATTTACAATAGTCAAGCCATGGAAACAGTTTAAATGCCCCCCAATTACAGATGATTGGCTCAAGAAGGTGTGGTATACCTACACAATGGAATACTACTCAGCAATCAAAAAAGATAAACACATGTCATTGTGGCATCATGAATGGAGCTGGAAGGGATTATGCCAAGTCAGAAAGAAAAAGAAATACAGAATGGTGTCGCCTCTAAATGGAATATGGTTAAATTGAACAAAGGCTCAGGAAAATTTCAAGCTGACCATAGATCTGAGGCATCCAGCTGGGGGGGGGGCGGAGTGGGGTTAGCCAGGGGTGGAAGAGCACAAGGGTGGGGCGGGGAGATGGATCACGGGTACTACTGTGGTGGGAGAACTACAGGAACTGCACTAAGGGCCAACATACTGTCCAAAAATTGATGTAAGAAAACAATTTTAAAAATAAATTTGATGTTGAATATAAAAAAGATTTGAACCCTTGGGTTTTAGTGGGACTAGTCACAAAGTCCACCCCGGTTGGACTTTTCACACGAGAGAGGAAGGACTGATATCACCCCAGGTCTAACTAGCACAGATCCCAATATCTAAGGAACTTCTTTGACCCAGACTCTTCCCAGTAGTAATGCCATTGGACACCTAGAACCTCATTGGACGCATACTTAGGGGTTTGAGGTGGGGTAGGTAGTTGTGGTGACCTAGAAGAACACTAAAAGAATGCATGAATATAAAGACACTGACAGCCGCATCTCGTTACTTTGGAGAAGTCAGAAGTTGTTACAGCAGGCAATTTGGGCTGAACCTACGTGATGTTAGAAAGCAAATCCAGACTCACAAATCTCTTGTCACCCCTCCCCCAGGCCCTGCACTAGTTATAGAGCTCCTTATATGTATAAAGAGACATTTTTCTTAATGCTGACCAGCTGTTAGGTAACAGTGGTGCCAGGGATAGCAGGGGACCAGCAGGCAAGAAACGTTCTGAACGGGAATGTTCTGGCCAGTGAGCTGTGATGAGTCATTACAACTGAATTCTGTCGTGAATATGTAGAGCACGTGCCTTTTTAAGTAAGTGTGTACTCTGGCATTCTCTTTTGAGTATCCACTGATACAAGTCATATGGCTGAGAGACTGGTATACCCGAGGGTAAGGGGCCAATGAAACCAGGCTTTGGAGTTCTAGAACAGTTTGTTGCAGCAGCACAGTCCCCAATAAAGTTAAAGGTCATGAAGGAAGGTACTCAATGACTACTACTTTAGCATGTAGACATTCTTATAACTCAGAATATAGATTCTGAGGCCTAATCAACTACTGTTCTAAAACAAAGACCTACAAAACGGGTACAAAATGAGCACTGTATTCTGATATGTAGTCAGTTAAATATTGAGCTATAGGGGGACAGGTAATCTGTGGAATAAGAGACCTTTTTAATAATCAATGGCATTAAATTTAGTGGGAAATACACGTACCCTTACTATGGGCTAACTGGTGATTACTTCAACCTGTTTGATATTATTTCACATTAGGAAGTACAATAAAAACAATGAGTTTGTGCTTAACTAATTTCCAAAAATAGTTTGATTTTATTTCTTGGGAACAGAAAAAAATTCATAGTGGTTATTTATAGTTTTGTATTGATAATGTCTTCAGTATTACATATAATCAATCCATAATAACCTTGTCTGGGCAGCTTGGTCTACCCAGATACAGTATCTATGCCTACGTAATAAATTCACTAAGCTAAGTAAGATTGCAGCAATAGGATGAATCCCTTTTCTGGCTGGACTTAAAAAAATAAGTTGCCATCAGAACAAGAAGCGTAAGCATTGAACAACTCAATTCTGATAGAAGAGAACACAGAAAGTGGTAGAGCCCTCTTAGAAAATGGACCACTGCAGCACTAGTGTTAAGAGACAACACTGAAAACATCCTTATAAGCGAAACAAGGAAAAAAATGTTATCCCACTAGCAATCAGACCAGATTAACATCAACATCCCCTTTGCCAGCAACACACAGGTCCACCTATGAACACATTGTTCTTGGTAGCTTGGGAAGAACAGTTGGTAGAAATTTATTGTTGCCACCATTTCTTTCATAGATAAGGAGGTTACACTTCATTGTGAAGTTCCTGGTTATTTAGTGCTGAATTAATCAGGAGAGTGGATTCCAATGGTCAAAATTCTTGGAACCAAATCTCTCAGTCATCCTCAGACATTCCACTGGCTGGCAACACCATGTAGTGGCCAGGTGGGAAAGAGGTCCCAGAGCCCTATTAGGAAACATTTCCTGGTTGGGATGGGCTCAGACTCCCTGGGCTGCTACTTAGGGCTACCCTCCCTTGCTGTCCTCTCTTCTGCATCTTTCAAACGCCATTAATTCTTCATCCCAGAGTTAGGGACCCAAGGACTTTGCAAGTATATGTGCATGGACCGGTATCTGCTGACTGAGAATAGTAGTAGTTTTCCAGGGATTAACAGAATCAATAGGGTGTGTGTCTCTCCCTCCCTTTTTGTGTCTGGCATGTGTGCCTGTGTGTACAGATAGAACAATAGAGAGAGATTTTAAAGAACTGGCTCACTATATGAAGGCTGACAGACTGAAATCTTCAGAATGGATTGGCAGGCTGAAAACCCAGCAAAGAGCCGGTGATGCCATTCAAGTCCAAAAGCAGCAGCCAGATTGAGAAAGACCAACAGAGTCATCTGAAGAAAGTCCTTGTTCCTAGTGTGAGCTAGCATGGGGTCCTGAATGAGCGTAAAGGGACACGTCATGGAGCAAAATACAGGCTGTGTTATGATGAGGGGAGGAAGGGAAATCTGTACAACCTAAACCACACTCTGCTTGGATATTTGCTTTTAAATTCTTTAAAGTCTGTATCCCAGGCTTTTGCTAACCATGTGACCATGTGTTTTCCCAGATATCTAATTAGTAGATCTCTGGAAAAAGCCTTAGTAATATTATGGACCACATCCACCTTTATGAGTTTCACAGAACACACAAATGAGAACTGTCTACCTTGTAGGAGAATCTGGCAAGAGAACATGCTGGCTCAACTTGGCCTAGTAATGTTAACCGTTCTGTTGAAAATCAATCCACACGGAGCCAGTAAAATCAATTACAGTGGCTCAGACACTTGTCACAGCCACTTGAGTGAGCCACCGTGAGGCACCACATCATGCCTGGGCTGTTTCCCCAGAATCTGGCACACATCAATCCATGCTCGGGAAACACTTGTTCACTCACTGGCTGGCTGGCTGCTTAACAAAGTCTGAAGCAATCTATGTCTAAGTGCTGGCACATCATCATACTGGTCCTAAAAGAACGGGAATTTGGACAGAAAGATAGAAATGTCCTCAGATTAATTTTTGAAATAGGTTAATTTATAAAATGGCCCCCATCACTGCACGTCTGCTGGGTCTCTGTAACATGAGACTGGGGAGTGACCAGTTTACTTGCACTCACATTATGTAAGAGGACACATATGATAGGTAAAGATGCAGAGCGGTTAGCACCCAAACTTCATTCAGAGAAGCTCTTCTTAGTGAAGGAAAGATCTAGAAGGTCCCGCCATGCTGCTTCATCTGACCACTTGAGAGCAGAATCTAAATTATCTGCTAGCATCTGGTATATTGCAAAACTTGCATAAAATATACTCAGGTAATAGTTTCCTGAAGCTTATGTTCTTGGCTCTTTCTTGCAGGTATGGGGGGACTTAAGGAAGAATGTGACGACAGAAAACTGGTAAGTTAAACAAAAATTATTACAATGGAATGAATTTAGAGTAGCAGAGGATAGACAAGAGCAATACCTGAAGGAATTGACCAAAATCTCTCCAGTAGGTGCGAGCAGTAAGAAGACCAAGGGAAGAAGGGATGACGAAGTCACCAGTGAGAACCTATCTTCACAGGAGGTGGGATAGATTATGACACATAGAAAATAGAGAGCAAGAAACCTCACTAGGGAGGTTCAGCAAGAAACCTCATTAGGGAGGTTCAGCAAACATGAAAATCAGATTGAAAGTCATGGGTTGAAATCCTCACAATTAGATTTCAATTTACCATTTTAAAACAAGAATTGAATTAGTGCTATCAAAAGAATATGCCCAACATTTGGAGGATGCTGAAAAATCCCCAGCCCTTCTTAAAATCTTGTAATATGGTATAAGTGAGTGGACCCCAAAATTAAAATCTATATTCTCAATCTTTATAGAGCAGCTGGCTCGGGGGACATGATCCTTTGAGAAGCTGCTCGGTTCTTTCCCAAGAAAAGAGTTTATATAACTTTCTTTATTTCATTATCAGTGAATTTTTATCCACATGGACAAAATATACAAGACACTGTACTCATTTTTTTATGCAGAAAGTAATGTGTACTTTCTAAAGTAAAATGGAACTAAATTTAAAATTACAAATAATGAAAAATAAAGTTTTAACTTGGCTTGCATGTTAATGAGATCAAATGGTGTTTGCCTTAAATAGGAAGATGAAATTCTTATATTCTTTGTATTAATCTAGATCAAGGTCATATTTGACATCTATTTAATTTTGGGTTTCTTTACTATCTTTCTTATTGACAAAGAACTGAAAATTCTGATATCTAAAACACTAAGGTAGTCAATAAAATAAATTCTATAGGTCACTATCTCATAAATGCTATCTCAAAATCTTGTGCCAAGATTCTCTGGAACTCCCAATTCTTTTAATTGAACTAGAATACTGAGTTTCCTTTTCTATGAAGTGACCTCAAACTCTGGATCCTTGATATTGTCCTGAAGATGAGGACTTTTTGAAAGGAAATGACTCATAAGCAGAGATTTAGGCCTAAGCTGTTAGGAGCCACCAACTTTCTTTATTCTCTCCCTCCGCCCTTTTACTTTAAATTTCTTTTTTATGTTGTTGTTGTTCCTGTTTTTACAGTATTTGATTTCTCCCCTCAGCTGCATTCCTCATAAATCTCCTACCATTACACTGCTTAAGAACCACCACCATGGTACTTTGTAAGCTTTTCTCACCCCTGTTTGGATCCCTTTCACTCCCTCTCCCCTGCTTTAAGCCTCAGGTCAATTGTTGCCTACAAGTTTTTTCTATTTTTTAAAACCCTATGTTCTCTTTTCCTATAATCCTCCTATATATGATAGCTCCAATATTCTTTTTCCTTCTGACTTATGCCATTGAGCATAATCCCTTCCAGATCCATGCATATTGCTGTTAATAGAAGCTAAATTTCTTTTCTCTTTTCACATTAAAAAATATTTATTTATGCATACAGAACTGGGGTACAGGCCAGAGGAACAGGGGTGGTGAGGGGACTCACCAGAGACAGAGTGGGGAGCAGAACAGGCAGATCAACGAAGTACACTGCTGAGGGGAGCAGCGGACGGGTCAGAGAGGTCTACTGTGCCATGTGGGTCACTTCCAGGGTGGGTGGGGATCGAACTCATGAGGAAGTGGCTTTAGTGTTTCAGTACTGTGCTTTATTTAACCTACTGTGCCACCAGGGAGGGCCCTCTTTTCACATTTTAATAGGGCAGGTTTATTTGGAAAGGGATTAAAAAGAGACACCTGCATAGTCACTGAGCAGGAAGGCAGGAGAGCGGAGTCTTGTTAATGAAGAAATTGTACTGATCCCACCAACTTTCTCATCCCTGGCTCAAGAATCCTCTTGCCCCCTTTCACAGGTACTCTTGTCCTAGTTCCTTCCATTCTGGGTGTCTGCCTATTCTTAGCCATCAACAACCATCTCCACATGATTCTTCTGTCCCTGAGAAAGGAGGACTCCACACCCACTGCAGCCAGGGAAGAAAGTAACACAAGTGTAAAAAGTCTAAGCCTTATGTTCCTTGAAGCATCAATAATACTGAGGTTGGGTTTTGTGGCACAAAGTTCCATTATGCGGCCATCATGAGCTAACCAGGTGGCTTGGCCTTTTGACAATCACATTTGTTCCCATCAAAAAGCATGTTCCAAGTTCCATACAACTTATAAAAACTGTCTTTTGGAGCACAATCTGTTCAGAATCCAGATACTACTTGCACTAGACATGAGTTTTACCTCATTAGTTTTAATAGAATTGAACGGAGATCCAGATGTACTTTATTCATATGGGAATATACCGATCCACATCCCAGTTGTCAGATATAGCTTATATTAAATTTGAGAAAAAACACAAGCTAAAAATTCCTAGCCACCTCTATTTTCCTAATATTTTGATCTAAAATTAGTGAAGTTGCATTTTCACTATGTTCTTCTGTGGAACCATCTTGGGTTGATAAAACTAACAGAGAGATGGGAGACATGCAGCTTGCCTCAGCTTAGAAAGCTAAGCTCTCTGTGGACTGTATCTCCCCCATTTTGGGAACATTTGAGTCTTACTGTGCTGCACCTTACCAGATTCTTGATTAGCTTTGGACTTGGGTCCTCAGAGGTTAAACTCTCCATGTAACATTAAATTGGATATGGAGGGAATGTCTTTGGAGAGAATGCAACTTCCCAGGCATTTTAAAGTCCTGCTCACATCACCATTAACCTTCATCCCTAGTTATTAGCTATTGAAAATAAAGCTGTTTTTAAACATACTGGGTAATGTGTGATAAATTGAACACATACAGGCTAATGTCTTGCCTCTCAAATTATTGTAACCTAGTGGTGTCTTGTGATCCCACTAAAATTTAGCACAAATCTTCACTTACAGCAAATTCTCTTTGTTTGCGATGGCAAACCTCCAAAACAGTGCTATTTGGCAAAAATAGTAGTTTTCTTAGCAACAAAATCCAAGACAATTGAACTCTATAATTGGAAGCCAGCATACCGTGGCCCTATTAACTGTGCATCTGTTACATCTGGCCCCAAACTATTAACTTACAAGCTTGATTATATTCATGTGTGAAACAAAGGCGTCAACTGTGCTGGGTACATCTTATTTTACTTTATCTCATTTTTTTTTCCCCCAAATAAGTCAGAGAGCCAAATTAGTTTGTAAATATTCTCCGATGTTTGAAGCCCTCTGGAGAATTTATGCTTTTAAGTATTTTTTAAAGTTTTTGTGCAAAATTTATTTTTACAAAACATACTGAAATAGTTAAGATTTATTTGCCTAAAATGTAAAAAATTATTTGCATCGATGGCATGATTTGGGGTGCAACTAGAAGGAAGTTCAACTCAAAGTGACTTAAACAATAAAGAATATTTTAGGCTCACGTCATTGAAAAGTCCAGACACAATGCAGAAATCAGGCAGTCGGGCGAGCTTGGTTTCGTTTCCGTGCTTCTCTCAGTTCCTCCACCATTAGAGTGGCCATCAGAAGCTAGAGCGAGGCGCCTTCTGTTTTCTGCTTGTGAGGAAAAGCACCTCGCTGCTAGCCCTCCTATTTGTGGACCTGAACCAATCGTGAGGGCTAGTAGAATGCCAGGTACCGATTGGCTTATTCCTGGTGGTACTCACCTACTCTATACCAATCAGGTGGCCAGGAAGAAGGCGCAGATTCTTTGAATTATTCCATAAAGCCCACCTAGAGGTGAGTCAGTAGGATCAGCCTAGTGATTCCAGCTGAAGCAGCTGGATACTCTGCAATGGGAGGAAGGAGGAAAGAGGGGGAGGGGACGTTTACCGTTGGGAAAAATAAAGGGGTGATGGGCACTACCAAAACAACTAGTGAATGCCAACTGCATCATTTTTTTCTTCCACAATGAACAATTCTGTCAATATTATAATGGTCAGAATCCAAGTGTGCTAGAATATGTGCCCATGGATTTAAACTGAATATAAATTATAACAGCCAGTCAGCATCTCTGCACCTCAGTCAATGAGAATAACAATGGTGCTAACATCATCAGGACTAAATGAAATCACACTTGCAAAAATAAATTTTCCAGCAGTAATGAGCAGTGCAGTTGTTACCCCCACATTAGAAAATGGCTCCTCTGTACACAGGGAGCTTGTCTGCCTTCTCCACGGCTGTAAGCTCAGTGCTTTGCAGTAATAGATGCTGGATAAACACTTGTGAGAAGGCTGGATGAATCACCTCTCTTCCATCTCTAACTCTCAAAATGGGAGGAAAGAGGAGCAAAGAGTTAAGAAAGTTAGAGGCCAGCACAGCTGAAACAAGTTCTTGGTTAAAGGCCAGCGCGAAAATCCAGGAGGAATAGGGTTTGGAGTCACAAGGCTACTCTGAGTGCTACTGGAATGGTGCAGCTGACAGGGTTTGGAGGAGAAAAGGTGGAAGCGTTTGTTCAATCCCACACTATGGACAGCTTGGGTTTTGTTTTTTCACTCTGAGCAAAGAATGTCGCTGGATCATCTGGTTCAGTAGCCAATCTTAAAATAAAATGAAAAATCTGGGAGTTGCTCTGTGGGAAAAGAGCCAGAGGATACAAAGAAAAAGACAATAGGGGATTTAATCAAAAACATCTAAACGAAAGTATTGTTTTCTGGGATATTCAGAGATTCTCCACAAAGGCAGAAAGAAACTGATGACTAAAAGAGAGGGGTAAATTGTGCAGATGCTTTAAAGACAGGGACTGGTGATGCCGCTGTAAAATACTACAGGAGTTCCTCATTCAAACCATTTAGTCTCAACTTTCAGCTGACCCTCCCTGCCCCAAGCCATCCTTGGGACATCTGCAAAGATGTGGCAGAATATTCACTTCAAAAAGTGGGTCCTGAGATAAAATGGGCCGTGCTCTGTGAGAAGAAACAAAACTAAACTCTGCTCCCATGATAAACTTAATGAATATTCACTTTGGAATATTTAAAGAAGCAGGATAAAAGAAAGAACCTGGAAGATGTAACAAATGTGCAAATTTGTGCATTTTTGTTTTAAATAGACTTAGTAATTTAGAATAGTTTCAGATGTACAGAAAATCTGCTAACACAATATAGGCAGTTTCCAAATATTAGCCTGTGTCCAGTATCTCCTGTGGTTAGGATCTTAACCTTCTTCCCAAACATTAGTGACAACCAGTGAGCCACTAAGGATGCAGGATTATTCACTCCTTACTCGGAGCCCCCATTTTTCACCTAGCTCTTTGCCTGTCAATTTTCAAGCTTTGTTTCTTGTAGGGGACTTTGACACTTTGAGGAATATTGGTCAGATAACTTTGCAAAGTGTACCTCAATTTGGGTTTTCCTGGGTCCAGCTGGCACTCAAGTTTCTGGATGGAAGAAACTTCTGGAGGTAAAGTGCTGTCCTCATCACATCGTGTCAAGGGGGCATTGTCACCACGACTCATCGCTGAGGATGTTCCTCACTTTTCCCGTTTCCAATACTAAACTCTTTGAACAAAGATCACTTATAGTCATGCTCAAACTTCATAAGGGGGGAATAGCTACATAATTAAAAAAAATTTACATGAGAATTTGTCTCTTCTTCCAATGTTTTTATGAATCAATCATTTACTTATTTTTAAAAGATTTATTTATTTATTTATGCACACAAGAACTGGGGTATAGGCTAGAGGTGCAGGGTATAAGAGGATTCACCAGAGACAAAGTGGAGAGCAAAACAGGCAGATGTACTGAAATATATGTTGAGGGGAGCAGACAGGATGACAGGGGCGGTCTGCTCTGCTATGTGAATCAGTTCCCCATGAGGGGCGGGGTGGGCGGGGCTCCCCGGTTGCGTAAAGTGTTGAAGCGCAGCACTGTGAAACTATACACAGCTGCTGCAGCACAAGTTCAATCATTTATTTATGTCAGTATGGACTTCTAGGGCTGCCATAATGTAACACCCCTGACCAAGTGGTCTAAACAACAGAGTATTTTCTCATATTTCCGTGGCCTAAACAGATGTACATCTAAGATCAAGGTGCTAGTGGGGATTCTCTCTCCTCACTTTGTAACTGCCACTTTCTCTCTTTATCTTCATTTCCTTCTTCCTCTGTGGAGGAGGATTCGAGTGCAGGGAGATCAGGATGTGAGCAGTCTTGGAAGAAAATTGTCCAGTGGTAAACATCTCGAATTTAGGACTGAGATGCCAACATCTGTGTTTTAAGGACTAGTTAGACATACATTTGCTCTTCTTGGGACTGAAGCCCACATTCAAGTAATCTCAAACACTGAAAATTGACAAAAGTGAATCAGTAATATTATTGCTGATAGAAAACTGACAGAAATAAGTGCAAGCTACACCTAAAGAAGATAGCATTACTCTAGGTCTCAAAGTTCTTGGGTAATTCTTTATACCTGATATCCGACATTTAATTTTTTATGTTTTTAATATAAAAGACAAGATGATATGAGCAAAAACAAGCCAAACAACAGACAATACAAACAGGCTCATTTCCCATGATTTATATAATAATCACTCTGAAAACATTCAGTGATGTAAAAACATGACTGAAAAATTTGATAGTGAACTGGAAATGATATAAATACAAAAACCTATAGCAATTCTGCAACTTAAAAATATACTAGCCAACATTTAAAACTTACTTATTTGATTTAGCAGCAAATTGCAATTACAGATAATCAATGAACTGAAAGATAAATTGGAAGAAAATATCAATATAAAACATGTAGAAATAAACCAATAAAAATGCAAAAATGAAATAATAACATAATTTATACTGTGAGCTCACACATATCCAATTAATTGTCTTTAAAGGAGATAAGAGGCATGGGAAATAAAAAAGATTTGAAGAGCTAATAGCCGAAATATTTTTTAAACATGAAAGGTATTAACCCACAAACTCAAGAAATTCTGTAACTCAAGAAGGATAAATAAAATATGACAATCACAATTATTATACACACTATGTTAAAAGTACTAAAACAACTTTTAGCTGTCTATTCCCCACTGCATTGCCCCATCCTAATTTTGACCTTCATTTTTGCAAATGTGGGTTAATAAATTACATACTAACTATTCTCTATTTCTTCCTCATTGAAGTTATTGCTTACATATTCATAAAACATCATTCATTATTCCAAAATACTCACAATTATATTGTAAATTCTCCATAACTTCCTAAGGTCCAAAGGGCTGTTATAGTGATTCAATCAAGATAACAGTGCTGAAAATTATAATTTTTAGGCTAAGTTCTGGTGGATAGTGAGTACTTGAGGTCCCTGGTGAAAAACAGGCACATGTGTGTAGTGAAAGGAAAAGATAGTATTATTTCATTAGTATCTGTAACCAATCAGAGGTATTGATAGTAATAGTAAATAGTGCATATCACCTTTCATATAGACTCATAAGTTGATGAATTTTAACTCATGTAGTCCTTAAACTCCATGTATTAAGTATAGTCTTAAAGATTAGTGTCTGTACTTTATAGATAGAGAAACTGAGGCATACAGGTGGTAACTTACCAGTATCATACAGGTAAGTGGCAAAGCAGATTCCAGAATTCATGATTTTTCTTTTAAAGATTTATTTATTTATGCATACAGAACTGGAATATAGGCCAGAGGTGCAGGGGAGTGAGAGGATTCACCAGCAACAGAGTGGGGAACAGAACAGGCAGATGTACTGCTGAGGGGAGCAGCAGGTGAGAGAGAAGAGGTCCGCTGCACCATGTGGGTTATCTCTGGGGCTGGGGATCGAACTTGCACCAAAGTGGCTGCAGTCAGCTTCACAGTGCTTGCACTTCAACCTGTTGCACCACCAGGGAGGGCCCTAGAATCCATGATCTTAACCCCTACTCTGTATTGCCTCTCCAGCTAAGCAAGCAACACTGGTTTCCAGACCAAAAGTTAGCAAATGTGTTCAGAACTCTCTGGTCAGAACAGATCCTATCAGAAGTAAGACTGACCTGATAGCAGCAGTTATAGGTCAAAAGAGAACTGTTACCTGTATTGGGGCTAATGTTACACCCCCTAAATGGGGTGCAAGTAAATGAGCTCATGGTAACTTGGGGCTAGACAACAATCCCATTATTACTTTGAAAAGAATTACAATTTTAGATCCCTGGTCTCCCTGGAATTACCATTGTTTTTCTGATTTGATAATAAGAAGTGGTGGCAAGTTTTTCGGGGATTTTATAGAAAATTAACACTTACTTTGCACAAGTACTCCTTGCAATCAAGCTGAAAGATGGACAAAGCTTAATTGATTTGGTTTAGTTTCCTCCTTTCAATAATGCTGCTCTGAATCTTTTACTTTATGAGAGCATTTTAACTTTCATGTTCTGGTTTTAATTTAACTTGTCATATTTCTTTCTTTCTTTTTTTCTTTTTTCTTTTTTTGTATGTGCCTCGAGGCCTTTGGGAAAAGGGCACATTTTTTAATAAGTCAAAACAATAAAAAACAGAGAGGTGAACTTAAGCCAATTAGTCACTTTTTAAGTCAATTCACTTCCAAACTTTAAGTTTTTCTTTCCAAGACTGTTATCCCTTGAAAAAGGGGAGGCCATTCCCGTCCAGAGAGACTCACAGTGGCCAAAGCCATGGGCACAGGTAACACAGGCAGACATTGTCATGAGATACTGTCATGACAGCGAGGAGGACTTCTTGAAAAGTATTTATTTGTGCACACAAGAACTGGGATACAGGCGAGAGGTGTCGGAGAGAGAGGAACCACAAGAGACAGAGTGGAGAGCAGAACAGGCAGATATACACTGTTGAGGGGCTCAGTGGGTGAGACAGGAGAGGTCTGCTGCACCATGTGGGTCCCCTCTGGGGCCGGGGATCGAACTCATGCTGCAGTGACTGCAGACAGCTTCATAGTGCACCACCAGGGAAAGCCCAGTAACTAGGAGGACTTTAAATGTAAGTTACACAGATGACAAAATATACTCATACCACAGGAGGCACACAGCATTGTATAGGGGCACTAATTGTCTTCACTTCATTCACCGTGCACACATGATTTCTGCAAAGTTTGAACTTTTCCAAGTCAGCAGTCACAGACGAAGTCATGGAGTCCTCATTTACCAGACCTGAGTGATCAAGGATTTTATTTTTAAAGTTGGGCATGAATAATCCATTTTGTTCTTTGTCTTATCAAGTAACTGTATGGTTCTCTGAGGAAAACTAACACATAAAGCCTTCCCCTACCTCAACACCCATATCTCTAGCAATACCCTGCTAATTACACCCCTCACACTTGGCTATTTCATTATATTCTAGTCTGTTTTTTGGCTTATTCGTCAGCTCAACCTCACTAGGTTGCAAACTCCGTGAAGGGAGGAAATATATTTCTTCAATTCACAGTTGCACCTCTCATGCTGACACAGTACCTAAGAAATAGTTGATTATATTTTTTGACTGCAAAAGAAAGAGGAATGGATAACCAAATCACAAAATCAGGTAGGCAAGTGAGGTAGCATCCTTTCATGGGTGCATGGAGATCTGATCTGGAATTTGCTGTTAGTTGGGAAAATTACTTATTTTTTTATGAGCAAATGTCTTCCTTCTATCTCTTCCTTTTTCCCTCTCTCTTTGTTTCTCTTTTTCATTTTTCATCTGATTTGCAAAGCTATAACGAGGAAGCAAACATGGTGATAAATATGGGAGAGATCAGTTCAATACTTGGAAGCTTCTCAATGAAAAGGATATTTAAATTATTGTGAATTTTGGTTTTCACAAGAAAATCCCACACTAGAGGTAACTGATTTCTGATCTTTACTGCCTCCTGTAACTGGAGGAACACCCCTCCCCCACACCCACCCTATTTGTAGGCGATCTGGAGTGTCTCACTTGAATCCCTTAGCCTAAGACCTCAATGAAAGTGTGTTCGCCACTCTAGAAGGCCCCGACTGCTGGGTCCTGCAGGAGACCACAGCCAAGTCACTTCCCTTGTCCTGGCCCATCAGAGGTGCTGGCCACACTGTGTTCACAGAAGCCTGTGCTTTCTAGTCCCACTGTGACAGGCTGACAGGTTGTATCCACCCAAATCTTTATGGTGAAATTATCCCGCTGTTATAATAGTATTAAGAGGAGGGCACTTAGAGAGGTGACTAAGTCTTGAAAGTGCAGACCTTATGAATGGGATTAGTCCCCTGGTAAGCGGGGCCCAGAGCTCCCCCATTCACTCCCTTTCCTCTAAGTGGCCATGTGAGGCTACAAATGAAGCCTGAAGGCTGGCAGAGGGTCCTGTAGGAGCCTGAATATGCTGCCATCTCGCTCTTGGACTTCTAGCCTCTGGAAGGGTGAAAAATAAATAAATAAATATATATGTTAATAAAATACCCTCTATCTGATATTTTGTATGGCAGCTCAAATGGACTGAGATATCTGGTTTGTGGGGATACCTGGCTTTGCATTTGAATGGGCACTTTTTCCTAGAGATCAGCCTATTGCTGTCTGAACATTTTACTGAAAGTAACAATAACTTAAAACTCCTTAATTCCCAGAGCCTCCTTTGGCACTGAACTCAAACATAACTTCTCAAGAAACTGGACTCTCCAACTGTCAGACTCCAAGTTTAAGATGAAAGCTGTTTTATTCCCCCAGAAACTTGCTCTGGTGGTGTTGGTCAATGGTTACCTTAAGGCCTGTTCCTCTAACCCATCAGATCTATGAAGGTTTTTTAGGATTCCGGAGTGAATTGACCCTAATTGAAACCTGTAAGTCATTCAGGATTCTAGGTATAAGTTCAACTGCCCCAGAGGCTTTGTCTTTCAAAAAATTTTATCCTCGAATGTCAATGTTTGGGAAGAACATCATGTGATGCTCTTGCATTCACCTTCCCTTTAGAGGAAGAACTGTTTTATTTATTTTTATTTTTTTGTTTAAAGCAGAACTGTACTTAAAAGGCTCATTCTAAAAAGAGATCCCGTCAGAGTCTGGTTTTGACTAGTGGGAATTTTCCTTCAGCTAAAGCAACGGTTGGCTGGGCTTGAACATCTGCCAGCACAGGCCACCGCTGCAGCACTTTTAACTTAAAAGTGGCTAATAAAGTCATGAAGGGAAACCATAAAAGAGAGTTACAAACCAAATCATCAAAAAAGAAAAAAATTATTTTCTATGATGAGCTTCACCCTCCAGGGACCTGAAGAGAAAATTTGCTGATGTAAGCTTAAATTAGCACTCAAGGAATTTGAAAGTTGTTTCCCTTCAGTAAGCAGAACTGACAAGTCTCTACTAATCAGTTGTTTCTAATATTGCAGAAAAACTGAGTAGAGTTGGGTAAAAGAAAAAAACCAAGATCACCTCAATTACCTAAAATACACGAAGAATTGAAAAATGATCTTCTATTGCTGGTGCATTAATTTTTTTTTATAAAAGATTTATTTATTTATTCATACAGAATTGGGGTACAGGCCAGAGATGTGGAGGGTGAGAGGATTCACCAGAGACAGAATGGGGAGCAGAACAGGCAGATC
>NW_004567131.1:19348189-19483550 GCF_000260355.1 Condylura cristata | reverse complement strand
GAGGGCCAGGTGCATTAATTTTTAAAGGTGTCAGGTGGGACCTTCAAGATCAAGTTGTTTTCCTATTGCCTTGTTATGTAAATGAGTTAATTAACATATTGAAATGTGGTTGTGCTTTTGGACTAATCCCACAAGGTGTTTATACCTCTTGATCTGTAGGCAAGAATCACATTTTATTTTTCAAAGAAAGAGATTTTAAAATACAACTAAAGTTGGTTATGAAATCATGAATGTATTCGGTCTTCTGTTGAAAGTATACACTAATGGTTAAATGTTATAGCATCTCTATTTTTAAACACTTTGTACATGGCTTCAATCCAGAGATCATTTTTTCCCCCTATGGTACTCTTTACTTATTTATTTTTGGAAAGTTTGGCCAAATCTGTTCCATCTTTGACCTTTTGATTCTTTTTCTTTTCTTTTTAGGGAAATAACTATGTATTCCTTTTCCAGTATTAAACATATACATGTACTCACATGCGTGATAAACAATTTCCAGACGTGCCTTTCTGACAAATAAATCAGTGCAAGTAGATCTTTGAAATGTCAAACTTCTCACTCAGCATGAGATCTGTCATTGTCCATGTGTTTCTTGACAGTACAGCAGGTCTTACTGATTGGCACGGTTCCCACGTGTCTGCATCGTGAAATGTACAAGACACCTCTTTAGACCTATCCTGTCCCTGCAATTATTGCAGCTTTTTTTTTTTTTTCTCTTTTGCTTCTTGGAAGATTTACTCCCAGGATTTTGGCCTCCCAGGTAGGTCAATGATCCTAGTATGAGTTTGCTTTTCCTCCACTCGTTGTATATCAAGGTACCACCAAATCCTTTTGCAAGAACTTTTAGGAAAAAGTAGGTGGTTGCTTTATGCTGCCTCTCAATCACTACTCATGGGCAAGTTCAAAGGGTCAATCCAGAACAGATTGTTACTTCTAAAAACTGATTTCTCATTACTACCATCACTTATAGCACAAGGAACTAGTTTTAATGCCTGGCAGTACTGGGGTTCAAATCACTTGTTCTATAAATGTGTATCTCTCCAAACTTTACTGTTTTCATCTATAAAGTGGGCAGTGATATTCTTAAGACTATAGAATTAAATCACAGAACAAGTGTGTTTTAGAAGAAAGGATCAAGTATAAGTAATCAATTATGTGGCAGTAAGTAGTTTTTTCTACTACTCTATTTTGAATAAGAGGATAAGGAATACGCTGCCAATTTCACAAAGCATCAGTGCACAAACAGGGAATAATCTGGTGATATGCTCAAAATACCATGTAATATATAAATAGTCTTGCCCAGTCAGTCTGTCCATGGGCCACAGACACATTTAGCATTTCTATTTGGTAGTTCCATTTCAACCTAATGCTTGCCTGCAATATAATGCATTTCCAAACTTTGGTATGCCAATGTCAAGAAGTGATATGGTGAAAGTTAACCCCTAGGCTCCGTGAATTTGACAGTTCTGTACATGTATATGTTGCATGTGAATTACTCATTGACATTTACCATGTGGAACATCATGTTAATTAGAATAGTAACTTGGCTAGAGCAACAGGCACCACATCCAACACACATGGATTCTGAAATGAAGGGGCAAACTCTTCTACCATCAATTCTTAAGTCCTTATCTGAAATAGGAGTAACCAGGAAGGAAATTATCCAGATGCGATGACCACCCAGGTAGTCTTCTGGTCGTTTATTTACTTAGAGAAATTTTACAGCGGCAGAGATAAAGAAATAAAATTTCAATCTACCAAGTAGGGTCTCATGGAAGAGATGAGAAAGTCCAGCTTCTCAGTTGGCTCAGAGATTCCCGGAAGGCAGATGCCCCAATTTCCACGGCCAGACTGACCACTGGCCTGAACTGCAGCTCATGCTTCCAGAATCTCGGAGGCTCACTGGCTGTAACAGATTCAACAAGTCCGCACCTAACTCACCACCTCCCAGCCTGCTCTGTTTGCAGCATGTCTGCTACTTGTTATTCTTCTTTTCTAAAGTGACTACCTTCAGATTCACCTTGCACTCTTCACTTTTTCTGTCACCAATCAACTGACATGTTCCTTGTCGTTAACATTTGTGTGACTTCCCTCCCTTTTCGTCTGAATCAGTCCAGATCCCCCTCACCCAATACATTTGGACAATAGTTGTTTTGCTTTTTTTTTCTTCCAATAAGTGCCCCTTCCCCCCACACATCCCAGCCACTGAACTTTTTGCATCCCTGAGGGCATGTCACGCCTTCCTTGTCCAGAATTGGCTCCTTTAACCTCAAAAAATGTTCTCATTAAGAACCCCTGTCTCAGAAGATCCATCAATGCCCATTCCCTTCCCTAGCCCACTCTTTTATTATTCAAGTCTCTTGAGAGACCATTTAATCTCAGCCTTTGTGTCTTTAGTAATTTCCCTCCACTTCTTTGTCCAAAATGCCCAAGTCTAAGCTCTTACTCAAATTCCTGCCAATCTCATTACGATATTTTGGAAACTACTTATCTCTTCTGTCTCTACCATTTATTTCTATTTAACTCCAGCGCCACCCAGTTTCATGCTTAAGTTCTCTACTTCAGTCATTCCCGTGTTTCCCTGATCAACTGAGGATTATGTAAGAGCTTTTGGTTCCCTACGTTCCCTTTCTACCCACTCAGTCTCTATTCCCTCCTTGGAACAGAAGGCATAGAAAAGATAGAACTGAAATTTGAATTCCTGTAGATTTCAATCTTCACATCTACTTATGCTGAAAGCAAACGGTAAGTACCAACATTCCTCATTTTGCCAATCTTCATCACAATTACACAAGGTCGGTGATTTAGTACCAAGTCACTGATCGTTCCCAAAGTGCCTTTGAAAAACAGTTAAATAAAATTTCGAGGCGCTCTTTGCAGGTGAGGTGGAGCTGGGGGAGGAAGGGATTTTGGATTTAAACTTTAACACTCCATCACTTAAAAACGCATCAGCCCTGAGGGGGTTTTCAGGTTGCAGAGGTGATGCAAAATGACGACTTTATCTCGCCTGGTGGTGGGGTACTCTTTCACTTTCTTCCATTTGGGAGAAACTGGAGCACGCTGTCGCCCTCTGTGGGGGCGGGGGTAAGGTTGGGCATTTCTTCTAAAAGCAATGACTGAATTGGCATGGCGAAACTCAGATCGTCCTTGAGATTCGACTGCAACAGAAAGCCCTTCAGCTACTTAGGCGCCTGGCGCCGACCGCCAGCGGGGGCGAGTCGCGAAAGGAGGGCAGCCTCCCGCTCGCAGCCCCCGACCTGCCGCTAGGAGGCGCCGCGAGCACGCCAGGTCCCCGCCCGCTGCCAGAGGAGGACTCGGATCCCCTCGACCAGCCCCAAAGCTGGCCGGGGGTGCAAGCCGGGAGAAGACCGCAGGAGACGCGCGGCGGAGCGCCCAGGGCTGTCACCGAGGACTCGCCGAGCGCTCCGGCCCGGGACGCAGCACCTGGGGATCGCCAGCGGCCACCCGCAATTTCCCCAGTCGGGGTCCTCAGCTCCCGCTGCCCAGTGAACACCCGCCAGGGAGGACGGCGATGTCTGCCGCAGTCCACCGCGGTCCTCCCGGCGGCCCCGGTAGGCGGCTTGCGGGGACCCTCTGGTGCTTCGCCGCTCTGGGGATGCTGCGGCCCCCCGCTTCCCAGGCATTCAACCTGGACGTGGAGAAGCTCACAGTGTACAGCGGCCCGGAGGGCAGCTACTTCGGCTATGCCGTGGACTTCCACATACCTGCAGCTCGCACGTAAGTCGCCCAAATCGCGTGCGCGGGCGAACCCGGCCACCGTGGGTCCCTGCCCCTCTGCAGGGAGACTCGCGCTTGTCCAGGCACCCTGAGATTCCGCCCTGCCTTCCACTTGGGCTTCTTCCCGCTCCAGATCCCCGCCACCAACCTCTTCTTGCCCTTCCCATGGTAGATGTACCTTATGAACTTTGAACTAGAGAACTTGCGTAGAAAGTTCAAGTCCTGGGGAGATCCCAGCACAAAGACTCCAGCATCATACAAAAGGGGAACGGGACCTGGACAGACTGAAGCCAGTTAAAACCACCAGCACAACACTCTCTGTTTAGACATAGCCTGTAACAATTAAGTGTCTGGCGCAAGTGCTGTCTGCTACAAGCAGCTGGGCTCTGTCCTTTACTGTTTCATCCCCCTCTTTCCCATGGCACCGTATACATAGCTCCACCTAGAGAAAATTCGGGACATTTTGCTTCCAGGTTTTAGACACCCGTAGATCTCCAGAGAGGAAATCAAGTTTGACAGTCGGTCTCCATCATACATACGTTTTTTGCCCGGGATCCCCACTCGAGTTTCAGGAGGTTGCTACAGGGGCTGCATACACTTTTACAGAGGCTGCATGCGAACACTTTCATAATTCCCAGGGAGTGATTTTGTCTAACCCTTTCGCAGAGCCAGTGTCTTGGTGGGGGCACCCAAGGCAAATACCAGCCAGCCAGACATCGTGGAAGGGGGCGCCGTCTATTACTGTCCTTGGCCCGCCGAGGGGTCTGCGCAGTGCAAGCAGATACCGTTTGACACCACCAGTAAGTGATATTTGTCATTCTGAACTGTGGGCCCTGGTTTCAAAGAGCCGGAGACACCCGGAGTCAACATCACACTTTCTTTGTAGTCATCTGGCCTGTCTGATGGGTCTGTGTTGTGGGCTGTGCAGCTCCCCAGAGAAATCAGCCTGGTTTAAGTATGAGTGAAGGCAAGGAAAATGCAACGTAAACCCCAGAAGGGGACTATTTGACCTTGAATGTTTGGATGCATCCTGGTAACTTCTGTTTCCTTACTGTTCCAAGATGAGCATTTTCAGTGTGTGGATGTTTTGGAGAAATACAGATGTTCTTCCCTAGCCTTGATTCTGGAGAGAATTTGGTGACTTCCCAAAGCCAGATCTGGGAAAAGACAGATCCTTAGCCTTTCCAGTGCCCAGACTCAGGAGGCAAGACTGAGCTGCCAGAGACCCAGAAATGGCTCCATGTTGCTCTTTAATTCCTTACAGAAAAAGAATTTTCTTTCAAAATATTGGACATTGGATGCAAACTAGTACAGGCAGAGTGTGGATGGATTACATTCATTTCCAAAATCCCTAGACAGATGTTTCTTATTTAATTAAAGGGAAAATACATTTTAAACAATTCAGGCTGGTTATGTTTCCTCTGGTGTTTTCTCTTTGGGCCTCAGAAAATAATTTAAATGTAATGCTTTCAAAAACATTAACACTGGAAGTTTTAATTTGTATCCTCAAAATTTTTGAATTCAAAGGGTATACAATCTCAGAAAATAACTATCTCTTTTCAGAAAACTGTGAACATGTCTACTTAAATGATGTTCCTTGATGAACAGTCTTTCAAAACACCGTTTGCACTATGCAACTATTTTATGACATCATTCTTCATTATGTTACAATAGTTTGCATTCATTGTTTATGTAGAAAATCCATTTTCACAGAAATCTGATGGAATTGGACAAGTGGTATTACCTGTTACTTAAATTAAGTTGGTTTTTTTTTATTATTTTAAAGGAGAAAAAAATGAGCTTTATGTGTATGGAAATCATTTCAAAGAAAAAAAGTCACATACAAGCATTTCCTTGAATCCTGACCAAATTAGGAAGCACTTTTAAAAAGCATTTTAAAATTATGTTTTCACATGTATCTATAAACAGTCACAATAACTTACCAGTATATTAAATAAGTCAATTATTTCATGCAAATTTTGTCAGCATTTACTTTTAAGTACTAAAAACTGGAAAAAATATGCCTCTTTATGTTAAGTTGTAAAATTAACCTTTCAATTAGTTGTTTAATCAGTACTTTTTAAAATCAAATTTTAGTGATTTGCCATTTGTTTGCATAACCATATAAACTGGGGACTACAACTTCACACCTCAACATGTGCACTGGCTTCTCTCAGCCTCCCCCAAAGCTCCAGTGCCACACCATGTGACCCCCAACTCCTACCTTCCTCAGTAACTACTAGACTCTGAGAGTCAGTTTTGTTTTGTTTTGCCAATTTGTTTTCTCTGGTTATTTGTATTCCACAAATGAGTGTAAGTAGCCAGTAATTATCCTTCACTTTCTGACTTACTTTATTTAATATGACCATCTAAAGAGACATCCATTTTGTCCCAAAAGGCACTTTTACTCTTTTTTGCTAGCTCAATAGTATTCCATTGAGTATATTGTTACAATTTCTTTATAGAGTCACCTATCAATGGCATCTAGGTTGATTCCGTGCCTTGGCTATTGAGAATATTGCTGCTAAGAACACAGAGTGCATAGATCTTTTTGTGTTAGTGTTTTCTTATTCTTCAGGAAAATTGCTGGCTACTATTTCCATTTTTAGTTTCTTAAGGAATCCTAAATCCTTTTCACCAACTTATATTCCCATCAACAGTGAATGAATGTTCCTTTTTCCTCACATCCTCACCAGCCAAAATTTGCTGTTTTTATATTTTGATATGGGCCATTCTCACAGGGTTGAAGTGGTATTTCATTGTGGTTTCTATTTACATTTTTTTAAAAAAGTTAATCAAGACTTTAGGTGCCTTCTCATTATTACTGCTGTAGTAGAGAAGAAACTCTAATAAATCAGAAGAATTATGAATTTAAGCATAAAGTTAATGACATTTTGGCAAAGTATTTTAAACTTAAACTTTAATATATATATAGTCAGACATCATTGGTATTATTTGAATTTAAGATAAGGGAAAACATTCATATGTTGAGACATATTTGATGCATTTTTTACTAAGAATCCATAGTCATATAAATGAATTTTATAATCTTCTAAACATTCTCATAGCATATCAAATCAGGATCTTGTTTGTGTGTTTTTCCTTTATGAAGAAAGCATCAAAACCTGCCCAGATAGATCTGACTACCTCTGAAGACTAAGTAGTAATTGTGATTCAATAGAACCAGAAAATCCAAACATTAATATGAATTTTGAAAAACTGACCACACTTCAACCAAAAATTCCCAACATTTAATTCTAATAGGTAATGTTTTCCAAAAGTTCATTTGAGATCAACTGTTTGGATTCACATTTCCATGGAGAACTAATGCTTTAGCTTCTAGAATAACCCACAGGAATGCACTTAACCCTTATTTTAGCTATATTATATTGCAGTGAAACAGTAGGAGACAAACTAGTTCAATTTTGGCAATTAAATAAAAATGAACTAAATAAGAAAATAAGACTGTTGAGGAAAGATTAATATACCAAGAAAAAGGTAGAGGAGGGGGTTATTGGCATCTTAGGTTCTGAGGACAACAGCTGGCTGTACCAAGAGTCTTAGATTAATACCACTGGTTTACACACTGTGTTATTTACCTCTCAGTAATGGGACTTTTTCTTGATAGATAGAGACACTTAACTGGGCATTCTACTTAGCAGCCATAATCACAGTAATTTGAAGGTTCATAAAAGGAAAAGAGTGAAGGAAAGGAGAACTGAGGGAGATGCATGATCCTAAGACAAGTGAAGAAAAAAGTGGAAAAAAAGCAAGGTAGAGGGAGCCACACAGAGCTTGTTAGCAATGATCAACAATGGAATGAACAACGAAAGCTGTGACTTGTGAAAGCCTGGAAAGTTTCGCTGAGACAGAAGAACAACGATTGAGAAAAGCAAGTTCCCGAGTTTACCATCAGGGGGTACTGTGGGCCCAGGAACCTTGGTCTCTTCTGGGACTGGTCCTGGAAACGGGGAGCAAGGTCAGAGAAGGAGGAAGCGAGAGGCTGGAGGCTCAGGTGTTTGCCTGGGTAGAGGCCAGCGCTCTGCAAGTAATTCCCACTTATGACTTCATCCGGGACGACGGGGCTGCCGGTGGCAACTTGATGCAAAGCTGAGAAAGAAGCAGGACACGGGAGCAGGTGCGGCTCCCTGAGCTGTCGCCAGTGTGGCCAGATGCCTTATATTTACTGATCACCTACCATGTGCCAGTTACTTCTAAACCTTATTTCTAATCTGTAAAACAGAACAGTCACATAAAACTGATTTTATGGGTAGGGAAACTGACATCAAAGGTGTTAAGAACAATACATCCAAGACCACACAATGGTAAGCAGTAAGAGGTAGGAGTGGGAAGGAAGGAGTTCTGCCTCTTACTGGTCTTCACCTGCCTTTCTTCCAGGGACCTGGAGCAAATATACGGGAACAAATTCAGGGCCACAGCTTATGAAACCCCCTTCCCCTCTAGCCCCCCAATCGCCATTCTCCATGTTAGCTCTCAAATCCCAGCCAAAAGGAACCTCCAGAGAACATCTAAAAGGGAAAAGCAGTTTTGAGAGAAAGGGGTCCTAAAAGCAGCCTTTCACAGTGAGGGAATGATTGGGACGTGCCCTCAGAGACCCCTCCTCCAAGAGGAGCCCCCTCAGTGTCCCCAGCCAGTGTCTCCTGTCTTATGCTCAATAGGGCTCCCCCATAAAGGGTAAGAAAAATTTCTTACTTAACAAAGATAGTGATTCTGTGTGCTGGATGCCCACAGCTGATGTTCACAGATTAGCCTGTGATGGGGAAGGTGTAAATCTGTGTTATATTGTAAATATGCCTCTGCAAAGATAACCATGACTTGGCCTGTCTTTCTCCCTGTCTGCTTTTACTATTACATCTAAATTTAAGACATTCTAAGTAAATCTGACGTTTTAATGACGTTGTTTCAACTTGTTCAGGCCCCTGGGGTGAACAATTTACTGTTCTCTCCAATAACCTACTAAAATAAACTCACTTAGCCTCCATGTGGAAGGAGACCAGCCTGTAATTTAGTCCCTAAATGTGGTTGTGATCTTGAACCTCAGTTTATTTGAGGTCAACTGGCTTTTTTTTTTAAAGGCTGCCTTTTAGTGTGATTTTTTTCATTAAATAATCACTTATTTCATCTTCTCCTTATCATACAACTTGGACATTTTATTACTTCTTATCGTAAATGCAAAAACAGGGGGTGCTCGGGCTGGCACGGTGCATCAAATGCATGAATACTGTTATAATTGGTGGCCTTTCAAGTGTGGAGGAAGGAAATTTCAGGGAAGCATGTGGCACTGGGGGAGGGGCAAAGTGCAAAGAGTAGATAATTTCCCTGCTCTGCACAAAATCAAAACAGTTCCAAAGCACTTCTCTCCCTTACTTCACTAGAATAAAATGCTCATCACAAAACTGATTTCCTTTACTTCAGTCTCAGCAGCTCCTAACCTAGACCCCATGTTTGAAGCAACTTAAAACAACCTATCTGGCAATTTCATACCTCTCATTTCTAAATCAACTCTAACTGCAAGGCTCTTTTTTTTTTTTTTTTTTTTTGCCCCCTACATTTCCTAAACCAGTGTGGAATTAATAAGAATTGCTAGGTGACTGCCCTTTGGCTGAAAGCAGGGTGAATGGAACAGAATGAAAGAGACACCTCATTGGAATGATAAAGGGGTGAACTGGAACAGTACTAACAAAAGCAGCTATTTGAGTCTACACAAATATCTGATTGTTTCAAATATTCAACTGAATCATTTGAGGAGGAAGATAATGTCATGGGCTAATTAACGATGGTAATTATCATAACATCATAATAATGGCGAGGCAGCACAGCTGGCTTCATGTACTTGGGACCCTCGTGCACAGGAAGAGGTGGGAGGTGCGGTGGAGATGGGAAGTCATCTGAGAAAGACTACTAGGACTTGCCTGGCCTTAGTTCAGTATCTTTGTGCTTAAAAATAAAATCTTAAAATGGAAGACAATTTAGTTAGGCTATTTCAAAGCTCTAGAATGGCAAGATTTTTGTGAGAACTATGTTTTAACTAGAGCCCAGAAGTCTTTGTTTTTTTTGGGGGGGGTCTGTTTAATTTTATGTTGAGTGAGCCCACAATAAGAAGCAGCTCTCC
This sequence comes from Condylura cristata, assembly GCF_000260355.1. NCBI lineage: Eukaryota > Metazoa > Chordata > Mammalia > Eulipotyphla > Talpidae > Condylura > Condylura cristata. The sequence continues at coordinate 19,473,679 of NW_004567131.1, read as the reverse complement.
GCATCTGGCACTGTGACTGGTACAGGGTTGTTTTTTGATAGCATTGGGTGTGCCCTTTTTTTCATGTAGAAACATATTGGCCGCATAAGTCTTGCTTTTCTAACTTCCTCAAAAAGAAATCAGTTTTTGTTCAGGAACAAAGAAAAGAATGTAGGTCAGAGTTACTCATGTACATGACAGAGGAATAACACAGATGTGACAGACTTTGGGGAAGAGTAGAAATCTGGATTTCAGGAAGTTCAATGGAAAGAAAGCGAGGACAGCCCAAAGTTAACCTACTGCTCCATTTAAGAATTAAAAATTCAAGATTAAAGTCAGTTTTGCTACTTAGGAAAAAAACAATGTGTGCCCATGTATTTGCAAAGAATGCCTGCTCTGCTGAGTGCTGACTCACTGCGTCCTCAGGGCGGATTAGCTGGAAGCTGTAGCAGCACTCCTGAGGGCTACCATGCCTGGGGTGCTACCGTGACCAATGCGGCCATCACTCCTTACTTCTCCATGGGACAGAACTGCAACCAAGACCTGATATGAAAAGGGAGGAGGCGGTGGTCCTGATAACAGAGAGCAACCAAGGAAGCAATTAGAAAAAGGAAGTCCTTGAAACCCAGCTAGAAATGGGAACCAGATCTGCTCTTCGGCTAGTTGAGTAGTGTGAGCCTTAGACGCCTGTTGCTTAATCTGCAAAATTCTTTTAAGGAGTAGGACCTCTGTGTGATGGAACAGGCTTCCAGGCTCCTGGCAGGAGCAATATGCAGCAATTGTAGCAATCTGGAAGAAATGTAGGCAATTGTCTTAAGATTTTTCTGAAAGTAAGAAAACACATTGACATTCCAGCTGACTGATTGAGGTGTGCATGTTCAAACTTTACCTGTTGTATTTAAAGGTAAATATCTGTGAACAGTGTGGATGAAGAGTTATTACTGTGTAATAAAATCCTAAAGTAAACTGAAAATAATTTTAATTCTGGTTATGTGCTATGTGATTAACATAGAGAAGCACATCTTATCTTCATTAAGCAATGCATCCATAAATTCTCAATCTCTTAGGGACATCAGCCAAGTAGATACCAAGCCAGTTTGGAAAGACCAGGTTTCCACCTCAGCTGACTGACTCCTGGATCTCTAACAGATCCAGATAGTGGTCTAAGAAACTTTTCTAGTTCCACAAACATTGGTGAAAATGATCATTTGCTCTTTAAAACATTTTAGCAAAAAGAGGATGGATAATTAAAAAACAGGATGTTTTAGAAATGGTTGTCAGGGTTTAGGAAATATCTGACAAATGGCTGCCAGTGGGAAAGAAGGTTGACTATAAAGGGGAAAACAAGGGAGTTTTGGGTTTGGGGCATCAATGTGTTCTGGTTAAAGCCCACCGAATTATGCATCACCAAAAATGAATTTTACTGCATGTCAGTGGGTAAAAATGAGAAAAAACATTATAGAGAATATTGGAGAGCTATATATTTGATATAATGATTAAATATGGTCTTGTGACTACTGCTATCTGCGTGTGGACATTAAGTTCCCAAACTGTGGAAAGGTTTGTCTGGTATAATAATAAGAACTAGAAGTACCTTGGAGGACACATAATACCCCTGAAGACTTAGATTACTACCCCTAACTAAAGGCTAACAATTAGTTAGAACATATAGGACCTTCATTATCATTCTCTGAATAATATGTTCAGAATATGTTTGGCAAGAGAACTGTGAATGAAAACATGTTGAGTAAGAATAAATTTTTGCAACAGCTTCATACTTTGTAAATCTCATATCTTTACTGCAAGTCAGATATGACTTGAAGAACATGTACTTATTAACAACCTAAAGTTTTATCCTTTACCTCTATAATCCCACATCTGGACACAAATTTGTGTAAGATATTGAAAATGCCTCTTTTAATATGTTTTATTCCTAGAGCATGTAGGGATTAGAGAGAATCATCATGCTAAGCGTCATCATTGCAAAGGAATAAGCTTAAGAAGGGCTCCCATAACCCAGATTATGTAAATGATCTCAACCCAAGTGCAATGAGTAAAAGGCCAGTTCCTCCTAGTCAGGTTGTGCCTACATTTCAGATTCATCTCAGTTCTCTTATCCAGAGGCTTCCAGCCTACGCCACCTACCTTGCCACATCCTTTACTCAGTTTATCTCTGTCACCATACAGTGTGGCACAGTTATCTTTCCAACCTCATACACATACCCACTCACCCTGGCTCCACGTTCTGGTGCGTCTCTCGTAACTACCTACCACATCTTATCTCCCAGCAATGATTTTCTGGAACTTTTTTTACAAGTCCAGTAAACTATATCTTAGAAATTAATTCCAATGTTGCTGCATTCCTTTTTTAGAAGAAAGGGAGCATAACACTAAAGAAAATGTTTTCTAAATCCTAAATGTGGATAGTCAATATACGTATAGCAGACTATAGCTCACACGATTCAGTATTTTTTTGAGAGTCAGTATTAATATGAGAAAATTCTTTTATTTCAATGTTGTTAAAAATATAAAGTTCTAAATTATATTGACTAACCAAGCAGGATTATTAATTCTAAATTATATCGACTAACCAAGACTACAAAGCAGGATATGTAGTGAGAGGCTATGAGAAATGCAGTTAAAACTGGTGTTTTCTCCATTTTCTGAGGCATTTTTTCTCTTATTTTCAAAATCACAAACAGTTATTTATCTATGATCAGGAAAAAAATAATGGAAAAACCTTGCACATATTTTTAAATGACATGTTGTGAGGATCAGGAATGGAAGACCACAATTTAGACTCAGGTGATGTCAATCCCAATTGCTCCCTCTTTCATCTTGAATGTAAATGGTAGAGCAGTTTAGAAATATACTATTTACATAAAAATGCTTATGTTTCAAGATACTGAAGAACACGGGTAGGCTCCATATCAATTAGATGTGCAAACGTAAGATAGAGTTATCATTTTCATTCTAAATTATTTCTAAATCAACAGAAATATAGACAATAGTTTGACATGCAGTTTCTAGGGCCTTTGAGTAAGAGAACTGTTTTGGGTGTGCCTTGGCAAGCTGAATGGGCCACAAGAAATGAATTCAGTCTGTTTATACTGTGGTTATTTAAAAGAGGTCACTTTAAAACAGGCCACTGGCGAAAGTTGAACTGACCATGGGTCTCTATAACCTCCTGAACTTTAGAATACCAAAGACAGTTGATAGAATCAAAATACCTAGGAAAACTCATGAAGCCATATAAAATTTCACAACATAAATGCTTAGTCTGTGATCTGAATGAGCAATAACTGGATTCCCCACCTCCCTTAAAACAGTACACATGTGCCAGAGATGAGCTATAAAACTCTGCAGCATATTTCTTCTGGAGTATGGTGTTGTAGTTATTCCAAGTAAGCTGGTAAACATTCTGCATAGCAAAGATGTATGCGTTTACACAATTAAGAGTTGGTCAATATACTTGTCAAAAATATTGGTTAAGCAGGAAAGAGTAAGATGTTGGTGAGGGAATCTGAGAGGACTGACAAAGTGAAGATTATAGCAATATTTCCCAAATTTTTTTTAGTAATAAGCATGAAGAAGACATTTCCCTGTCAAATATATTTTGAAATGACTGAATTCACTTTTTCTTTGTATTAGTCCAGATTCTCTAGAGAAACAGATTTCTCTAGAGGAATCTTTAGAGAGAATTATTGTAGGAATTGGTTCTTGTCATATGGAGCTTGAGAACATCAGGAGCTGCAATTTGCAGGCGGGACACTCAGGAAAGCTTTGCTATAATTGAGACTGAGTCTGAAGGCCTGAGACTAGTACAAGAGCAGAGGAAAAAACAGTGACCCACTTTAAGCAACCAGGTAAGAAGGGCCAAATTCTTCTTTCTACTAATGGTGAGCTTTACTCAGGCACTCAGATTGGGTGATGCCATTCAGAATGGATGGGGGACAGAAGAGGGCATTATAAATCCAATTCAAAACTAATTTCATCTGCAAACACACCCTCACAGACATATAGACATAATGGCTACTCGATTATCTGGGCACTCCTTGACTCAGTGAAGTTGGCATATTATAGTGATCATCACATCTTCTACTAGAATGCATATTCTACCAGAAAAGGCACTGAGAATTCACAAACTATAAAATCCACAGGTTTCACAGGATAGGACATTTATTCAGTCATTTCTTCTCATATTTCTTAGGCCAAAGATTATCCAGGTATTGCTATGGGTGCAAATTACCTCACTACCTGGCTTAAGACAACCATGCTTGATTATTTGCACACACTGAGTTGGTGGGAAGGCTCTGCAAATTCAAATTTCCCAAGGGCCCAGACTAGTAACTTTAGGAAACCTGGAATAGCAGAGATATTTGGGGGCTACAGGCCCACTACTCACACTATAGTAGGGAGCAGACAAGGGGCAAAAAATTGAATGGTTTCTATCAACAGTTGTGAAGATGAGTGAGACTGTTATGCCAACAATCGTCCTCAGCCTCCACCACTAGTTTCACTTGTCCACCACCAGTGTTCTCTGGGAAGCCTGAATGCCTTTCAGTCCTTCAGTCTTGGCGGTCAGACTGCTGGCAACATGTGTTTAAATCATCTTTTCACCCTCAAAACATGAACTGGTTAATTTTAACCCATTTTTAAAACTATGTTATCCAGAGAGAATAATGGAGCTAAAAATAAAGCTTAGAAATTAAATTTCTGTGACTAGATGAGTAATAGTGACTTTCTACAGAGATACACTTGTTCAAGACACTAGAAAAATGGCAAGAACAAAGCCCAAGGACTTACCCTTTTGGGGTTTACAGTGAATAACCAGTGATATGTTGAAGAAGAATAGGCAATGTCAAGGAGACAGGGCAGTACACACAAGGATTTTTTTTGGACTGGGTGGGGTACTTAGTTTCCTGTTGCTGTTGTAACAAGTTATAACACATACAATGATTTTAAATAACACAAATTGGTCATCTTACAGTTCTGGAAGCCAACATCAAAAATAGGTCTTTCTGGCTAAAATCAAGGTGTTGGCAGGTCTGTGTTCTTTTGGAGCCAATTGAGGAGAGAATTTATTCCCTTGCCTTTTCCAGCTTGTAGAGGCTGCCCACGTTCCTTGATTCATTGCCTGCTTGCATGTCAGAATGAATCCTCATACTCCATGTCTCTGGTTCTCCTGTTCTGCCTCCAGCTTCCACTTTAAAGTATCATTGTTATAACATTGGGCCCACCTGGATCATCCAGGATAATAGCTCTAATTTAAGAGCAACTGATTATTAACTTTAACTTAATTTGCAACCTTAGCCCTCCCTTGCTATGTAACCTAGCATGTTCATAAATTTTGAGAATCTTACAAGATGTAAACATCTTAGACAATATTAATGTGTTTAACACAGGTGATCAAAGAAGCTTTTATCAAGGAGGTGATATCAGAGCAAGACCTAAATTGAGGGAAAGAACCATGCAAGATGGGGGAATGGATGTCCAAGGGAAAATCACTGTTGAAATCTGGAGATGACCATGTGCTTGAAGAATGGAAAAGACCACTGGGTATAGGACCCAGTAGAAAGAGTGATTTAAATGAGGCCAAAGGGTCAGGTATATATAATGCCTTAAAGGTCCAACTAGGGCTTTGGGTTTTATTCTAGAATGATGGGGAGCCAATAGTATTACAAGTGGACAAGGGATAAAATTTCAATTATACTTTTAGGAAGGTAGTTAATTCAACTGTATGCAAGAAAAAGAAGAATCAAGGGGACTACTTCCATTTTCCAGTGAAAGAGAAGTATGTTTTGGGTTGGATGATAGCAGTTAGGGTTGAGAAATGGTCGGATTTGGGTTTATTTGAAAGTGCGGTTGGATTTCATTTGACTCCAATGAAAAATTTGCAAGAAAAGAAATATTTTGACCTGAGGCACTGGAGGAATGGGACTGTGGCAGGGAGCAGTGGGAAGGGAGCAAATATCTAGCTGTTGGAAAAAATATCAAGAGTTGAATCAAGATATGTGAAATTTGAGATGCTTATTAGACACTCAAGTGATGTCAATTGGGCAGATGGATAAATAAACTCAGAGCTCAGGCAAATGGTTTGTAGATATAACTTTGGAAGTTATAAGTATGTAGCAGATAGCACATATTTAAGACCATGGATTAGGGAATGAGTATAAATAAAGAGAAATGAAACAAAGAGAAAAGAGAAGGAGATGGGAGGCTGTGTAGGGATGGGAAGAGATCAAGATTGAGATTAAGTCCTGGAACTACTAACATTTAGGGAAATATTGGAAAATAAAAGAAGGCATAATAACACTAAGAAGGAGTGCTAGGAAAAAGTAGTCATGTGGCCAGTGAAGAAAGTCTTTCAATTGGAAACTGTAGGGGTGGGAAGGTCAGGAAAGCTTCTGCCTGCAGATCAAGAAATCTGGAATTTCAAAATTCGATCTCAGCTTCCCAAAGCACCAAAGGGGTGATGGTCAGTTGATATGAGGGAGGTACAGGAAGGACATCACATCTGTCACCACCGGTGCCTACAAGCATGCCAGTAGCTGCCACAAAAAACATATCCTCACCATCTTTTCCTTTTCCCAAATCTCTCAAGAACCTTTCATTTAGCCAAAATCCTACCTGGAAGAGGACTTGGGAAATGAATAGTCAGATTTCCAGATAGTTGCCGTACAAAGGAGAATTTAGAAGAATTTAGCTGACATTGTGCTGAGCATTTACAGATATTACCGAAAAGTTGTTTACAGTAAAAATCAGATCAAATCAAATAAAAAATGTTCTCTAGGTATGAGAGTTATATTGCGCACAAGTTTTAGGAAGAAAGTACCATGTTCTGTATTGGGTTACTTGGCATGAAAAACCCTTGTTGAGAAAAGGAAGGGGGAAAATTGAGAAAGGTCACTTTCCCATTCAACCAAAAAATAATAATAATAACTCATTTGGAATTTTATGAAATTACAGTACTAGGTTTCAAGCCAGAGAATTTATAAAAAATAATAAAGCAGAATATCAAAAGGTAATTTGGCTACCTCAAAGATCAATGAAATATGACACAACTGGATCAAAACTCAGTAAAAAGAGACTTGGAACAGTGGAATTTTTCTCTGTAATACTGGAATTAAGTATGGACTTAGTGAAGTTCACTCACTTATATTTTTGGTCTTCAAGAAATAAGTTACTAGAAAATGACCCACAGCTTACATTTTTAATCAATTACACAGCTTAACTTTAGAATACCAGAAAAGATGCCTTGGAAATCATAAAAGTAAACTCACATAATTTTCCCCAGCAAAGCAAAGCCAAGTTGGTTACCAGCTTCTGTCTTTCCCCATAATCCATTTCCTTCCTCGTGGCAGCCTGATTTTCTCAAGTACTTTTGAGCTCTCTTTAAGTATATTTGAATTTCTGAGGTTCTGATCTTCTTTTATGGCTCTTTAGTGGTTTAGATGTTTCAAAGCCCCTATAGTACTTTCTCCCTTTACTTAATTAAAGCCACATTGACAATCTTGTGAGGTGTCACTAATTTCACTGCTGAGCGCCACAAATCACTAATAATAACATGTAATCCCTGTGTGCTTGTGAGGTCCTTCCCAATTCTCAGACTTAGTTTGAGTTCCCAGGTTTCTAATTCAGGGATATTTTTTAAAGTTATAAACCTTGAATAGAACTGCTGTGAGATTTCTAAAGTATGCAACTTAGCTTCAAAAGCACTTCCCCATTTATTTGTCTCAGATGATCTTTATGAGTTAAGGTGTTATCAACTTCCTTTTACAGAAGAAATCAAAATTCCAAAAGAGTAAGTGAATTGCCCAAAATCACTCACTAATGGTGATTAGACCCTTTGTCTCTAAGTTCTACGATCTTCCAAAATGCAAACTGAAATATTTATATTTTCAGTTTTATGCTGTAATTGGTAAAATACTAAGCTTTGGGAGCTCTGTGTTTTTGGATAAGGATTTCCAGAACTTGGGTTTTTTTTTTTCTTTAAGTTCCTAAACATCAAAAGTGTTTATTATGATGATCATTATTGAGGTAACATTGATTTACAACACTGCATACACTTCAGAGGTAGAAGATCACATCCCTTCAGATGACTGTCAACACACCACACCTTCAAGGCGCCCAAAGTCTCCACCATAGTCCATTTTGCCCCCTCCATACCCTGCTCTTCTCTCTTCCTTCCTGGAAGCCTCAATACTACAGTTAGACTTATAGGTTTGCTATTGATTTGGTTTTCTGACCATTTGTTTTGAGTCTCTATTTTTCACATTGAAGTGAAACTGTGCATTTGTCTTTCCCTTCTGGTTTATTTTGCAAAAGCATAAGCTTTTTTAAAAGGAAACTTGTGATTTTTTAATTTATATGTCAAAATGTAAATTTTAGGTTAAGATTGAATATACATGATTTATCTTTTTTTAAAAAAAATGTCTGTAATCATATGCAAACTCAATTTAAAGTTAATTACATGTATATTTTGGCCTCACTTAATAGGATTTATAAATTCATTTTGTAATGCATCTGTTATAGAATAAAGGAGGAAAAATAAAATACATGTCAATGGAAACACAAGTAAGATACCCTACTACAAATGTCTTTCAAAACTCATTGACAATGACTGATGAAGCTCCAGTTAGAGCCATGTGGTTCAAACCACATGGGAAATACATTGACTGGGAATCAAGAGTGAAAGAAAAAAAAAATCTGTTTTTTATTAAGACCTAAAGTGTGCTATAATTGGGTTGCGTTTCAGCCCAGATGGCCCCCTCATAGTGACATCTGCAAAGTGTGTATAAAACCGTTGTTTTCTGTGGCTGCATGGACACATCACTCCGTTAAGACCAAGGTCTCAGAGTCCTTCATTCTGGTTCCAGTAACCCACGCTGAGAAAGTTGTTCTTCCCCAGCCAGGGAGATTTTCTTGGGTTTCTCTGCTAGAAAACACCCAGATTTAGACAGTTGCAAATGATTGGTCTTCAACCTGCTGCAAATGAGTGGCAAAAGTATGGTTTTGAGATGACCAGAATTCACATTATTACAGTATAGTTAGCTGTAAAAATGTAAAATCTTTTTTAAAAATTGCTTTTTTTAAGTTTGAAATAGTGTGTTCAAATTCAAATTTTTACTTACTTGGCATTTTTCTAAATGAAAATTTAGAACATTTTATCAAGTCTAGCTTAGACTGCAGCAACGAAAAATCTCCCTGTGTGTCCAAATTGGCTTTCAGGTCTTTTTAATGGGCACATTCATTAGTACATATTTTAATTGGCTACTACCTTTTACAAGTTACTAACAATTTATTTCCTCCTATCAGACAACCGAAAGATCAGAGTTAATGGAACCAAGGAACCTATTGAATTTAAGTCAAATCAATGGTTTGGAGCAACGGTGAAAGCTCATAAAGGGAAAGTCGTGGTGAGTAGGAATTGTGTGCTTGGGAATAATGCAATCCTGAGGTGCTTCAAATCTCACATTTACTACAAATCTTTCGTGAAATAACAAGTCAGATGTTCACAGAAAATCTTAACATCATCTTAAAAACAAAACTCAGTGATAAAATGAAAACATCTATTTTGGTGTTTAAAGTTATAGGGAAATGACCTATTTCTGCATCAGTTAGCTACTTTCAAATATTTCAAACAACTAATGAAAAGAGGAAAATAAAATCTACACCTTAAGTAGGTAAACACCTTCTTCCTTAAGGTTGACTTCAAGCACCGATTACAAATTGACCTGAAAAAATAGCACTATTACTGTTAACTTAAAAAGAAAATCCATTGTGGTATGAACTATCCATTTTAAAACTAAAGGAAAAACTTTCTTTAAAAATATATTTATTATTTTCATGGTTCTCTGAAAACATTAAAATTTCTTAAAGTGAAAAAAACTTACTTACTCCCAAATATCAATAGAATTTTATAAGTATTGTGACTTTGTCATTCTCTTGTTGCTCTGAGCAATGATGTTAATCTAAGTTATTAAGAAATAAATAACTGTGCAAGTTCAACTGGAGATTTATTTTGTTGGGGAAATTTTTTAAACTGTTGGCTTTAATTTCCTTACAACAATAAAGAAATGACTTTGGTCTTTAGGATTTGTTTAAAGTTATTTGAATTATGATTTAATAAGAATAAGTATCTAGAGGAAATACCTTGCTTTATTTGGTCTGTGGCAAACTCCCCCCAAAAGATTTTGACATAAAACAGGTGATCTATAAAGTATAGATAGCCTCTCTCGTTATAAATCCAACATCTACATACAACATGCTCTCTGTAGAATTATATTGCATTAATATAGTTCCACATTCCAGAATTGGTTAAAACGTTTTTTTAATCTTTTAATGGTGTACGAATTATGTGAACTGCTATTAAAAAACTAATCCCACCTAATAACTTAGATTAAAAAATCTTTTTGGTATTATATTAATACTTTTTACTTGATCATTTATCTATAACATCTTATTGTGCATTTAGTCTATATTTGCCTTAAAACTATTGAAAATAGGCCCTCCCTGGCGGTGCAGTGGGTTAAAGCACTGCACTAAGAAGCTTAAGCCACTTTGTCATGAGTTTGATCCCCACCTGCCTCGGAGGAGATCCACATGGCACAGCAGACCTCTCCTGACCCGCCTGCTGCTCCCCTCAGCAGTGTACTTCGTTGATTTGCCTGTTCTGTTCCCCGCTGTATCTCTGGTGAATCCTCTCACCCTCTGCATCTCTGGCCTGTACCCCAGTTCTGTATGAATAAATAAATCAATCTTAAAAAAAAAACTATTGAAAATAAAGTAATATAGTAGTTTTATAATAAAAATATTTACTTTGGATACATGCCTGTATTTTCAAAGTTATGTGATAAGAAATAGGATAATATAAAATATACTTTCTTTGAGCATTGAAATGTAGCAGAAGAGCTAAATATCATCTTATCTGACGTAATTCTTACAACTGCAAAGTGATGCAAACAGAAATATCATTTTAAATATCCAGTGTATATATATTCAGTTTGGACCCAAGTTCCCCAAAATCACATCTTTGTGAAACTAGCAGATGTTAAAAGGGTAACTTTTTAGAGTTGATAGAAGGTAACCAATAGAAAGAATTTTCATGCACTTAAATGCTCTATGGCGAGACAGAAGGTCAAGCCAGTCGGCTTGTTGAGCCATATAGGTAAATGTGTTCACTGCCCTAACCCCTCTTACTTTTTCACTTTCACATCTCACAATGAATGTATTAATTCCATAATTTGTCACTTTACTAAGTGGGCTTTACGATAAGGAAACTTCAGTGAGTTAGACAGAGTTTAGTTATTAGTCAAGATCTTACAGTAGAGAGAGAGTAAAACAAAGCCCAAGTGAAGGTGAAAGTAGTTGCATATGGGGGTGTTACCAAAAGCACACCAGAAATTATGATAAGACATTAAATTCTGGAACCATCTTCACTGCTGTGGCATTGTTTCAAGTGTGATGTCATCAAACAAAAAGATATATATATATATATATATACCAGTGGGTCCATTTTCTGTGACCTTAGAAATGAGCGCTTGAAGAATCAGGTGAAGTATACTTATAGAAGATTGAACTATCAAAACAGAAATTAAAAGGTGCCTATGTAGCACCTGTAATGAATCCAATGATACCTTTGCCTTCTAATGTAATGCACAGAATAGGATTAGGATTGCTTAAGAGGTATTCCTATCAAAAATATACAAGCTAAGTTCAATTACAAGGGAAATAGCAAAATAAAATTGGAGGGCATACTGTAAAATCCTAAAACTAAAAATGTCAAGAAAGATAAAGAAATACTAAGATTGCATTAAAGAGGATTCCAGGTTAAAAATAAACATGAGGCCCTCCCTGGTGGTAAGAAGCTAAAGCCACTTCCGCAAGAGTTCGATTCCCGCCTGCCCCGGAGGTGACCACATGGCGCGGCAGACCTCTCCTGACCCGCCCGCTGCTCCCCTCAGCAGTGTACTTCGTCCATCTGCCTGTTCTGCTCCCCACTCTGTCTCTGGTGAATCCTCTCACCCTCTGCATCTCTGACCTGTACCCCAGTTCTGTATGAATAAATAAATAAATCTTAAAAAAAACAAAACAAAACAAAACATGTGGACCCTCCCTGGTGGCACAGTGGGTTAAAGCACTGCACTAAGAAGCTAAAGCCACTTCCGCAAGAGTTCGATTCCCGCCTGCCCCGGAGGTGACCACATGGCGCGGCAGACCTCTCCTGACCCGCCCGCTGCTCCCCTCAGCAGTGTACTTCGTCGATCTGCCTGTTCTGCTCCCCACTCTGTCTCTGGTGAATCCTCTCACCCTCTGCATCTCTGACCTGTACCCCAGTTCTGTATGAATAAATAAATAAATCTTAAAAAAAAAATACATGAAACTAAATGCAGTAAGTGATCATAATTGGTGCTTTAACCGTTAAATAAATATTGAGACAATTAGAGAAATTTGAATAGGGTCTTGGATTAGATAAAAGTTACATCGAATCAATATAGTTTCCTGGTGGTAGTCTTTGTGCTGTGAATGTGTACATGAAATCCCTTCCTCTCTGAAGTGTACTCTAAGGTGTTGAGGGATGTGTAGGTAGCCCGCTCCTGGATGGTTCTTAAGACATGTGCAGGTGTCTAAAATACACAGAGGAAAGGAACATGGTGAACAAGTAATGAATCCAGGTGAGCAGTGTACAGGAGCTTTTTATATTATTCTGATAACTTTTCTGAAATTATATCAAAATAACCAATTTCTTAAAACAAAAATACACTTCTAACCAATAAAAAAGAGTCCATTTTTAAATTACTAGTATCTTCTACATATTTATTTGTCTCTCCCTATCCTAGTAAAATTAATGTTAATTTATTTAAGAGGATTTCATATCTATTATATCAGATATGCTTTTGTTAGAATCTAGGCATCTGAAAAAGCAACCAGAGTATTTCACATACACATCCCATTTGTCTTACTGGTGCTAAAATTCATACTTGCTGGTAAAATTTCTGATAGTAGGCAAACTAACTTAGAGTCAGGTCTCCCCTTTGATAATTATTCATTCCCAGAAATTATATCAGAAGGCACCATAAAGCATGTCTTACTTTCTCCAGAGGAATACCCCTAAAAGTAGATGTGGGTGAGACATCATGTAATTTCTGATCTGACAAAGTGCATATCATAACAGAAATAATTCATAATAGTTTGATATAGTAATGTTCCATGTAAATGTTTACAGTAGACAAGCATTTAATTTAATTCAGTGCACATTCATTGAACTCTATAGTAAGTGTTGCAGGAAGTTAAACACATTTTTTAAAAAAAAGATTTATTTATTTATGCATACAGAACTGGGATACAGGTCAAAGGTGCAGGGATGGTGAGAGGATTCACCAAAGACAGTGGGGAGCAGAACAGGCAGATTAACGAAGAACACGGCTGAGGGGAGCAGCAGGCAAGTCAGGAGAGGTCTGTGGCACCATGTGGGTCACCTCCGGGGTGGGAATTAAACTCATGTGGAAGTGGCTTTACCTTCTTAGTGCTGTGCTTTAACCCACTGCACCACCAGGGAGGACCCCCTTGTTTAATATCCCCCGTGATATACATTTTTAAGAGACTCAAATGTATGGCATGAGTCTGTGCACTATGCAACGACTTTATTTATGTTTTATTTTAAAGATTTATTTATTCATACAGAATTGGGGTACAGGTCAGAGATCCGGAGGGTGAGAGGATTCACCAGAGACAGAGCGGGGAGCAGAACAGGCAGACCAACAAAGTACACTGCTAAGGGGAGCAACGGGCAGGTCAGGAGAGGTCTGCCTCACCATGTGGGTCACCTCCAGGGCAGGCGGGGATCGAACTCATGCAGAAGTGGCTTAAGCTTCTTAGTGCTGTGCTTTAACCAGCTGCGCTACCAGGGAGGGCCATCAACGACTTTATTTAACTTACCTCTCTATATGTTACTTAACATTGTATTTCTAACCTTTTATAAAATGGAGAAGGATCGCTTCTCTCAAACAATTTGTGTGAGTTCCTTGGAATTTCAGTAAATTTCTCCATATTAGGAAGAGTCTTGAATTACCTGACAACCAGAGTTTAATACCTTGAAAATGCATGTGGGCCATTCACATGCACCCTTTTCATGATGTTCTGATCCTCTCTTACAAAATATCACTAAAACAAGCATCGGATGTTCTTCTACCTTCAGTTCTGCCACCCACATAAAACAGTAAGCAGTGCGACCAAGCACACCACGGTGAGTGGCAGCATGGCCACATGAGAGTTGCTGTTTAAAATGTTAGGGGTAGGCCCTCCCTGGTGGCGCAGTGGGTTAAAGCACAGCACTGAGAATCTAAAGCCGCTTCCGCATGAGTTCACTCCCCGCCTGCCCCAGAGGTGACCCACATGGCGCGGCAGACCTCTCCTAACCTGCCCGCTGCTCCCCTCAGCAGTGTACTTCGTCGATCTGCCTGCTCTGCTCCCCACTCTGTTCCTGGTGAAACCTCTCACAGCCCCTGCATCTCTGGCCTGTACCCCAGTTCTGTATGCAAATATAAATAAATCTTTAAAAAAAATAGTCAAGGGTAAACACGAGTACAAGAACAGAGCTTACACATTTTCTGTATGCTTCAATTTGAGAGTAGTTCCTTTAAGTAACAAAGACAGGAGCAAGTCCTTTGTTAAGACATCACATTGCATCACTGCCTGCTTCAACAATTACTTGCTTTCAGCCAGATCCCAGTGTTTAAAAAGAAAGAAAATATGAATTCTTTGCTTTTAGGAAATATTTATTTTTGCCAGGCAACTTTATTTTCAAAGTCTGGCTGGGGGTGGAGGGGGAATTATTTCTTTGTCAATGTTTAATTTATTCGAAGTCTACTGTGCACTCAAGTTAAAAAATTGGCTTTGGAAGTTTCATGACCTCTGACCACCAAGGTACTCATTAGCATGCCAGAAGCCACTTAATGGAACTAATAATTGAACAGTCTTGTCACAAATACAGGGGCATTAATTAGTGAGTCAAATCAAATGCAGAATGCGGAACCTACATCAAAAATATGTATTTATTGTCTTTAATGTTTCACAGGCCTGTGCCCCTTTATATCACTGGAGAACTCTTAAGTCTACATCAGAAAAGGATCCAGTTGGCACTTGCTATGTGGCAATTCAGAATTTCAGTGCTTATGCGGAGTACTCTCCTTGTCGGAACAGTAAGTTATTTTTATTCCTTGAAACTGAAATTTAACTCAAGAGTTTTGTGAGTGTGCAGTGCAGGTAAATTGACAAACTATAGCCTTCTAAGGAAAAGGAAGTGGGAAAAGATTGTTGAAATTACAGCAGGATGCCTTGCTGTGACATGAGGGTCAAGACAGCTCATTCTGCTGGAAAGGTCTGTGCTTTAGAAAATTTCTGTGACTAGACAGGCTGCAGTTGAATTGCCTGGGTTCATATTCTAGGCCTTAAACTCTTAGTTGGTGTCCAGAATTCACACTGTGGTCTAGAGAATGCTGACTGTCCCTCTCGCCTGCTTCTAGAGGGTGTGGTCTTAGTATATTCAGATCTGGGGTCACATTTCAACATGAGTTTCTGTGAGCCTGCTTCCTTTACGTGCTGTGTCCTTGGGAACCAGCATGCCTATACTTCTCTCCTCTACGGTGTTCAATCCCCGTCTTTCAAAAAGACTGTGCTCTGACCCGAGTCTCATCTAGAAAATCTAGGAATCGTCCAGCAGGGCACC
Source organism: Condylura cristata (assembly GCF_000260355.1). Lineage (NCBI taxonomy): Eukaryota > Metazoa > Chordata > Mammalia > Eulipotyphla > Talpidae > Condylura > Condylura cristata. Next base: position 19,457,970 of record NW_004567131.1, on the reverse strand, counting down.
TTTTAAAGCAAGCCTGTAGATGCTGTCTTTAAGGAACTGCTATGGGATCACTTCATCTTGGACTCGGATGGCATCAGGGAGGGACTGAGCATTCTACTCAGTTATTTGTGAATCTTCCAGGTTTCTACATGTCACACCCATCATTGGGATTTGTCAGGAAGCAACTAATGGATTTTTTCCATATTAACAAGAATATTAACAAGGCCACATACGGGAAAGAAGTAGCATTAGAAAAGTCATTCTGGTGATTGGTTTCATAATACTGACTTTTTACTACTCAATTCCATACAAGATTTCCAAAGCCAGAAGTACAATTTCTTCATTTTATGTGACTATCATTAAATTATAATATCAACTTAGACAAAATAATGAGCAAACATCAGAAATAAAGCAATAAAGGTATAATAAGAGAGTTAACGAGGAAGCCATGGAGATTTAGAGATCTACAGGATTGGGAGAACAGTTAACTCTGAGGGGTATAGGTGACAATTTTGGCAAGGAGAAGACTAACTTTCTGTGAAAAATACTGAAATAAATCAGCTATTTCCTCATATGCTGACTACTGAATGAATAACCTGTGACATGAGGATTTTATTTTAACTCCCTTTAAAACAGGGTTCCCTGTAAATTATGAAACTCAATTATGTGTTTGTTGCATACATACTGATTGAGCACTAATTAATCTACGTTTAGGGAATAAAGCACAGAAGAAGAGAAAGTAAATGTTACATTCTAGTGGAGAAGATGGACAACAAATATTAAATAAGTAAGTTCCTAATTAGTGGCAGGTAGTAGTGAATGTGCTATGGGGAAAAACACAATAGGCAAGAAAAGGACGGGGCATGACCTGGGTGGGAAAGAGCTTTTCAGATAGAGCGTTGGAAAGGGATTCTCTTAACAAATGACTTGCCGAGTAGGGCAAGAGCCCGAGCTTCCCTGCAGTGGACAACAGCCCACAAGAGGCATATCTTGGATCACGTTGCTTCCGAAGTTCCATGCAAGGTCAGTCTGATATCTTAATGACAAAAGTTAGGTAAAGATAAGTTAAATCCACTGGGAAATTAGCAGTAGAGCTGCGCCTGAATGAGGAGCATGTTTCATCAATCCTATCTATATTACATTTCTCATGATTCGCTGGAGAGACTTTCCATAACAGGAAACAGTGGTTGCTAAATGACAAGCCCATCTTTCATATGCCTGGTTTGATGATAGATCCTCCCAACTAACATTTGGTTTGATCATTTATAAAACTTGTCAGTGCTTTCTGTTTGCCCTTGGACCTGACTGCCTAGGTAATGGGAGAGATCTGATTTAAAAACAGCACTTAGGTCTGGACTTGTGGGATAAAAGTCACAGCATGAGCTTGAAACATTATCATTAAATACAAATTATAGCACACTCACATCTTGAGTTACAGGGGTACATTAATGCCAATTTATGTACTGTTTATTTTCCTAAATAAAAGAAAAGCTTAGCAAAGGTAGAATGGAATTTGAGTTGCAGAATAGCTAAGGAAGTTGCCAAGAATTCTTTCAACCCTAGGACACGTTGATAGTCTCACATCCTCATGATCTCTCTCCTACTATGAATACTTCATCCTCCTCAAATCCATCCAAGCAGCAGACTTCCTGCCTTCCCTAAGGAGTTCACAGTTCATTAACACAAAGCCAGCTTGTTCATGAGCATATGGTCAATATCACAGAACAGGAACATCAGCGATATTATTTTCAAAAGCGAATCTAAAGAAGCCTCCTATGTTATTTCCACAGCACAAACCAGCATTGATATTCAGAGCAACATGGAAGTTAATCTGCTCATTCCTATGAATGACATGCCTATAGCTGCAGCAGTCATTCATAATTCCTGTGGGGATGCTTTACACACACCTTTCCATTATGCTTAGGAAACAACAAATAGGAGTGGATGATCAGCAGGATTCCCTGGATTCATGAGATCTCTCGAACATAACTATAAAGTTTACAGACACTCTGTAGTTCTAAGAAGACAGCTTCTTCAACACTCATAAACTGTAACTCTGATAGAAATAGTTACTTTGCAAAGGAAAGAACCTCATATTCTACTATAATCACGTTGAAAATAAACATTTGATGTCGGTTGTTTTCTCAGTGACTTTTATTAAAGTTTTTTTTCTTTAATATTTGTTTCCTGTTTTGAGATACAATAATTTCAAAGAATGCTGTGTTTCTTCCTTTTTGAGTAATTTATATTAAAAATAAAGTCAGAGATGGTTTTTTAAAGGTTTGCATCTTTTAAAAAATATATTTCTTAAATATATTCACCCCCTGGAAAAATATAGTGTTTGAGGTAGACTAGTATTTTTAAAATTAAAGGGTATTTATGGAAAAATGGATGATGGCAATACTCACGTTAGCTAAGTACAAGCCAAAAGAAAGAAAGAAAATGCAAAAGATTCTGGGAAATGCTAAAAAGCATTTATTATTCATTTATTTCACAGAGCTTCTGGAAACAGGAACATGTTCTGCTTGTGAATCCTTCCAGTGATGATGTGCATTTCCTGTCCTGCCTCTCACTTTAGTTTCCATTCAGGAATTTTCTTAGTAAGAAAGGAGTCATGATTCGCTTGTCCACACCTATCTATAAAATGATTGAGATTCCTCATACTCAGCTACATTTTGGGTTGAATCTAAGCACTTTAGAATTTGTAGAAACTCTTTTCAAGTACAAGTGACAAGCAGTAAACTCCTGACCCTAATGTCCTAAAGACTTTATAGAACAGTGTCCTGGGAATGCATGTGTCTGCTTGTAAGAAAGGTCCTGTTGGACTTTAAGTGAGCAAACTATACTGAGGGAATAGAAAATAAGCATTACTACAAAATTTTCTCTTTTTGAACACTGGCATTGCAATGTTCCTATGAGATTCATTGTGCTTGCAAATGCAATTTCCAAGTTTACCCAACTAATGGTAATAGAAGAATTAAAAACTAATTACCTATTAGAGATCATAAAAGAGATCTGGATGTCTCCTTTCTGAAGACACTGCCTTCAGGAACCTGCCTCTACTCAGATCATACTGACTGGCAGCACAAAATACCTTGTTGCCACACCTGGACCAGACCCTGGAGTATAGTTCACAGATGGAGATTTTATTTTTTTCATACAAACATGGGTTGTAAAGCCCAGGATCATAATTCTGGTCTTACTTTGTGATTAGTACAAAGACATATAGGACAAGAAAGGAAGATGCTTAATAAATTACTTAGGATAATATTTTAACTTATAAAACATCAATCATTAGAAATCTAGAAGTCTATAGAGAAGACAACACAGTATTCTGAACTGGTTAAAAAATATAGGTTGGAGGGCCCTCCCTGGTGGCGCAGCAGATTAAAGCACAACACTAAGAAGCTTAAGCCACTTCCGCATGAGTTCGATTCCCGCCTGCCCCGGAGGATCCACATGGCGCGGCAGACCTCTCTGGCCTGCCTGCTGCTCCCCTCAGCAGTGTACCTCGTTGATCTGCCTGTTCTGCTCCCCAATCGGTCTCACCCTCCACATTCTCTGGCCTGTACCCCAGTTCAATATGAATAAATAAATCTTTTAAAAAATATATATATATATATATGTGTATATATATAGAGAGAGAGGTTGGAAATAATGATTTAACATTAATACATTTTGATCATTCCAGGCAATGCTGATCCCGAAGGCCAGGGTTACTGCCAAGCAGGATTTAGTCTGGATTTTTATAAGGTGAATTCTTTTGGTCTTGTAGCTACTAATTATTTTATCTATCTCACTTTCTCCTACTCTATACCTCCACCATCCCCACCTGCCATCAACCAAGGAACCTCTAGGTATAGAGGTAACCTGTTTTGGCAACTTCACAATTTTGTTTGTTTGGTCTTTATTTTTAATATTCTAAATGCATGACAGCCCACTAAATACTACAGAAATGTATATATATGATGAAAATCAAATCTGCTTTCTTCTCTCCTCCTTGTGATAGTCATTTTTAACTTAAACATCTCAAAAACACATTAAAGAAATGTACTTATGAAAGATCACAAGAATCTATAGTTTTATTGCTTAACGGTAATTGGCTAATTAAAATTAATATACAAAATAAATGTTTACATATCCTTTCATAAAATTAAAAACAGATGTATAGTGAGCATAAAGGCAGTAAAAATTCCATGGCTTTAAAAATAGTATGGAGAAATTTCATCAATATCCAAAGCTTTACCTTTAATCATTGTCTTCCTACTGGTAGTTAAGGATGCAGGATATGTTAAAATGGGGTTGTTAGGTAGAAGAGAAAGTTTGCAATAGCTAGTCTGGAGTTTTTCCTTCTATGGGAAGGGGATGGATGTGCAGATATATATAAAAAATAGGCACTATTATGGCCTTGAGATAAATTAGGAACCAAATTTTCTTTTTATTGTCAAAACTCAAAAGACCATGTCTGCTAAATTGTACAGCATCAACTGTGTAGATATTTTGCTTACCTGACAAGGAGCCAAAAACCTAAATTTATATGTTCTCAAAGGAGAAAATTAATTAAGTCACATTAAAAATCATTCAATATAGTAGACTAAATAATTGAAAGCAAAGAGGGGGAAAAAAGAGAACTAGGTGATTCATATATAAGTCTTTCTCAAAAACTTAATTTTTCTGTACCACTAATTTTATGTTAAACTAATTGTTAGAATAAAACTTATTAACAATGATTTATCCCCTTTAAAAAAAAAACTATTTTTCTTTTCCAATTGTTGTTGCTATTTCTGTTTTGTAGAATGGAGACCTTATAGTGGGAGGACCTGGAAGTTTTTATTGGCAAGGTATGTTTATTACAAAATAAATGCCCTTTGCAGTTACAAACCAGGAGATGGTGGTGCAAGAAGTGCAGTGATATGGGTGCAGACCTGGCGGGGTGGCTAGACAGTGTCCCACTGACCCTGCAGGCGTGCGGGTCACAGCAGCAGCTTTGTCTTTTTTATTATTATTATTAGTTTATTTTTACATACTTTTGTGCATTTTTCCATTTCAGTTGCAATCCCCTTGGGTTTCCCATCAAGCAGTTTTGTCTTTAACCTAATAATAATGACAGCCCCCTGGTTGACTGTAGTCATTTAAATGGATGACCTGGCTAGAGTGAGAATGGGTTGTCTATCTTGAGAATAATGGGGAACACTGCAGAACCTTAGTGGGGGGTGTTCTGATAAGATGTGTGTTTTGGAAAGATCATTCTGGCTGCAACACAGAAAAAGATTGAAGATGGAACAAAGTAACTGTAACTAGACACAGGATTCAGATGAAGATGGTTGTCTCTTAGAAGGGTGATGGTTTGGAAAGGAAAAGAAGAGAAAGTTGAGAGTTTGGAGGCAAAATCAACAGCATAGTGATGGGTAGGACATATAGTGTGAGGGAGGGGAGGATATCAAGGACATATTTCTGACTCTTGCCACTGAGTGACTGTAGGTGTGCTGCACTTACTCAGATGGTGCACAGTGGAAGGACTCAGGTTTGGGTTGGCCTAGACAAGAAAGACTTTGAATTTGCTTTAGGTTATGTTGAGTATGAAAATGTTTGACATTTCCAAAAATTTTTGCATCCGTATTCAGATGAATGTGTGTAAGCTCAGAAAAACTAGTCTAGGCTGAAATAAAAACTTGCACCATTGGTGACAAATGAAGCCTTGGGTGTGGATGGAATGCCATAAGAGAAATTATGAAGAATATGCCTGAATTTTGGTTGTCAAGGTTAGGATAAAAACAGACTAAAACCTGAGAGAGAATAGATAAGTGAAGTTTATTCTCTAAATGGAAGTGATCTGATTATGGTTAAAAGTCAGTGGGGGCCCTCCCTGGTGGCGCAGCGGGTTAAAGCGCAGCACTGAGAATCTGAAGCCACTTCCGCATGAGTTCGATTCCCGCCTGCCGCCTGCCCCGGAGGAGACCACATGGCGAGCCAGACCTCTCCTGGCCCGCCCGCTGCTTCCCTCAGCAGTGTATTTCGTAGATCTGCCTGTTCTGCTCCCCACTCTGTCTCTGGTGAAGCCTCTCACCGCCCCTGAGCCTCTGGCCTGTACCCCAGTTCTGTATGAATAAATAAATAAATCTTTAAAAAAAAAAAAAAAAGTCAGTGGGAAAGATCCAGGAGATGGACTTATGATAAAATTTTATATGAAATCACTGTTAATTTCATATACAACTATGCAATGATAGATACAGCTATGGACAGTAAGTAGTTAACATTTCAGCCTTTAAAGATTATTTGGAAGCTGAAAAACAATATACTTTATGCAGTGGATGGATATAAAACAAAATGTGTTTCAAAAGATTAACTTCTAATTCATTGGATTTATTTCGCAGAGTTCTTTTCATTAAATTGAAAAAGCTATGATACAAAAGTTTTGCTGCAAATTAACCATGTCAAAAAGATATAGAAACATTTTTCTGATGAAGATAATATAAAATGTTATTCAGGCTTAGGATTATAATGTTTATAGAAGTAGTTAAGGGAAACAGCAAAAAAGGAAGGATGTATGTGGGAAGAGAGGAGCATTAACCTACAGAAAACTGGCAAATTCTGTAGATGTTTTTCAAAAATTGATGTATAAATACCATCTTAATATCAGAACAGTCATTTTGAAATATTTATGACCTGACTTGACAAATGTATTCTTTTTGAACTTCAAACAGAAAAATGGAATTATCTGTGACTTCCCCAGGAATAAAAGGTTTAAAATTGATATTAAATGTTAGTCTTTTCAAAGCACCTCTCCAGTTTTCTCCCAAAGAGCATAAGATCACATTTTTCCATTAGGTGTCTGTAATAAATAAGGGAATGTCTAGATATTATAGAAGAAAATTACTGGTCATTATTTGGATATTTGTCCATCTCAATATAATCACATTTTAAAGCTTCTGACAGTGACTTTGTCACAGATTAGTCGAAGTTCTTATCATATCAATGGTGGTGGCTATGGATTTTTCATTTTCTTTGGCCAAAATCCTGTTCTCACTACATCTTGCTGCTTGATGTTATAATTTTATGCTCTATGTATGCACATTAGCATAAAAAGTAAATGGCTCAAAGATTATTTAAGTCCCTCCTTTAACTTAGCTAGTGTGTTTCACAATTCACTGAGTCAGTGATTTAGATATAATACATCTGTACTTTGGAAGAATACAAAAAGCTTTGGAATGCCAAAACAGACCTTCATTATAACACCAAATAGCTTACTAGCAAAACCAAATTACCTGATAGTGTACTCATTATCTAAGGACTGGTAAGAAGCTATATTTTGGCTAGATAATCTCAAAGTTGCCTTTTATGTAGAACATTCTAGAATAAAAGTTCAATCACAGAAATGTTGCCTACATGTGTCTTCTGACTAAGCTATTGCTATCACTTTTAGATGGAAGAAGTCCATATGGTATAGGCAGCAGGAAGACAGATAAAAGTATGTAGCTCATCTACCAGCAGTTCTAGTGGAAAGAAGAATTCATCTTTGAAATGCAAACAAAACCACAGTCATTTTCAAGGGAAAGTGTGTTGTTCAGCTGGTCTGTGTCTGCCAAGGGAGGCTCTGTCTCTTGCATACATTCAGTTAATGTATTCATTTGTTTAAACACAGGTCAAGTGATCACAGCCAGTGTTGCAGATATAATTGCAAATTACTCATTCAAGGATATTCTAAGGAAGTTGACACGAGAAAAACAGACAGAAGTGGCTCCAGCTTCCTATGATGATAGTTACCTTGGTGAGATGCACTGCTTGAACTCCATGATTTCTTAAAAAACAAATATATTAAATGTAGATGCAAATTTTATTTCTGGCCTCATCTGATATTATTTGACATCTTATGCAAGTTTTTAGCTAGAGTGAATTTTTGTCTATCTTTTGATTCAGGTATCATATATTAACCAACTCGAGTTAACAGCCATTTTCTAGGTTTCATAACAGTCTCTTGAACATAAAATACTTTTTTAATAGTAGATACTGAGTATTTGAGGAACCACCTAGTGCTGGGGGTTGGGAGACATCATTTTCTAGAACAATGAGAGACATATTAGTTGTTAGAATGTTCTCAAAGTTTATTATGAGCAAATTTATAGAATGCTATTTCACCACTATTGATTCCCACCTTTGGTATCCTGTGGGGGATTTTGATTATTTGAATAATCAAATAATTAAAAAAAATATTGTTGTCATTTGTCACCTCACCTCACTATAGAGCTAAGTAAAATGTGCTTTAAACCATGGTGACAGGAATTAGGAAGCAGGACTTGTTGATCATAAACACTAGCAAAACCTGAGCACAAGGATAGCTTTTAGATATTGTCTGATCATAATGAATTAGCAATTCTTAAAATGCAACAACCACCGTTACTAGGATGGATTATGAAACATCCCTGCCTTTCAATGTGTCTTGAGAATCTGATTGTGTCATCATATTCAGAAGCAGCATATCTGTTAAGCTTCCTGGACTTAGTATAAGTATGTTCATATGAGTTTGATTAATTTTTCCTTCTACAAAACCCTAGATTTTACATTCAAATTTCTGCACAAAGAAGGTTGATGGTAATTCTTATTTTCTAGATATAGCTCATTTGTAAAACCTTCAAAGATGTGATTAACTTCTTTCTTTTCTTGAAAATAGGATACTCAGTTGCTGCTGGGGAATTTACTGGAGACTCTCAGCAAGGTGAGAGACATTTTTGAATCTGAGTCATTTATAAAACGAGGGAAAAGATAAAGACCTATGAAGTCCTTTTAAAACTTTCTTTTTCTTTGCTACACCAAAACAGATAAAAGGAATTCCCAGAATGTATGAGAATATTTTGTAGAAAAACAGATAAAAAATAAATGCTTTGGCACAGCTTTTTAGGCCCTAAAACTTTTACATAAGACTGAATATCAGTCTTTATAAGTCAAGTTAAACAATAGTTAGTCAAGCATTCCCACATTATGAATGAAGGGAGTACAGATGATGACTTTATGCCATGATACCAGTGACAGATCAAATTTGAGAAATGCCTCATCTTTACTGCAGACTCTGAGATCTTATATTGGACATGTCCAAACTAAACTCCCACTAGACTCCAACCCACCATCTCGATGTCATTTCTTCTTTCCCCTGGGACTTGCCCAAACCTCAACTAACAGAACAAAAATAACCCTATTCTTACACTTTCCCTTTTACTTTATTTTGACTATCTTCTCGTTTTCAGCCCTCTGATTCCCTGTCTACCCTCATCTGCCAGTGATCAGAAGTTCTTATTTATTTTGTGTGTGGCCAATTTCGACTGCCATCTCTTCCAAAATCTACTCAACTTTCTTTCATCATCTCATGTGCTTTAACCCTCTGTGCCACCAGGGAGGGCCCTCTATGAACTGTTTTGCCTAACACTTCCATACTTTCATTTTTTTATTTCTTTTAAAAGAGGGATAATGATGACAATATTTACATTATAGGATACTTATGAGGCTTAAATGAGTCAATATTATATATTCATAAAATAGTATAATGCCTCATATATAATACATACATTTAAATATTAGTTGTAAATGGAAAGAACACTTGAATTAAGAGCCATGAGAGATAGAACTGAATTAACTAGTACCCTTAACACGTCAACTCTTTTAATCACTCACTTAGCAATTTAGCAAAGTAAACTAAATTTTGCCATATAAGTTTTAAGTATTACATTAGGAAAAGCAGTTAGTTCTGATGGTTCATAACAGTGTATCATAGGGAACAGTGGTAGAAAACCATAGAGCTTTTCCTTGGATCTCAGAAATATCTAGAAAATGGATTCAACTTTTAAGTGACTTGTGGGTGCTTGTGGGTGCCCAATAAAGGCTCTATCAAAGGACATTGCATTCTATTCATGAGACTAGTTTAAGTACAAGGCTGATCATGTTCACTTTCTACTTAATCAAACAAATGACTCAAAAAAGTTTATATAATCCTATATTCTCACTGTAGAATCAGATATGGTGAACCAAAGAAGTGATCTGATTCTAAGCAATCCTAGGAAAGTCACTTGATATGAAAGTATTGGTTTTGCTATCAATTTTTGAATTCTCTACTCACCAACTATGTGTGATGACTCAAGCTTTCTATACCTCAACTTCCCCTTAAGTGAAAAAGGGATATGAATGCCTAATTTTGAGAGTTTAAGTGAGGGAGATATTATGAGATTCCCTGCTGGCAAAGTGGCTGAGTCTCAGTGCTATCACCATGACAGCTTGAGTTAGATCCTGGCCAGCAAGGTGACCCACATGGCACTGTAGACCTCTCCTATCTCTCCTGCTGCTCCCCCCTTAGTAATGTGTTTTGGTGGGTCTACCTGTTTTGCTTTCTTCTCTGTCTCTGGTGAGTCCTCTCTCACACACACATGCCATGTACCTCTATCCTGCACTCCAGTTCTTCTATACACAAATTAAAAAAAAAATTAAATGAGGGAGGTATCATAAAGCACAGGGCACATTGTCCAGAGGGTAGAAGATATTTAGTAAGCTCTAGCCTCCTTTTCACTTCTTCTTACTGGGACTGAGTCAAATATTTCAAGGTCAGGGATCTAAATTTTTTCCTGAGTGTATTGTTGGTATTAAGAGACCTTGGAAAGTTTTGCCAAAGTTATTGGAATGGATCTAAGAAAAGTCTCCTTTTTCCCTCTCAAGGGAATATTTTTGTGGATAACTGACATTTCTATTAATTTGCCTTGTACTCCAAGCAATTTAACTGTCTTGATAGTTTTAAAATTATTTTGAATATTTTTAATCAACATTGTATTTGGTAACTCCTTAGTGTTGTGACCATAGGAGGCTGAAGACTACAAAATTACTGGGTATGATGTTTTTTTGTTTTGTTTTGTTTTTTAATTTTACACAAAATTCTGAATGTGTAGTGTAAGTAGAGATTGACATGTATCTCCAGTGCTATAATTCCTCCTCAATCTTTATTGGTTTGTGTGCTTGATCCCAAAATCAGTTAACGTTATTATATCTGATTATGGTTTACTTTTAGGTGCCTGGAGAATTTAATTCATACCAAATAATAAAGATTATTGAAAAGCGAGCAGTGCTCAGTTTGATACATCTCCTGGCAATGGATCCAGACAACTTAGATTTTCCGAATCCCTTTTATTTTTCATGCACATGCTTCATCTTCCCTGCCAGTGCTGTCGTTGAACTACCCAAAATTCCATATAAATTTAACCCTTCCCTTTGCACAGAATTCCATTCCCTCTCATGACCCAGGGATGGGGTTCTAGCAATTCTTGATTCTCCAACTCATCGTGATCAATATTTCTCTTGCTACTGGATCATTTCTACTCACATACTAGCATACTGTTATTTCTCCCATCTTAAAAAAAAAAATGTCTCTTATTTCACTTCCCTTTGAGCTACCACCTATATTGCTTTGCTTCAAAAGAACTTCTTTATTTGCATTTCTATCTGCCAGTTCCAGTCACCCCTTCCCTTAAACTCACTCGGACTCCTGCTCTACTGTAGTTGTTCCTGTCACTCAACTCAGTGCCCCCATGTACCTCATTTTGACTATCAGGAATATTTGACAGAGTTGATCACTGCCTGCTTACTTCTTTCCATGGCTTCCCAGACACCAGCAGCCCCTTCTCCACCACTTATTGTTTCCCCTTTAACTTCCCATTAAAAGTATCCCAGAGTTAGGGGCAGGAAGAACACATGGGACTATAGTGGTGGCACATGGGTGAATTCGTGTGGGAAGCCCACGGGGATTACAACTGAGATGAAAAAAAGTACAACATTAAGAATGATGTAAAACACATACACATAATTAAATATATATATATATATAAGAAAATAATAACTAAATAAATAACAAGCCTGAAAAAAAATAATAAAGTATCCCTGAGTTAAATCCACAGATTTTCTTTCTTCTTTTTTTGTCTTGGCAATTCCATCAGTCTTATTTATTTTCTCAGTTTATACATGGACATGTGTTCTACTATCTAGAAACACTACTCAATACACAACATCTCTTTGAATAACTGTCCCAAACTTAATGTTCTTATAACTGAACTCTTCACTTCCCTGCCAGGACTTGCTCTACTGTCTCCATCTTAGCAGCAAAATTGTACTTCCAGGTGCTCAGGCTTCAAACCTTGGAAGGACTGTCTTTAACTGATTTGCTGTATAGTTTTAAAGTACAGGTGAAATTTTCATTCTAAATTTTCTATCTTTCATTCCTAGAATTGATCGCTGGAGTCCCAAGAGGAGCACAGAACTTTGGATATGTACGTACTAAGAGTACATTGCAGGACTTTTTCTTTCATATGCAAAGACTTGTGTTGATCTATACAACTTTAAATCTTTTGAAATACCTTTTAATAGCAATCCATGCTTGTTTGCTTATTTACAAGAAGAAAAGCAAAGTAAGCTAGATCCAACCCTTCCCATTCTATGTGAAGGATCAACTATATAATTTTTTGGGATCCAGTGCAAAATTAAATTATTGTTCAAAATTATTAAATTAAATTATTGTTCAAAATTGTTCAAAATTATTAAAAAATTCAGGTCAATAGTAGGTGGGCCTTAAACCAGTCCCACATCCTGTCTATTATCTAGGAATAACCAAGGGAGTTACCAATGTTGATATGATCAGCATTTCAATACGTCTCATATGGTGGAAATAAAGAAATTATTTCACTAGAATATTAGTTTCTTGGGACTACAAACTAAGTAACTTAAAACAACTTAAATTTGTTCTCTGGTAGTTCAAGAGCCCAAAGGTCTGATATCAAGACTTCAGTAGGGTCTGCTCCCTGCAATGCATATAGGACCAATACTTTTTGCCTCTTCCAGCATCCAGTGACCCCTGCCTTTCCTGGGCATGTTCAGGCATAACCTCAGTCTGTGCTCTATCTGCATGTGGCCTCCTGCCATCTGAATGTATGTGTGTCCTCTCCTTTTCTATTAGGACACCAGTCACTGGGTATAGGGCCCACCCTAAATGCAGGATGATTTCAGACCAGGTCCAAAGGCCTTATTTCCAAATGAGGTCACATCCAAAAGTTTTGTATGAATTTGGAAGAAATGTTATTCAAACCTACTATAACTAGATCCCACAAAAATAGGAAAAGAAAATGTATAGACCTTATGAAAAGAAAAACTTATTTTAAATAATGTTTTTCATTCTTCAGATAAATAAGCATGCATTTTGTCTGAAAGGATCCCAGACTTAACCACAAACAAAAAGTCTCATGGGATTAAAAAAATGATATGGGTTTTTTTGTTTGATATGTACTTAACCTTGTATCACTCGTCACAATTTCAAAAGGATTTATTTTGCAATTTTATTTTCTAATTCTATGTCAAATGATATAATCTAATTTCTATGATTTTAGGTTTCAATTATGAACTCTACAGATATGACCTTTATTCAGAATTTCACTGGTGAACAGGTAAAGATATTTTAAAATTATATAGTTAAAGTCATTATGTATATAGTATACTATGATCATCGCATAATCTATTCATTGATAAAAAAAATATTGACTGAGCCCTACTAGGTACGGGAAGCTGTTTTAGGCATTGAGAATACAGTGCTCATCAGATAGACAAGATCTCACCCTTTCTGCAGTAGGGTGAAGAGGGGAAAGGATTAATTAACAAAAAGTAAATGCTCATAATTTCACATAGTGATGTGATAGTTATATAGTGGCTACATATTGGGAAAGTGGTTGGCAAGGGAGCTCTTAGATAGGGTTGTCCAAAAGATGCCTCTCAGGAAGCATCTGAGCTGAGTTGATGTGTGAATGATAGACAGAGCCAGCTATGTCATCTTATTTATCTAGACTGTTCCAGGTAAGGGAGACAGCTAAGCTCAAGGCCATGGTCAAGAACTAGCTGAATGTAAAGGAACAGAAGGAAAGTCACAGGGACCATGAACAAATTGAGAGAGAAGTAGGCTCTGGGTACCAAGGAGTCAGGGGCTGTTCACGTAGGCCTTTGGGGCTGCACATGGGAGCCATGTTTAGGAGTAGGGAACTGGCTGGAAGTACAGGGGTAAGAAGCCATTTTTTATTGTTATGAACTTGCAGTAGTCTAGAAATGCATGAAGTGTCTCATGTAAGATGTGAGGAGGGGCCACTGAGAACGGGCCTGAACTTCAAAAGTGGACATGCGAGGGCCCAGTTCCCACAGTGCCAGCTGTGAATTGTCAGAGAACACAACTATCACCTGCCTTCTCTGAGTCCTATTGGCACAAACAAGGATGAAACTTTTACCTTCAAAATTCCCTTTGAGAATGAAATGTATCACGGATTTTAGATTATATGTTCTTACTACTGCCCAAGAAAAGAACATCCCCTTCCTTCCCTCTTTCTTTCCCTCTCTTTTTGATTAAACAGACCTTAATTCTTTAAGTCTTCTGTAATCCAACGGATGTAAATTTATGAATTTTCAATGATCATAAACTATTGCTTATTTATGTTAATAATATACAGACCCCTGGTTTCCTAGCTTAACTGTACAAAGAAATCTAAATTTAATGAACAACTTATATTTGTAACTTGTGTTTGTGTTTCATAAGACTTTGAAACTTAATGCAGAAACAAAATGACAAATTTAATTAAAAATGATATACAAACAAAACTGGGGAAACAATAAATCTAAAATTAGTCCTGTTCATTGAATTTGAACAGATGATGTTGCTCTGTGGCAAAACAGGCTACCCACAGTGAGATTAGGGTACAGGCTGCCGTGGACTGTCAGTCGAATGTTGCCCCTACAAAGAGTGCCTCGCAGAAGATGTGGACTTTGTTTCCTCTTCTACCTGCAGTGCCTGAATCACACCATAAAGTCGGTGAAAGGTGCCAGATAGTCTCTGCTGAGGGAATAACTCACTTCTCCCAACTCACACATATAGTTACATTCCTATTTCAAATTCACACATATACAGTTACATTCCTATTTCTGGTGTGTAGAGTGTGGCCTTGACTAAGAGGAAATACATCATGCCTCTGTTCTTTTGGCCAAGTCCAAGAAAAAGTCATATGGATGCCAATCAGATGGTGAAACACAAAGCAGCCCTGATGTCATCGGGTATGAGATGGTACCCACATGCTTCAGAACACGTGTATCACACTTCAAGGTCACCATCAAAATGGAAACACTAAGTCAGCCATAAGAAGTCAATCCTTGTAGGGAACAGACTGTCCTGGGAGAATATTTATTTCCTAGAATCCTGGGAGTCTAGAGGCTCAAGTTTGAGAGTCACCGACTTATTCAAGTGAAAGGGAACAGTAACACAAATGCTTTTTAAAAGATGCGGAATGTTTATTTTATTTGCATTCAATAGTGGTTGTATCTGATTTTTTTCTTAGTTATGCCCTGCTTTCAAGTTATTTTTAATAATTATCCATTCAAAATTAAGGACATGTTCAAACCTAACATAGTAGCCAATACTGAACTCCTGCCTATCAAAGCACACTGTTTGCTCCCTCTTTATCATAAATCTTCCTTGAGATGGTAGGGGATTCTGAGTCCTAGTTAGAAGATGCTCTTGGCCACTCTATGCTATTAAAAAATTAATGAACAGGAGTCATGAGTAATGTGGGGTAGGTTTTTATGAAGTGGCTAAGTAATTAGTGACAAGTAGTAACCCTGGTGCAACTGACACAGCAAGCTGTGATGAAAGACGCTGAGAATGATGAACCCTTTGTGAGAGAGAAAGAGAGAAAGAGAGAATGCGCATGTGATAGGAAGAGAAAGGGAGAGAGAAGCAACTAAAACACCTCTTCAAGAGCAATGAAATCAAGAGCATGAAACAAAAATTAGAGAAATGCAGGCAGGGTTTACTCCAAGCACATACTAAGGACTCCAGCCTGTCTGGACGTACAGGATGCCTGTGACCCACTGAGTTTGTGCTCACCAATAATTAGAATATGTTCCTTGGAAGACAAAATGCCACTAACCTTTGGGGTGGGACAGACAGCCCTATGGGTAGCATGCCAGGAGGTGAGCCTGGATGCCTGCTCTCTCCCTCGCAGATGATCTGAGCCACTAGTAGACCCTCTTGTAATGGTCAGAGACAACAGGCTGCCCTTCCTCGCTTGACTAGAGTCCTTCCCTGACTCCAGCATTATCTGAAAGTTGACTAGCTGTCCGTTCTGTTCTAGTCTCTTCTCCTAGTAGCTATAGCTTATGCCTGCTCCTTACTTATTGCCACTTGCTGGGGTCTTGTGACCTTATGAAATTATGAATGGCCCAGTTTCCCGAAAACAGGATGCACTGGTCATCCTCCAGACTTAACATGGCCTGGCTACATTTCGTCTGCCTTTCATGACTTGTGGAAATTTGCCTCATCACGCTAAGTGATGATTATGGTATTGTCATATAAGGGACTCAGTCATGAGCTGGATTTGCTTCTCTACTTAACCAATTTTTTTTACTAACCATCAACCCAGGTTGGCCCATCCAGGTTACCATAATAAAAATACTGTAAACTGACTGGCTAAAACTGCAAATATTGAATTCTCACAGTTCTGGAGGCTGAAAGTCCAAAGCCAAGGGGTAGGCAGATTAAGTATCTCCAGAGGCCTGGTTCACGAAGGCTGTCTTTTTCCTGTGTCCTTACATGGTACATGGTGAGCTAGAGAACTCCCTGCAGTCTCTTTTACAAGGGTACCATCCCCATTCACAAGGTTCTACCTTCTTGGACTCATCTTCTAATTAATCAACCTAATCCCCAACACCTTACCTCCTAATGCTATCATACTGAGGACTAGGTTTCAACATAAGAATTTCAGGGGGATGCAAACATTAAATCTATAGCTACTGTGTGTGTTTGGAAGAAAAAAATAAATGGGATTACTGAATAATGGATCTACTCTGTTCATTTATGTGCTCATTCCCTCTGCAAAGGGTAACAGGAACCCAGCACCTACTTTGAGCTACACATGACCCAGTCAGTGCAGATAGAAAAGTAGACAAAACAGGCTAGTCTTTGTACCTTCTGTGGAGCAGCATACTTTCTAGTGGATGATATAATTATTATTAAATTAGCAAGTGACTGGAGTCTAAGACAATTAAAACACTGAGAAACAGCACATAAAAACAAAAATCTTGGCATATAGAATGGGCAAAACTGGGTCAAATTAAGCTTATACTTCTTGAAGATAATTTAAAAAACTTAAAAAATAGTGTGTGAAGAAACTATAGTACTAACTACACTTAAGAAAGATATAGGAATTTTGACAATAAGCCCAATGTGAATTAATACTGAGATATGTTTTCTCCCAAAATTACAACCCTTTCTAGGCTTCAATAATAAAAAGTCCAAAGTACAGAGTGTAACTCTTACCTCCTAACTCTTCTGTTAGTGTGCTCATGGGGTATCATCTTCTCTTTATTATCAAATATGGTATCTCCAAGACAGAAGAGCCAAGATAGTGAACCAGCTGGAACTATTTTTGAATGATATTTCCCATAGAAGTGAAATTAGATTTATTCTGGGAGGCTCAAGATGTTGAACTAGGTAGGATTAAGGATAAGAAGTTATAGTCAGCCAGTGTTACATGGGATATTCTAATAATTGTGCTTACAAACTGAATGGGCTTATTGTTGAGCATCTCCAAAGGATGTTCCAGCAGATGTCGGGGTATTATAGGGTGAATTTTGCATTGGGTCAGGGGTTAGACTAAAAAGCTTGAAGACTCTGTCCATGTCTAAGAGTCTATGGTTTTAAATGCAAATTTCTACTGCAATGAGATTAATCTTTCAGGGATAATGGAGAGATGGCTATAAAAATTATTTTTAACATGAAATATTTTATGGTTTTACTTTGCAGATGGCATCTTATTTTGGATATACAGTTGCAGTATCAGATGTTAACAATGATGGGTAAGTTTTCTAAGAACTTCTTCACTCGCCATATATTATACTCATCCATAAAGATGTTATATTTTTTTCCTTCATGAAATACATCCTTCTAAACTTCCTCAACAAAATAAAGGCTCTCTTGTTTGAACATAGTGGTGGGGGGCAGGAGGGTGGTTCAGGGCAAGAGAAATCATCTACTAAAGAATTCTCTGTCATGCTATTTTATGACTTTATTGAGATTTTCCACATTTGCCACTTCTAGAAAAGCACTGCTTTACTGAGTCTTATCTTTAATTTTAATAATTGAATAGCCATTGGCCATTCAAAATCCAGTTTTTGAAAATCAGTTCATCTGTTTCTCCTCACTGCCCTTCAGCCATTAGCACATGGTACATTCATAAAACATTTACACATAAATAGATTCTGCTCCCTGACATAGCTTTAAACATCATTCTTGTAACACCAAGAGAACTTGAAATAATAATGTATTTTTTTTTTCAGATTACAGCAGTAAATTACAAGTGAGATTTGACCAAACAGTGTGATAAATTATGGTTGTACTATTTATTTCAAAAATGAATTGGTTTTAAACATCTCATTGATTCACTAAAAATATCTTGTCAACAGATAAGTGATAAAGTAAGGCAGCCAGTAAACTAGATGTACTGATTATCCATTGAACTAATATTCTTAGAACACCTTCACTATGTGCCAGGAGTTGTCTCAGTGTCCAGAATATAGCAGAGAATGAGGCGGAATAGTGTTCTGCTCTACAGAGCTCATGTTTTTAAAGAAAGAAAATACTATCAGCACTGGCAGTATCATTTGAAGTGTATGTTATATCTTGTGTGAGTAGAGATAACTTTAGTAACATTGGTACCTTTAGAAGATAGCTTTTTATCATTATTTCATCATCATCTTCTATACAAGAACATTGTTATATGTGCTAGGATAAAACAGAGAATAACGTAGAACTTCCCCTCCCCCTCAAGTCAGGGGGGTTATAGCAATGACAACAACATAAACAAGCCTAGTAAAGAGTATAGCAGTGATAAGCACTATGTGGGGGGAAGAGGGCTGAAAGAAGCCAAGATGTTCTGCAAGTAGCAGATACCGTGGTACATCTAGACATGGGATTTTAGTCAGCACTAAAAGGAAATGAACTACCAAGTCTTGAAAAGATGTGGAGAAACTTTAAATGCATGATACTTAGTGAAAGAAATCCGAAAAGGTTACCTGCTATGTGATTCCAACTATATGCACTATAGCAAAGGCAAAATGTGGAAAGTCAAAAGATTAGTGGTTGCCAGGAATTTGTGGGGAGAAAGGGATGAACAGGTATAACATAGGACTTGTAGGGTCAGTGAAACTATTTTATGATACTGTAATGGTGGATGCCTGTCACTAGACATTTGTCCAGATACATGTAACATACAATACTGACAGTGAACTGTGGACTCTAGATGGGTGACAACGATGTGGCTATATAGGTTCACAGATGACAACAAATGCACCACTCACTCCTGTGGGGATGCTGATGGTGGGGGGCTGAGCACATTGTGGTAGAAAAGGGGTGATGTAAGAACTCTTTGAAGCTAAAACTACTCTAAAAATAAAGCCTGCTAGTTAAACTTAAAAAAAAGCAAAAACAGAAGAGGGGTAGGAAGTGTTGGGAGGGATGTACTTTTAAATTAGGTATCTAGGAAAGCCCAGGGTGTTAAGTTATGCTTGAAGAGAAACCCCAAGAGGCAAGGGAGCAGGCGGAGGATGCATGGGCAAGAGTGTTCCAGGAGGAAGGGCAAACTCCCAGGGTGGCTGGCTCTGTCAAGGACCATGAGAGGCAGAGGGAGCCACTGCTCGTCCTCCCTGCTGTAAGCAGAGCCGCAATGACTCTGCCAGGAACTCAATAAATCTGGTTCCCAAAATAAAGCATTGTCTTGTGAGCCACTGGAGGATTCTAAGCTAGGGTGTGGTCTACTTCAAACTGAGGGAGCCCACTGCCATATGGCACTTGAGGCAGTCAGTGGCTCAGGTCGGAGCAGTGGTAGGAGGGAGAATGGTCATTCTAGATCTAGATCATACTAGATCTATTTTGAAGACAAGTTTGAATGCCACTTTGATCCTGGAAGCAGGTCATTGAACATTAAATTGCTTTCCCCTTCATCTGAGCTATAAAGGAAAGTAACAAATAGCAGCACCACACAAAACTTCCAACCTGGATGGACTGGTTTGTCACAGAGACTTTTCATCCTGGAGAAAGCAAATGGCTGGAGAACTTGAGTCCCAAACATGGCACGTTGTACAGATCTAGGAAGCCCATTCTTCGTGACAACACAAAGTCTCACAGTGGTCTTTGGTATCTGTGTGGACACATTTCTCTCAACACATGGTGAAACAAGCATGAGGATTTCTCTGGGAGACACGCAGCAATTTATAGGCAGATTAACTCAATGTGTCCCCTCAGGGAGTTCCCTCTGGTTTGAATCCTTTCAACTTTACCCCAGTTTCACAATATGCCCTTCAGGGCACTGTATCCTTCCTGAAAAGTCATTTGAGTCTATAGCAAAGCTTTGTGACAACATTTATAGTACATTTATTTTTTGCCATGTGAAGAAGAGAAAGAGAAAACTTGTGTGAAAACAACTCTTTGATTTCCTGCTGATCAAAACAGTATGGTAGTAACAAACACAGGAATTTTCCAGTGATAATTTGTTCTTTTTTGATGTTCTTAAAAATTGCTGTGCACATGATTTCTTTCTACTAGGCAGTATCATCCAAATTCTTTGCATTGAAAACGATATCCATTATCTTAACATTGCCATTGTTTTTAAAACAGCCCTGCAAGATTGTAACTATCAGCCCCATTATTTCCCTAAAGCCCATCTTATCTTTGTTTTTTTCCTTTGTGAATATAATACCTTTTATCTTTCTCCCCACCACCATCTCTTATTTTCCCTTGTCCATTTTCCCCTATCTCTCTCTCTTTAGGACAGAGTCCTTGGGGTGTTTATTAATACCCACTAATTTTCATAAGTGTTTTACTTTGAGCAGTTGTCTACGATGTATGGAAATGTCTAGTATTTGTGCTTGTCTTTCGGACTTACCGCATTACACATATTCTCTTGAACTCCTTCTGTTTTGCTGTGTATGGCTGCATTTCATCTTCCTTACTCATGGGTGGTGTTTCATAATGGTGTGGATATACCACATCTTGATGTAGCAATCTACTGATGGACATTCAGGCTGCGGCCCTATCCTAGCTATTATACACAGTGCACAATGAGCACTGTAGAAAATACAGTTTTTGTGCCGATGTTTTTTTTTGTTTGTTTTTTTTTGTTTTTTGCTTTTTGGATAGATGCCCAGGAGTGGAATTGCTGGGTTGTGTGGTATTTTCATTTTTAGTTTTAAAGATAAACCCAGGTTGCTTTCCATAATGGCCAGAGCAGTTTACATTATCATCAACAATGTATACATAAACTCTCGGTCTTATGGTGAATGAGTATGTTATGATGCCATCAAGAAGATACTAGGTACAGAAAAAGATAGATAATACATGAGAATCTGAGATGACACAAATTGCTTAACATAATTCACTACTTTCTTTGTGCCCGTTTCTAGAACAATCACTCAATATCTTTCAAATAGACACATATGGGGAAAACACAATTTTGTGCTTCTTTGTTTAGACTTGGTCTCAAGCCAGGTCTTGAAGTCTCTAATAGTGACAGCCCGTGT
Source organism: Condylura cristata (assembly GCF_000260355.1). NCBI lineage: Eukaryota > Metazoa > Chordata > Mammalia > Eulipotyphla > Talpidae > Condylura > Condylura cristata. The sequence goes on along the minus strand of NW_004567131.1, from coordinate 19,436,373 downwards.
TCTCACTCCCTGGATGAATGTTCATCCAAGAGAAGGAACAAAACCAGCCATCAGGGCAGAGATACAACAAAGAGGACAAAGGCAACAAATCATGGTGTCACATGATTCCTAACCACTGTGATGACTCCGTGGCGGGAGGTGTGTGGTCTTGCTCTAAAGTGCATTTGCCATTCTCAATTTCTGACAAGATTTCTAGTAGAGATCCTAAGGTTGCATGGGATTTTGCAGCAAACATGAATCTCAAGAATCTCAAAATTCTTCCTGGATATTATATACGTGGCCTCTCAGTTCATGAAGAATTTCAAATCTTCTCTCTTTTCCAATGAGACTATTGTGGAAACTCCTGAGCCAGTAAGCCCAAGATACTGTGAGGCTGCATAGCAGACAGCACTGTTTGTCCTATCAAAGTGTCCCTAAAAATCCAGTGACATAGACCAATCCACATTCTTATTCAGTGAACTTCTCTAAAATTCCTCTGAGGGGAAACTGAGGCACAAAACTTAAGTAAATTGTGTAAAATCACACACTAATTAGGGAAAGTTTTCCCAACCTTCTGCTGACTTACCCTACAATGATTTTTTTCACTGTACACAGAGAACTCTATTACATGCTATAAAATACTTAGTTGAAAAAGTATATAATTTCTGTCTGGGGCTATAATTTATAAGTATTAGGAATTTTAAACTTAAGTGAGTGTAATGACTAGTGTGCCTCTTACTTTTAAAAACAGGGAAATGGGATAAACTAGTATATTTGTCACTAAAGAAATCCAATAATCATTTTTATTTTTATTTTGTAAATAAAAAACATATATATTTTATTTATAACATGATATTTTGACACACATATCCAGGGAAACAGTTACCAAATGCATGCTAATTAACACATCTATTTATATAGCCCATCTATATTCATGCAACAATGGCATCCATGCATTACATAGTTATTGTGTGTGTGTTGGAACTTCTCATCTTTCTTAACTATTTTCAGGATATAATACTATATTATTAAATACTATGATATATATTAGATCTCTAGGATTTATTCATTTTACATAACTGCAATTTTGTGCTATTTGGTAAATATCTTCCTATTCCCCCTACCTCCCCGCTGCTAATAAGTATGATTTAAATAAGCAGAATTCATAGAAACAGGGAGTAGAATGCAGATCCACCACATGGATCTAACTATAGATAGTTATTCTTATACTATAGAATATATATTCCAATAACCTTACATATGGGTACGGTACAAGACTTTACATGTATGTACATAAATACTTACATGTTTTACTATATTTTGGCAATGGATCTTCTAAATTTCTATTAAGGTTAAGTGTGACTTTAATTAATTTCCATTATTTTTATGAGCAAGATACCTTGCTTACTTCCACTTATAAAAATATAAAATCATCTGTCTCAAAGTTATTTTCATCCAGACAACTTTAGGATTGTCTTTAATGATGCTAAAGACAACTGATTAAAATTCAGTTACAATTTCTAGAGTCATGGCACTTAAGAAAAACCTGCATAATTATATTAAAAACAACCATGCTGGTCTGCACTTTACTGACTTATTAGTTATGACTCAAATAATTTTATAATATTTGTAAGTCATAATTATTTTTTAATCCACAAATCCCTTTCTAGCTTTCTCAACAGTTATCAGTAACTAAAGTATTTTCAATGAACATTAATCACCTACCAGAGTTCAGTACTAAAATTGAGATTTAATACTCTCTTAATTTAACTTCAATTTTTTAATTGTCTTTCTTTTTTAATGGTTCTTATCTTTTAATCGTGGACCTGAGTGGGTATTGTATAGGATTAAGAACATTTTTAAGAGCCATGGTTCTTCATGGTTCAGGATTTAGGACTCCCCTCATCTCATAGTCTTGCCCCAAGAGTTCTCTCTGTCCAGCCAAGGGATAGTTAAGTCTATTGTGCCTGGGGCTTACTTGTGAACATTTTTTGGCAGCATTTATCATCTTCTCTATCCACTATGTAAGAAAAACAAAGTCCTGACTAATGCTCCAAAATCTCAACATCAAGGGGGAAAAAAGACAATCATTAAGTAATGCGGCCAAATTAGTAGATCAGTGGGAACTTTCCCCAATATTTTTTTACTTAAAAAAATCTCCAGGTATAATGAATGGACCCCAAAAATTGAGGTCAATCAGTTTCATGCATGCCAGTTGGTGTTTGATATTGTCAAGCCTGTAACTGTTTTGAAAATATAAACAAGCTGGTATATTTAACATCAGTTGAGACAGCCAGAGCTACAAACTCTGTCACTGTAAATTGTTAGGAATTTCTGGACCAAGTGAACAAGAAATGGAGATGTTATTTTTTATCTTGAGCCTAAGCAAGCATATCTGTTTTTTCTGAGGACTTTTGGACTGTATATTATTTACACTCTTTCAGACATTCACAGAATTGCAATTTAATCTATTGGGTTGGTTCTAGCCTCTGCAGGAGAGGGCCAAAAGGAGAAAAAATTAAAGAAGTCCTTAGCAGTTAGTTAACTAGATAGCATTTTAGAGAAAATGAATTTAAAAGGAAGCAGCTTTGGAAAATTGCATCTTGTGCTAGATGTATTCCAAATATATTCTCTTATATAAATTCTATCGTTATGGCTGAATTTAGCAGAAAAACTTCAAAACCAAAATATAAAGAGCTCTAAACAAAATTGATTTCTGTAATGATGAGTTATATTAGTTTTTGCCCATCCTAAAACAAAAGTGTTAAGATAAGCTGACTACTGCAGGACAGTCTCCTAACCTGTACTCTTTGATGTATTATGTATACTCTGTCAGCAGCCCCAGCCTGAACTACTTCTTAGAAGGTCGGTAAGAACAGAGTTTACTAACAAACATTTCTAAACTTTAACCTTGAATTAGGTATTTTCAAAAGAAAGGATGTCACAAATTAATGTTGAAATAGCCTAATAGCATGCACAGCCTACTGCAGTGATTTTCCTGTGATTTTATTTTTTGCCCAAGGTCCATACACTGACATTGTAACTCAATACAAACACAAACACCTGAAACAAAGTTTAATGAGGCAATATTTACCTTACTACATGGAACACATTCACTCTGCTATTTCTGTTGTAATGTTTTCTCAAAAAAAAAAAATTGTCAAAGCCCATTAAGTTGACTTCACAGCCCGTTAACAGGTTGCGAGTGAAGATTCAGAAACACCAACGCAGTGATTTTATATTGTTACGCTCAAGTGGGATTGCTAATATAAAATAATATTGACATAAACTATAAAATATTCTACCAGGCACATTGTACCAATTGAATCCAAAACAGCTACTACTGTCTTTCAGTATTATGAGAACACAATTAGAAATTAAGAACAAATGTGTCCCTCTTGTTTTTTGGCATGTAGAACATTTTAGAAGACAGGCTTAAATCTCTGGGGAATTGGGTTTCTAAGAAAATAAATCAACTCTGTCATAATACTCCAAGAATCCAAAGCTTCCAAGATGTGCTATCTTTCATAAGGATAGGTCAAATTATGCCCCATTTATAGAAGTCAGTGATGGCAGTGAGAATGTAAGAGCCAACTATGGCTGCCCCACTTGGTGTGCATGTCCTCAGGGACCAATTACAAGGCTGTGTTCCTTCTTCATAGAATAAAACAAAGACTATGCAACAGAAACATTAGACATTTAGACATTTTTCAACTACAAGGCAACAGCACATGCAAGTGCATGTTTAATAAATGCCTCTTCACACTGACTATAATAACAGCAAAACAACCAGGTTCCTTGGGAGGAAAGGGAAGGACTGGAATTTGCCCTGAATCTGCTCTCCAGTCAGTCTGGAACCCAGTCAGGACCAATTAAATTGCTTTCACAGTTCCCTAATGGCTTGCAAATCAAGATTTTAAGAAGCCAACCTAAACAATATATATGCATAGTGTAAGAAGCAATGGCAATTTTTTAGTAGATGTATTTGGAACATTGTTAAATTGTTTTACCTAAGTACAGTGACCCAACTAAATTTTAGAATTTGAAAGTAAAATAATAGCTGTTCTCCCAGTTCCCCACTTCCTTATTACAGGTCAGTCAAATCACCCACCAAGGCAATTGAATCCAAGTGTTCTGTCTCAGCTGTGGTAGAAGTAGCTGGAGATCCCAGACTACTCCCAAATTAGATTTTACTTTTGTTTCTGGTTCCTACACAGTGGGAGAGGGAATAGGGAACCTATTTCGCTTCATAAATAGGAACTCTCTTTGTTTGCATTGCTACAATGTAAAAAATATCACACATTCCCTTCCATGGCTAACCCAATGCCTCTTGATCCCTGTTTATTTATGAAAGTCTTGTGCATGTCTATATGTGCACATCTGGAGAGAGACCAAGATATGAACATATTTAAAACTATCACATGAATTCGAAAATGCTGTCCTGTTATTCTTCATGCCCATCTGCCTATATAAAGGAAACACCTCTTACCACTTCTGTCTTTGGTTATCTTGGAGGTTTGCCTCCAGCTCTAAGTAATTAGCTGAGGTGCCTGCTTCTTGAATTTTTTTAACCTTAAATACTGATTACTTTCCTTCTATGATATATATATATTTAAAAATTATGATAAATACTCATGTGGGGTGAGATTTTTGTTTTCTGATTTTTTTAGCCAGTACTAAAACATTATCTAGCTACTGTTTCATTTACATTGATGGAACAAGAGGAAAGAGTGGGGAATGAAATTTATTTTAAATCTTCTGACTACAAGAAAACATTATAATTAAAACATATAGTTGCATAAGTTGTGTGAAAACGAATCCATTTTTAGGCAAATCTCCTTAGGTCTTTTCCTTTACTGGTATGACTACAGTTTCTGGAAATAAACTAAAGCTGAAAAGAGTAAAATAGCTGTGGTTTTCTTAAAGAAGTTATTTTTGAGGTAGCTAAAAAATGCAATGTGATGATTTAACAATTCCTATTTTCTTACAGCATTATATTCCATAGACATAATAAAGCAATAAAAGAAATATGATGATTGTAAAATGTCTCTTGCAGAAGCAAAAATACGAGTGGAACTGTAGAAATCTAATGGATTAAAAATGTACCAAGAGGCCCGCGTCTCACTGGAGCCAGTTAGAGACGCTGCCCTGGGAGGGTCTGTTCCGCAGTACCTGACACCTCCCAGGACCCTTGAGGCCGGGGGGCCATGGGAGGGGGGGGGGAGAGTGGCGAGGAGCCTGCCCTGAGTCCCCCCCCCCGGAGCCCAGCGCTCGCTCCCTCGTGGTCTTCTACAAGGTCCCAAGTATGGCGAGGTTGTAAAGGGTTACTATAATGAAAGATAAAGATACCAGGAAGAGTAAAGGGGTTGCATTCATTTTGTTTTTGGACAAAGACTCTGAACAAAGCTGCACAAGGGCCATAAACAGCAAGCAGTTATTCGGTAGAGTGATAAAAGCCAGCATTGCTATTGACAATGAAGAGCAGCTGAGTTCATCCGAAGGCGAAACTACTTCGATAAATCTAAGTGCTATGAATGCGGGGAAAGTGGACTCCTAAGTTATGCCTGTCCTAAAAATATGCTTGGAGAACATGAACCTCCAAAAAATAAAGAGAAAAAGAAGAAAAGAAAATTCCTGAACCAGAAGAAGAAATAGAAGGAATAAAAGAAAGTGACGATGAAGGAGAAGATTTTGCCTTTGACCGTCTCAGTCAGGCCATAGCTTTCCAGCAAGCCAAAATTGAACAAAGTAAGTGGAAACCCAGTTCAGGGGGGTCCCTCAACATCAGATGATTCAAGACTCCCGAGGATAAAGAAAAGTACATATTTCAGTGATGAGGAAGAACTTAGAGATTAAAGTTGTATTTATTTATGTAAATAATATTAAACATTTTTTTTTTAATCTTGGAATACCAAGGTCAATGGAGTACGCTTAGAATTTGAGCATAAGAATACTTAGTACCAAATAGCTTTTGCTGTAAAATAGTTCATAGGAATAGAAAAATAATATTGAAGTATCATGTTTCTATCTTGCCTCAGCAGAGTAATAAAAAGTAATTAAGATTTGTGCATGACTTAATCTTGAAGCTTGACTAAAAAGAAAATTCTGTGACAGTAATGTGGATGTCATCCTCCTAAAAAAGATAGATAGTAAAAGATGTGTTTGAGAGGTTCATTATAAAGCTTATTTGTGTCTGATTGGTTTACATGAGTACTTGTGAGAAAAGTTTCATCTTTAAAACAAAAATTTCATAAAGACTGAAGGAGTTGAATGATCTATTTTTATTACATGTTAATAAAATTTTCAAGAGAATTTTGTTCTTTAAAAAAAAAAAATTACCAAGTGAAACCATGTCCACGAGGATTACAACTGAGATGAAGAATGTACAAAATGAAGAATAATGTAAAAAATATAATTTTTTTAATCATAAAAAAAAATGTACCAAGAAGAATCTCGTGTCTGCCAGAGCACTGACCTCTCTTTCTTCCCCACAGAATGGATGACATATTGATTGGGGCCCCTCTCTTTATGGAACGTGAATTTGAGAGTAACCCTAGAGAAGTAGGACAAGTTCACCTGTACTTGCAAGTGAGACCGCTCACCTTCAGAGACCCGCAGGTCCTCACAGGGACCGAGGTTTTCGGCAGATTCGGTAGTGCTGTGGCACACTTAGGAGACCTGAACCAAGACGGATACAATGGTAATTTACACCAGTGTTTGGAATGCACTTAGGTGTCCTTGTTTCCTGTACTGTTGCATAAAGGGAACAATATTTAAAAGTACTTTTTAAAAAAGATTTATTTATCCATGCTTACAGAACTGGGGTACAGGCCAGAGTTGTGGTGGGTGAGAGGATTCCCCAGTGACAGAATGGGGAGCAGAACAGGCTGATCAACAAAGTACACTGCTGAGGGGAGCAGCGGGTTGGTCAGGAGAGTTCTGATGTGCCATGTGGGTCAGCTCTGGGGCTGGGATCGAACTCATGCTGTAGTGGCTTCAGAGAGCTTCATAATGCGGTACTTTAACCCATCGTGCCACTAGGGAGGGTCCTAAGAGTACGTTTAAATGTGTGTAATGTAGCACATATCATTGGCTTTGATTCAACTATCAAAATTAAAATTAATCAAGGTGATTAAAATGTGTTTCAACTAATGCACTTTCACTGCTCATGCATCTGCTGCTTCTACAGTTTCTACTCAAAAACAACACTGAATTAAAGCTCTTTTTTTTTGTTTGTTTGTTTTTCACCTTTGTCATAAACATGGAAGTTTTCTGGGTATTAGTGAAAACCAGTACTAACGTGGATCTTCATGAGAATGAAATAGCATAACATGAACTTTCAAAAAGCGGGGACACTTGTCTTTATGGTTATTGTTTAGAACCACCCTGAAAAAAAAACTCTCTATGGGGTTGATTTTTATTCAATGCTGCATTAAAGTGGGGATCAGGCAACAGGCTTCTCTCTAGATTTCCTAGTGGCCTCAACTGTCAATCTCATTATCCCAAATGATACAATCTTTGTAAAAGAACTTGGGTTTTCTTTTATTGAGAAACTCTCATGTGCCCTTAAAGATGTCTACCTGGTCGACCCAGTGTGATGATCTGACCCTGCTCCCCATCATGCACAAAGTTCCCTTGTAGAACATTCTTGTCTGCTCCCCCAAAATTTTAAGTTCCTTTTTCTTCTAGGCCTTAGCAGAGAGGTTCCTTCTGCCTGGCCATCTCTTCCCTCTGCTTTCACATGTTCCTTTCCTTCATGTCAGTTAAATATCAGTGGTAGAGACATCTAATCTGACCCAATAATCTAAAATAACAATCCAATCACTCTGTCATACTGATATTTTTGATTTCCAAAATAATATTATGTTACTTTCCATCTTCATTATTTCAATGTCCAAATTGTCTATTAGCTGTGTTAGACTATAAATTCTCTAAAAGCAACATCTAATTCACTCTTGTCCCCACTGCATTCAACACACAGTAGGAGCTCAATAAATATTTATTGGATAGATAGCAGACAACAAATAATTTACTGCAGCAGTGTGAAATTTTCATGCGAACGCCCGATGGATGCCATAATACTTTTCTTGATTGTACATGAATTGATTTTTAAAACATTCTTCCTCTTAAACATGTGTTTACATCTCTCTATTTGTAGATATAGCCATTGGTGCACCTTTTGCTGGCAAGGATCAAAGGGGCAAAGTGCTCATTTATAATGGGAACAAGGACGGCTTAAACACCAAGCCTTCCCAAATTTTGCAAGGAGTGTGGGCCTCACAGACTGTCCCTTCTGGATTTGGCTTTACTTTAAGAGGAGATTCAGACATAGACAAGAATGATTACCCAGGTAAGGTTTTCTTTATTTTCCCAGGGGAGAGTCACTTCCTAAAAAGAGTCCTTTCTCTGGAAAATGCATCGTGTGTAAGTGGTTCTCTCATAAAGGCAAAGGCCAAGCTTAACCATGACACAGGTTTTTATTTTGTAATGCCAGAATGATTTTCAAAAGAATTTGAAGGCAGACAGAGAAAACACTGCCGTTCCTGACAAGAGCCATAGTAGAAAGACAAAATAATTTTCAAAACTGTATTATTATACATAAAATTTGTCAAATTTGCAACAAATGTTTTCACTTGAAACCCCTTGGTAATTTAGATTGACAAAGATAGCTTGAATCAGATATCTTAGAGCAATTTATTTTAATTAATCCTGTAGTTCCTTTTTGAGCTCATAGTTCCTATTAATTAATGTAAAAACTTAATAATCCTGTTAAAAAGTTTACTTTTTTTTGAAGGTAAATATTTTCCAGGCATATTTTGGGTTTTCCAAAGATTGAATATTTTAAAGTGAAGGAAGTAGACCTGGCTCTTGATAGGAATTATAAACTATTTTGATTCCCATAATTCATGTTTTGTGCATGATGTACAAAAATGTAGATTTATTTTACAGAATTGTTTCCATAATCAAGGTATTTAATGAAGAATATTGGAGTTGGTTTTAGTTTTATGTTGTTGTTTTAGGATGCCTTCAATAGATATTTAGAAATCACTAATAGTTACCTGACAGCTTCCACTATTTATTAAGACCATGTCCCTTTCCATCAACTCTCTCTTAATTGGGTATTTTCCATTTGTAGAGGGGCTGCATTCCATTAATCACCACCTACATACATATCACTGATTTCAATCCTTTGGTTTTTTGCCTCCTCTGGGATTAAGCAAAAAAGGAGACCACAACATAGTCTTATAAATTTGCTGGAAATCTTTGATGGCAGTAACACAGACTTTGTAGTGGGCCCAACGAAAATATTGTATTACTGGTTTCCCCCATAACTAAAAATTAGTGCTGCTAATGAAGCCATTGGTGAGTCGAGATGGTATAAAGAGAAAAAGAAATTTGCATTAATTTATTCAGAAAGGAGTTTTGAGTATACCTAGACTCCCAAAATAACCTACCAAATCATATCAACTTACCAAACAGCACCTAAAATCTAAAATATTATATAGCAGAGTAAAAGCAGAAATGATTTGACAAATCCACAACCTACATAAAACAACTCCATGGAAAGGGGAATAACGTGGGCCATTCTATTTTTATTTTGAGTTACATCTTTTAAGAACTCACACATTTCTGGGTATTTTTGTTTTATGAATATTTTTAAATTAATAGGCATTATTTTTAGAGTAGTTTATGCTTACAGAAATAAAAATGAGTGGACCAAGAAACTTGCTGCTTGGGTTACTCTTTCTAGAACAACTGCTGCAAAGAAAAGGCTGATTGCATTTTGGCGGGTGCTGATTGCATTGGGGATTATTTTTGCCTTTTATTGTTAAAGTAAAAATATCTTCAGATGTCTTTTGGTTAGCATAAGCACATATTGATTTGGGGCTTCTGTCAATTGCTAACTTTTGAAAATTGGGGGACACCTGTATAGTATATACAAATGCTTCCTACCTCTGGAAATTTCAAGAGCATCTAGTTAAATTTATTTTCTTAGATTATATAATACTAGTTTAATCAACAATGGTGAATATTTTAATTTTAAATAATAAAAATATCTAGATCTCTTATATGATACTTTCCCAAAATATGTAAGGGTGAGTCATAAAATTCATTTTGATTTCTGAGATTACTCTTAGATGTGTCCACCTACATTATTCTTTTCACCATTGCTCATTTCCACCTACATACCTTGTTACTCCAGCACCTATTAAGGTTCAGTCTTCATGGGTTGCTATTTAAGATAAACAATTATTTTAGATAAACAATTGTCCAAGCTGGGTAAAGATAGGGATGTGGTGAGGGGCTGGAGGGGGGTAGGAGAAAGAGAGGCTTGCACATAAAAGAGAACATTCCTGATCCTATCTAAACTTTAATTCATTCTCTGTAAAATTAAGTGATAATATATTGAGATTGTTTATCTAAAATCATGTGGTATGTTGAAACCGAAATGATATTATCAAAAGCATGGTTAATAAATGGCAACTCTTCTATCAAGTTTTCAAAGGTATTTCAGAGGTATTTTTTCTTATGCAATCTAGTTTTCATTATTTTCTTTACCTCACTCAATCTCCATGGTCCCAAGCTTCATTCCCAGGATGACTTTGCTTTCTCTAACCCTGAAAATTGAAATATAAGGGTAAGGCCATGGTTCTTAGAGGCTGTGCTGGTTTGAGAACTATTAATAAAATCTTTTTGCTGGTCCCTCACTAGAAATTTTCCCTAATGCCAGAGGCCTTGCTATGATGTAAAGCCTCCTCTTCTCCTGCTTCTCACTGTGCTTTGTATACAAATGCTCCCTATCTCTGGGAAGAGATAGTGGAAGATGAGACACAAGGGACTTCTCCCATTTCTTACAACTGTGATTTACTGGGAACCAGGAATGGAAAATTCTTATTCTGATTAGCCCCTGTGCCATTTAAAAGTATTTATTTCATATAAATTAGACCCAATGAAGGTGAGAACAATAGGAATCACAAGAAAGGAACTGACAAAATAACATGAATGAAAAATAGAATTTGGTAATAACTGGCTGTGATGCAATTAGAGGAATTGGGGCGAGTATAGAAGAGGTGACGTTTTAAATATGACTCTGGATTTTTAGCTAGTGGACCAGAGTATAATGGGGAGAAGTTACAGAAATATAACTTTTATATTTCTTTCATAGACATCATGTTTAGAGTAATTTTCCAAACATCTAGTTTAACTACTCAGTATATTTTTAGGCTTCTTAAGAGCAAATATTGTCATTGGCACACATACATAAGTAGGAGTCATAAATATTTTCATTTCTGGCACCAAAATTCTTTCTGTTATTCAAAATATAGATGTGTTCAGGTTTCTATCTTGGTACTCACTGGAAAACTAGGATTGACCGGAGTCTATTGTATACATTATTTGAGTGAAAGCATTTCAGAGAAGAAACAGCTGTGATAGTCAGGAATCCTTAAAATTCAATGATCGAGACTAATCCTTTTAAACATGATTGTATAACAAGGCCATCTGTTAAATGCACTGCCCAGGATTGGGGGTGGGGGAGGGGAGGTGCAGGGTTTGTTAAGGAGCAGAAATCTTATAGGCAGTAAAAAACTGGAAGAAAACATGGGCTGAATGCCAAGATTATCACTTTCTTGTTCAGGACCCTGTTATATGATGAGGATATCATCAAGCCACCTCAAACATTTACACCAAAGGGAATAAAATGACCCATCATCTGATCTGTTTCAATGATTGTGTGTGTGAGCATGTGTGTGCACGTGTGTGCACGTGTGTACACATGTTAAGCAAACAACTGAGCAAGTAGAATAAATCAAAGGGTAGCTTTAATCAACGGGAATATGTATTTTAATCAAACCTTGAGTTCCTTGAAATTGACGTGAAGTTTAGTTAGCTTAAGTTAAAATCTTACAGTCAAAATTTATTTTCATTTCTCAAATCGCAACTCAAGGTTTTAGGAAAAGCAAAACATGTTCTTATTGAGTGAGATTTCCATAATTTCATTAAAAACACATTAGAAATTAACCACACAAGTGATAGAATATTAACCACACAAGTGATGCTGTGCTCTTCTCCATGCAATTTTGTTCAAAATTGATGGATCCATACATAAGAGAATGAGTGAAATTGGAGACAGAAAATAAAAGGCCTTGGATGGCATATAATAATTGGCACTATATTAGAAACATAATGGGAAAAGATATATTTTGTATTTCAAAATGATATTTTAAGTATTCAGTCTTTTACAGTGAAATAAATGGAAATGAATCTTGAGGTCCAAGGCCATGAAAGAATCCAAGTCAATAAGTCTTGCACTGAGCCAGGTGAATACAGGAGTAAAGCCAGGGCATTTGCAGGTGTTCTGACCACAGCTGACCATAGTAATTGTAACTTTGAGTATATAAAAAATGTTTTTCCCCTCCCCTTGCAAAAAAATCCTAAGAGGACATCTCTCTGGTAGATCTGGTGGTAAACTGACACAGGAGGTAAAACTCACAAAAGTGTCCCCCTCCCACCCTGGTGACTGAGCCTGCATGGAATTGTTAATTTTCAGAGTTGTCCACGCTGAGGCTCCAGTCAGTCACCTATTCCAGTTCAGGATTTCCACACATACTGGCTGGCACCAAGTTCTGATCTCTCCCTATTGGGGGAAGCATTTGTTCGCTGACCTTATTTCAAAAAAGCTTTGATGGTTTTTCAATTTGTTTATCCTTCATTTGTTAGAATGGTGTTCAGTTCTGAGCTTCTTCAGTGCCAGAGCAAAAACTAGAAGTCTATCAGTTTTATTTTGAATTTACTGCCTTCCAAGCACACAACCACAGAAGCTGGCTTCTCTCTAAAACCCAAGGCCCCAGTAAATATGACAGGGCATCATTTATGCTTGATCTTACTCATATTGTTAGTACAAATAGAGATCGTTAATACTTGCTGCCTGTGGGGGTCCCTTTTATGTGTGTGTTCAGGCACAGGGGCCTGGCGGTGTAGGAGAGTGGGAGTTAGTTCTCCTGCACTTAGAATCTCCACATTTCTGACCTCCCACTGCATGTTCTTTCTATGAATCATTCATATAACCATTAAATTAATTAATATGCAATTTAAAAGTCATAATTTAGTGTTATTCCCTTGAAACATCCCTTCTGCCTCTATTTGCCCTGAACGTTATCCCAGGAGTTCATTTCCCACTTAGGGACTCAGTTCAAAGTTCAGTTCCTCAGGAAGCCTTTCCTGATTATTGCCTTTTCCCTAAAAACATTTATCTCTATTGAAATTACACATGTATGATAAATGTCTTGGACTGGACACTTCACTAGGTGGGGGCAAGCACAGGATTTTGTTTTGCTCACTATGGAATGAATCCTTAGAGGCCAGAGCAGTGGCTGGTGCTAAAGGTGCCTGATAAAAAAATACTTGTGGGCCCTCCCTGGTGGCGCAGAGGGTTAAAGCACAGCATTGCGAAGCTAAAGCCGCTTCCGCATGAGTTCGATTCCCGCCTGCCCCGGAGGTGACCACATGGCGTGGCAGACCTCTCCTGACCCGCCCGCTGCTCCCCTCAGCAGTGTACTTCATAGATCTGCCTGTTCTGCTCCCCACTCTGTCTCTGGTGAAGCCTCTCGCCGCCCCCTGAGCCTCTGGCCTGTACCCCAGTTCTGTATGCACAAATAAATAAATCTTTAAAAAAAAAAATACTTGTGAACTGATGAAAAATACTTGTGAACAAATGAATGAACAAAGTTCTCTACAGCCACACCCACAGCATTTAAGCTGCTGCTCCCATCTTTTTTCACCTGCTTTCCAAGAATAACTTATGTTATTCTTGTGCAGATATGAGAATAGAAACAGAAGTAGAAAATGAGGGTATCCTTAAAATAAATTTTTGTGTCCTCTACTGGGATCACAGGAGGCCCTGCTCAAAGGGGCACACTTACTCCCGACAAGGAGAAACTTTGGCCCTAGCTCTGTGTTCACTGGACATTTCAATGCCAATTGCTGCTCAAACCGTTAGCCCTTGAGAGCCAGATCCAGCAGCAGAGTAAGAGAAGCGGTACCCCCGTATATGCCTGGGGCGCTATTCTTTCTTCAAGCACAGCATCATTAGCAGCTCTGTGCCTTGGACATCCCACTTGCATCTTTGAGTGAATGAACCTTAGTTCCTCCAGCTACAAAAGGAAGTCATCAGGTCAGTTCTCCACCCTGGGTCACTGTGGAGGCAATCTGCAAACTCTAAAAAACTCTACAAGTGAATTGTTAATTCTCAGCACCATCTACCAAATGGAAAAGGGAGAGAGGGGAAATAAATTCTAATACTGAGGTCCTGGCACTTTGTGGCAGCCCTAGACCTATGTCTGAATGTAATTACTATGTCTAAAACCTGCTATGAGGTGAGGATCTGAGCGATTTACAAGGTATCTAAAAGCAGCAAAGTCCTTTTTAGGACTTCCAGTTAGGGGACATTGCTCGAGTGATGCTCTTCTTTCTACATGACTATTATTTTATATTTTCTTATCGGCATTTTTCTTTAATGACAACATGATAAACTGGTTTCCCAAAAAAAGTACCATCATTTCATGAAAATATGAGTGTATAACAGGAAGCCTGGGGTCTGGCCAGTCCTCAGCCTCGAGTTGCAAGGCAGATAAAGTTCTCCCAGGAGCACAGCCTCTCACCCTGGCGCCCTTTCCTTCCTGTTCCCCTACAGCTCCTCCACACCAGGTCCAGAAACTTACACTAACTCCTTTCCTAATGTGTAGTGGGAAAAGACCCAATATCCTTATTCCCTTCAATACAATGTAATCCTGGGGGCCTGGGGGCTTGTTCAGTGGGTACTAGTCTGCATTTGTAACAAAACACAAGGAAAGTTATAGACTGTCTTGAGGGCAGGATATGTGTCTGCTTGCTCAGTGCTGACTCCTCCGCAGCAGGCAGCCTGCCAGGACTTGGCACTTGCTATTAAGCAATGAGTTGCTGAATGAGGATGCTTGGTATGGGGAACCACTGAGTAAGTATTTTTCCTTCCTCCCCTACCTCCCTCTCAACTCCATAAATTTGTTTTAGTACATCCATTCATTACAACTCCCTTAACAAACAGCCACACGCTGGGTGACTCAAACAACAGAAACCTGGTTCAGTCTACAACAACAAGGTTAAGATGCGGGCAGAGTCATTTTATTAGTATTTCTCACTATTAGCTTGCATAGGGTGACTTCTCCCTGTGTCCTCCTTGTCTCTTTTTGTGTCTGTGTCCAACTTTCTTCTTTTTTTCCAGTCAGATTAGATTAGGGCCAACCCTTATGACTAACATGATTACCTCTTTAAAAGACCTACCTTCTGGCCCTCCCTGGTGGCGCAGCGAGGTAAAGCCACAGCACTGAGAAGCTAAAGCCACTTCTGCATGAGTTCAATTCCCACCTGCCCTGGAGGTGACCACATGGCGTGGCAGACCTCTCCTGACCCGCCCACTGCTCCCCTCAGCAGTGTACTTCGTCGATCTGTTCTGCTGTTCTGCTGAACTGCCTGTTCTGCTCCCCACTGTGTCACAGGTGAATCCTCTCGCCACCCCTGAGCCTCTGGCCTGTACCCCAACTCTGTATGCACAAATAAATAAATCTTAAAAAAAAAAAAAGACCTACCTCCACATACCTAAATACACATAGTTTGCAAACTTACAACATCCCAAAAAGTTTCAATCATAGAATATTTTTTAACAGACTGGATATGGGGAAGTGGCCTGGGAGATACCAGTCTCTTCTGGAAATTGTGCAATCATTGCTAATAGGTAGCTACTTACAAATGAAACTGGTCCTAAAGAAATAGCTTTTTTTCCAGTACTTTGAGCAGTTGACTAGATAGCACACATAGTGTGACCTCAACAAGGATAAAGAAATGCCTTTGATTCAATGACACAGAATGCAGCCAGGGATGCATGAAGCAATAGTAGAGGGAGAGGAATGATTTTTGCAGCCAAGGATGTTAATAATGTATAAAGAACTATTTTCATAAGGCAATCTCATTGTTTGCTACTTCACTCATTTTGTGTGTGGGGGGGAGGGAGGATTTTTTTTAAAAGAAAAATAAACCCTCGGTAAATTAAAATGTTGCAACCTAATACTATGTTCCAGCTCATAAATGTTTTTTTTTTTTTTCAAAGTTCATTTGGAAGCATTTCAGACAGATTGTTAGGATTATTACTTTCTGGGATAAAATCATGCAATTTTTTTTTAAACATTTCTTCCTCAACTCATAACCTTCTCTCAGTAATATTTTGCATGTTGCAAGAAAAAAGCAAGGAAGAAAGGCTGCTTCTGTCTATTTTTAGATGAACACATTTGCCAAACTCAAGAAGACTTATCTAACTGCCTGCTTCCCACAGTCATGAGCCACTTTCTCAGTGCCAAACACTCAAGACAATTTCATAACCACTTACAAGTCAAGATTGCCATATTTACACACTGTCTTTAACCCCATGTCTTTACACATCATCTTAAATCCTGTCATTTCTCTTACTACTATCCTTATATGAAGTGAGCAGACCTTCATACATTTAGGCACACAAACTTTACATGACCATCCTCATTGGCCTTTAAAAAACATGCATGCCCTGGGAAGGCACTTTGCAGAGATGGAGCCTGGAGTCATGAGAAGTGGCTGGGGAGATGCTCTGAACTGTGAGCACAGCAATGCCAAGATAGGAGTCATTTCTGTGGATGATGAGCTCAGGCAACTGAGTCATGAGATTAGTGGGTCTCCTGCCCAGGTGTGGTTCAGCCAGGGAGAATGTTGGAAACTGGCTGTTTCACAATGAAGTCAAGAGAATATACAAGTCCTCCAGCACAAAGCTTACTCCAGGCAAAAGAGAGTTCTGGATTATAAATCAGAGCAGAGAAAGCACAGTTGTGGGATCTCAAACAATTTGCCTGAGCTGTTGGCTTTCTCATCTGGAGAACTTCACCACAAATTTGGCATGATTAATGATTTGTCCAGAATCACTAGGAATTCAGTGCAAAATTAACTGGAAATTTTGATTCTTAATATATTACCATCCAGTTAATCATTTCCCATTTGGAATAAAACATTGCATTTATTATTTGGTAATGACTGTTTTTGTTTTTTTTTTTTAAATCTGATTGTAAAACTGTGGCAACTAGAGACAAAGTTTCTTAGTGAAAGTTTCTTTCACTATTCAAAAGTGTATTAGTTTGATATAGTCCTATTTGTTTATTTTTTGCTTTTGTTTCTTATGCTTTAGGCATTCAGTCCCCAAAGACATTGATAAAGTCAATGTAATGGAGAGTATTATCTGTGTTCTTATATGTATTGATGGTTTAGCTCTTACATCCAAATCTTTGGTACATTTTGAGGCATTTATCAAATTTCATTCTTTCACATGTGTCTATACAGTTTTCCAAAACTATTTGTTGAAGCTATTTGTTGAAGCTATTTCTTTTCTCCAGTCTATTAACTTGATTGTATCTTAAATTCACTGCCCATATAGTTGTGGGTTTATTTCTGGACTCTCTATTCTATTGCTCGGTGGAGTGATTTTTTTTTTTACATTATCATACAGTTTTGATTACTGTATCTTTGTAGTGTACTGTTATGTCTTACAGTTTGATACCTCTATTCTTTCTCTGTCTTCATTTTTTCAGGGTTGCTTTGGCTAGTTGGGGTCTTTTGTGGTTCCATATAAATTTCAGTAATGTTTATTCTAACTGCTAAAAGGGATTGTATTGAACATGTATATTGCTTTGGATAATGTGGCTATTTTAACTAGTAATTCTTCCAATTCATGAACAAGGAATACCTTTCCATTTCTTTGTGTTTTCTTCTGTTTCATTTAACAGCCTCTTACAGTTTTCTTTGTATAAGTCCCTCACCTCTTTGTTAATTTTTTTTCTTAGGTATTTAATAATTTTTGATGCAATAGTAAATGGGATTTTAAAAATATTTCTCTACTTGTTTGTTGTTTGCATAGGTTGTGAGATTGATCTTTGTCAATTGATTTTTGTAGCCTTCCTCTACATAGCTGTATTTACCAAAGGCAAACAAAAACATCTCAAAACATAGAAAACTACTATAGATCAATATCTCTAACACTGAAACAAAAATCCTCAACAAAATCTCAGCAACCAAATACAATAATACAATGAAAGGGTCATACATCATGACCAAATGGGATTTATTCCAGCGGCAATAGGGTGGTTCAATCGGAAAATTGATCAATGTAATTCACCACATGAGCAAAAGAAGAGAGAAAAATCATATGGTTATATCAATAGATGCAGAGAAAGCATATGACAAGATTCAACATCCACCTTATAAAAACTCTCAACAACTGGGGATAGATGGAACATACCTAAACATACTAAGGACCACATATGACGTACATGCAGCTAACTTGAAGCTAAATGGTAAGAAATCAAAAACTTTTCCTCTAAAATAGGTCCAAAACAAGTGTCTACTTTCACCATTTTCTAGCCTCTCATTCTAGCCTAGAAAAAAAAAAATTGCATTTAAAAGACAGCTTCAAAGATGTTAAAGAGTTTCAGGAAAAGACACTTTGCAATTCAACAGTGACCTGCAGATAGTGAGAAACATGTCTGTAGCTTTGTAGTGACTTTCCACGAATTGGAAACAACACAAATGCCTCGGCCACCCATGGAAAAACAGACTGTGAGTTATCCATGAGTGAAAAACAGCTCGGCATAAAAAGGAATGAACTTTTGATCCACATAACATCAGGGACGATTCTCAAATACACTAAGTTGAACAAAAGAAAGCAGACTTAAAAGGTAATGTGCTAAATGCCTCCATTTACACTATGTTTTGGAAAACTGATTACAGAGTCAGATCCAATGGCATGGAGAACATTTGGGATGACAGAACTGTTCTACATTTTGGTTGTAGTGATAGTTGTGTATCAAATGCATTTATGAAAACTCTTAAAGCAGGACACTAAAAAGGACAGAAATTTGCTCTCTATAAAATACGTCTTAATTTTTAAAGAGAGAAAAAAATAATTTATACATATGCTCTATAGAGGCAGTGAGATAAAAATAGGTAAGAGTGTGGGTTCCTCAGCCAGACAATCTGGGTTCAAACTTAGACTCTGCCACTTACTGTATTTAGTTTCTCATTTTCCTTATTTGAAAATGGAGAAAAATATTTACCTCATGAGAATATTGGAACAAAGGAACTCATGTATTTTAAATGTTTAGACAGTTAGCTTTCATTTAATGCATCTTTGCACAACTGTCCAAAGTAACCTCAGGATTAATTCCTTAAATTGCAATTGCTGGGTCAAAGGTGTGCATTGTCCATACACATCAGCAAAATCCCTTTCAAGAAAATTGTGCCCATGCACACTTCCTCTACTAGAGGGTGAGTTCTTCGTTTTTGGTTCTCTACTTCACATGCCTGTATTAATCTTTCATCTTTTCAATTTGAAAGGTCAGATGATGTCTCACAGTTGCTTTCATTTGTATTTATTTGATGACGAGAGAAGTTGAACATCTTTCCATAACTTTATTGTCATTTTTTTACATGAAATTGTCTATTTATATTGTTTTTATTAAAATGTTTATACCTTTATTACTAATTTTATGAGTGGTTACAAATTAGATTCAATAATAAAATTAACATTTATTTTTTACTAAGAGCCAAACATTCTTGTAAGCATTGGAAAATATTCACATTTGATCAGGCATATAAATTATAAATACTCCTCTCCCCTACCCCCCATTTCTTTCACTTCTCTTTTTAATTTTGCTCTGACTTTTTTGCAAAAGAAGTTTAAATTTAAAATTCCTTTTGATTTCTACATTTTTTGGTCATGTTTATGGAGATCTTCATAATCATAATCTTTTGAGTAATCATCATCTTTTCGTACAACGATTAATCTTACTTTCCCATGTCGCTCACTTATTTAGAAGTCCTTTATGGCAATTCTCACTGTCTGGAATGATCTTAAAATAATAAATACTTTTAAATTCCAAGATAAAAAAGGAGGTGTCTGGTGGCATTTATGCTCAGCCTTCAGTATCCGTGTATTTGGCATTACAATGAGGGAGCATGAAGTGGTAAAGAACTGGTAGGAAAGCTCAGTTTATGAAATGCACAGGGACGATTGTTGCAGACCCACCAAGGGGTGCACTGACCACTATGTTCACTCACCGCCCCCTCGCCCGAACGTAGGAAACTCGGAGATGCAAATGAAACTGAAGCAGGATCCTGGGGTCTGAAGTCTGTTTATTAAGACCGCTCATGGGTATATATAGGGCCTGTGGGTGCAGGGAAAAACAAGAAATGTGCCCAACACAAGGGGTTGGGTGCATGTTTATACGGGACCTGGGGCTTCTTGTAGCTTCTGCTTGATACAAAGTAGTGGGCTGCAGCTATTTGCAGGACAGAGTGCACTGTGCTCTGCTGAATTGTCTGTTGGCCTTACTGGGGAGTGCGCTCACCCAGGCGCAACATTAGCCAGGAGCACTTGAAGTCCTGCAGAGTAAGCCACAGTGGATGACAGAGATGGAAACAACTCGGAGTCACTCTATAGCCTAAAATTGTCACCTCTCTTCCTATTGTCTCTTCCTCATGTTTCCTTCCTTCTAAAGTGTCTACTGTCCCTCTCCTGCCTCTGCCTACCTATGCCCAAACTTGAAATCCACACTCAAAACAGACTGATGCTTTCACATAGAACTTCTTGCAACTCTAAATTTTTCTTCATAGATTAATGAAATCAGGATCCATATGCCAAGTACACTTTAAAAGCTTGGCTCTATTCTTCTTCTTTGTTTAAAAATAACAATTTTGGAGAAATAAAATGCAAAGCAGAGGTATAATACATTTCATATGACCTCACATTTTTAAGGTTATTTTCTCTTGCCAACTGATCCTGCATTCATGCTAATGTCCCCCTTTTGTGCCCTTAAAAGTACTCAGTTGTTCCATTAAAAGCCAAAAAGGAAAATAAACTGTTTCTTAGGCAGTATGAGTTGATAACAAAGAACTCCAGCATTTTGAGAACAGTTTTTGACTAAGGGGAAAGAACCAATTTTAGTTGCTGGCTAAAGTGTTTATGTATAAAGAAAGGCAGAAATTTTCTTTGCTTTCTGACTGCCTTTAAGACATTTCTACAAGAAAGAAAAGTAAACATTAGATAATGCTATAAGATCTGTTATCTCAAAGTGAGGGAGAAAATTTGCAGAGTTAGGAATCCAAATATTAGCGCCAAAATTTCTTTGTCTTCTGTTTATCATTTAATTCCTGAACATAATGGAACTGTGCAAGACTTTTAGAAGATATTTTGTGTGTGTGCATATGTCTATGTCTCTCTCTCTATATATAGACATATATATATGTCTGTATCCATATATACATATATATATGTCTATATATATATATATATCCGTATCCATATATACATACATATGATGTATCCACACACACATGCACATATATGGAACATGTATATAACATTTTATACACACCCATATATGGAACTACATAGTAATTAGCAAAACAAGTCATATATTTTGGAAGAACAAATCGGTTAGAAATATAAAACAGCAAATCAATCCTCCTCCCCCTGGAGAGATCTGATCATTTCAAGGTTCTGAGTATAAATGCGTTTGGCTTTTCTAGAGGCATGATACCAAGGTGATGTCTCAAAAGACAAACATATTTTGGTAGATAAGTGGTTTTTTGGCCTCTGAATAACCATGGCCACATTCTCATGAAGAAAATTGTGGTCGGTTTTGCCAGTTGTTTAATTTTTTCACAGCAGGAAAATTCCCACCCCCATGGCATACAATGTAAAGTTCCTAAATGCAAAGGCTTCTTGCTCATTATCACCCGAAGGGTGTCTCTCAGCTTCTCATCTATAGTGACAATCTATTTGGAACTATGACTACCAGAGAGGGAGAGTGGAGGGGAGGGAGGTGTGTTAAGAACAAAATGGGGAGGGCATGCACTGTGGGGGCTTTGGCAGTAAGTGTGCTATAGTAACAGCACCTTCATGGGGAGATCCTATACCTCTAAAACCACAAATGACCATGTAAATCAATGTTAATGCAATTAAAAATAAAATTAAAAACATATATAACAACAAACCTAGTCGTGATGCAGCCTTTATGTTATTTCTTAGAATCTGGAGCTTGTTTGTGTGTGTATATTTCTCTCCCAATACCCTCCAGTATGTCTGCAAAAGTCAGCAGAATTTCACTGTGGTTTACATTAGCCTGTCTTAATAACGGTGGATTTGTTCCATCTCTCTCCCCTTTGGTATGTTACCTCATTGCCACTTCTCTCCTTAGTTCACAGCATCTATAAAGTTGCTGCTCTGGCTCTGGCACTGTGGCTACAAAGATGATTTCTTTCTTCATTTATTTCAGTCCTTATCATTTGATAAGGTAGTGATATGCAAATGTGACAGGTAACCCTGAAGAGAGATTTCCGTCCTGGAAGAGCTTACCATCTTGTCTTTGTCATTTGCAGAAAATCAAGTCTTACAATTCATTTATTATTTATAAAATGTCTAATCTTGGTATATAAATACTTCACCTTATTTGAAGTTGAGAACAAAGCGCTTAATTCCTCTTTATCAGGGTTTATAACAGAACTCTCCTCGTAGGCATTGTGTCAACAGATACAGGTCTGGCCTGTGACCACCTGTGTTACACTTGTCTAAATATTGGAGACGATGATTACACAGTGAGAAGAGAGTTCATGTTTCTTCTAATCAGTCACTCTTTTTTCCTGACCTAGCAAAAATGCATTGACATGCAGGAAGAGGTAACAGGAAAAATAAATACGAAAGTAGTTGTAATTCTACTGTAAATTTTGTTAGAATTTTTAAAATTGGAAACCTAGAAACTTTGACTTCTAATTTCAAAGATCTGTACCCTTAGAAAGTAATTTTTTATTTCATGAAACTTAATAGACTGAGTTTAACTTTGATTAACCTGTTCTTTAATCTCACAAATACAGAGCTCTTTCAATGCCTTTCATTTGACTTGTCTGAACATCTTTTCACATATGGGCCTTTAGAATTCAGTCCTGACTCGATTATCTGAATCTGACTCTAGAAATTATGAGACACTTTGTGGTTTTTAACCCTAAAGATATATGAGTCTATTTAAAACACTTTAACAAGAATTATTGTGTCTTAGGTTGGTTTCTTCCAGGGAAGACATTAAGGCAAGAATTAGAAAGAAGCAGCTTATTTGGGAAATGATCCCAAAAAAGCATTACTAAGACAGAGAGAAATGGAAAGAGTCAATAAAAGATCAGGATTGAACAAGTTGACTCTGTGAGCAACTAGGACTTTACCTGGGTAAGAAAATCTGGGAACCAGGGAAGAACATGCCTCAGAGGTATCTCATGTGAGGGTAAAAAGTAGCTGTCATCCCTATTATGGTCTAGTTCTCCTATCCATCTTTGGCTGAGGGTTATGGCAGGGGCACTGCCATCCTTCCCTCGCCTTGCCAAAAGAAAACTCCAGAGAAGCTTCATATGTGTTTGCAGTCTGCTCTTCCCTCTGTACTGAAAGGTGATTGCCAAGGGAATGAGGCTACAAATCATTTTCTTGTGCAAATGCCATTAAATCTAATTTAATTCCTTGATTCATTTTCCATGTGGAGTTGCCTAATAAGTCCCTTCACTTTTTCTCCATTTTCACTTCTTTTCTATCAGAATTAACCAATTTAATTTCAATTGTTTTAAGTTTTCCATTATTTCCAAGTTTTCTTATAACTACTTTGATTGTATCCACTAAGAATAGCCGTTATATATTAGATTTAGAAAAACAGATAGTTTTACCAATACGTTAGCCAATCATTGAGATAATGTGAGCATTATCCCGTAACTATGCTATGACTGCTCTATAGCTAGCACTGCTGTAGTCTGACTCCACTTCTTCTGACTTGTGTACACTTCAGTGAGTTTGTAGGTTACACTCCTCAAGCCTCAATTCACTAAATCTGCAAAATTGTGCTACCTACCTCTTGTTAGAAATCAATTAAGGTCAATCATGTAGAAGAATCCCTCCCCTTGAGTTAAGTATACAATATTGCTACTTACTAATATCATTGTTGTTATTTAAGAGCTTTATGAGATCAATTACACATATACTAATGATCACTCTGTCAAAAATATGTATGCTCACCATCCACACTTTCATGAAAAACAAGAAATTGGTTGCATCAAAATTACAGTAAAAATGTCCTATTTCATGGTCAATACTACTGACAGATAGGGAGATAATGAAACAATACGTATAAGGAGATCTATACACAGTAGATTCTATGCCTATATGTTTTCACTTTGCTCTCCAAAAGATGTGTGCATTGAGTCTGGAAAAGGAAAGGAAAAAGTGTCATAATGAGTTTCCTAGAAAGTTGACTTTCCTACCTTCAGAAGGTGAGATCTACTGGTGTAGGTGTCACTTGAATTAGTTATAGTGAAATTTCATTTCCAAAATGTTGTAAAGGCACGATTTGTATTTTATGATTCTTCTTCCACAATCACCACATAGATGCTTACATGCTATTTATGATTATGAGATTAAACTTCATAACATTTATGCATGTGTTTTATATTCTTGCCTTTTTAGATTTAATTGTGGGTGCATTTGGAACAGGAAAAGTAGCTGTTTACAGGTATGTGGTTAGTATATGCAAATGCTTTTTTTTGGGATATAACTGACATATATAGCATTATGTTAGTTTCAAGTGAAAAGCATGATTTAATATTTGTATATTTTATGAAATAACTATGACCACAATATGTCTAGGTAATATCCATCAGTACACAGTTACATTTTTTTCTTTTGATAAGAATTTTTAGTATCAGCTCTCTAAGCAACAGTACAATTATTAATTACAGTCACCATGCTGCACATCACTCCCCAGAACTTATTTTATAACTGGAAGTTGGTATTTTTCGCCCACTTCATCCATTTTGCCAATCTGTTCTCTTTATTTGTAAGTTCAAGTTCCTTTTATAGGGGGTGTGGGAAGTGGGATTTCACATGTAAGTGACATCATAAATATTGGACAAAAACCCAAAATCAGACCAGGTGGTTGGGGTCTATAGTGCTCAGAGCCCAACTCCCAGAGGGTCTCAGGTTAGTCCTCATACAGATAAGGTTTTCCTTTGTATCAGTCCCAAGACAAACTCAGGGGACTAGTGTATACCAGTGGATCCCCACTTGAGGTTATGGAAAATCAGATGTTTGAAATGCTCTGAAAAAGGTTTATGCCTGTGGTGGCCACAAAGATATCCCACACAGAGCTGACAGAGGGAGATGGACTCCCAGTCCCAAAGCTATGCTCTGAGTCCACCACCAGGTATTTCCTCTGAGCTGTTCAGTGGTAATTCCTGAATATCACAGATACAAATCTCTCCCCAGTGGCCTGGCTGGAATGTTCTTCTCCCTCTCCTTCACAGCAGTCACACCTGCATCCCATTCTGACAGTGTTATCTCTCTCTCGCTATTTTCCTTACAGGTTCATGCCTTAATAAATGTCTTTCATATCTAATCCTGTCCTATTGTCTGTTTTTCCAAAGACTGGCGCTTGCACAAAATTATGTTAAAATGCACAGAAAATTAGTATAGCAAGTTTAGGAAAACTCCCAGGTTCCCCACTGTGGTAATCATAAAACTGTTTAAAGAAGTGCAGTAAACATCCTATAACCCCAAGGCACAGCCTTCTGTTACAAGGAAGCCCATAGTGGACTGGGCCGCCTGTCTGTGGGGCCTCAACCACGCGCTCACAAGTCAGTTATACTGCAGGTACACAGAAAAGGGTCAAAAATGGGTTTATTTACAAAAGGGGAAAGGAATAGGAATAGGAAACAACCCACGGAAAGAGAGCGGGATACAAAGTAACTGGAATACCTTAGAGCTAGGCTGACTGAACACACTAAGTCACGCCGTCCAGAACCATTTCCCAAGAAAGAGAGCGAGAGCTGCAATCGCACCCTATTTATTCCCCCAAATGTCCCAGAATTCCTGCTAGCTCCGCCCTTGGGTCCTTGCAGTTCTTTCCCTGGTACTGCTGGGAGTTGTAGTTTCCAAATCACTGGAGTAGGGGGTAGTGTCCAGAAAGCTGGAGTAGGGAGTAGAGTCCATAAGACTCTGCAGAGTTCCTTTAGGACATCCTTCCCCTTAACACGTTCCCCTGTCAGAGGAAACTTTAGCCAACCATTTCACCATGTCACCTGGACACCTGGGTCCTCAACCCTCATATATTGGAAACAAGCTTTTAAAATTGCCCCATTGGGCCCTCTCTGGTGCTGCAGTGGGTTAAAGCACAACATTAAGCAACTAAAGCCACTTCAGCATGAGCTCGATCCCGCCCCGGGAGGTGACCCACATGGTGCAGCAGACCTCTCCTGACCGCCCGCTACTGCCCTCAACAGTGTACTTCATTGGTCTGCCTGTTATGCTCCCCACTCTGTCTCTGGTGGAGGCTCTCACTGCCCCTGCACCTCTGGCCTGTTACCCTAGTTCTGTGTGCATAAATAAATAAATCTTTAAAAAAAAAATTTTTTTTTTTTTTTAAATTACCCTATTGCTTTTTCCTATGAATTACTTTCTTGTCTGGTTATTCCCACTTGGGTGGTTAGAATTTTTATGCCAGATTCGTCTCTCTCCTCAAACCTGGCCACATATTACAGTCACCTGGAGGTTTTGGTTCCCATTCCATTGCAAGGCCCTCACCCCCAGAGGTTCTGACTCCATTCATCTATAGTAGGCCTGGGTCTGGTGTGTCAGTTTCCTTGGGTGCTTATATTGTGCAGTGAGGGTTGAGAACCACTGCTCTGTATGAAGTACTCAACCCTCTTGTGTTTTGTTAAATCCACAAAGCATGGTCAGAAATTATCACCAGTAAAGGGAAGAAAATGCAGAACTCAGCACTGACAAACATGAAAAACGGTAAAGATAGGCTCACAGATGCCCAAGCTGTACTTCACAGCTATGTTGCCAAACAACTCTGAGTGCACTCTAGCGAAGCAGCTTTGAGAGCATGGCCTCACTTGACAGGCCCAGAGCATCCTTTGTTTGTATTCATGAGCTACCATATGTGTTTTGGAGTACTAAGTTGAGTCTGGTGTCCACCAGTTCACACGGTGAGGCAAATTCCTGACACAAAGGCTGAGAATGTTGGCAGTAGCTTCTGGAAGCAGATGGGTTTCTGCCTGTGATTCATATGGCTCATTAAAACCCTGTGTTTTGGGCCCTCTGGGGTGGCACAACAGGTTAAAGGACAGCACTATGAGCTATCTGCAGCCACTGTCCTGACCTTCCCGCTGGCTCCCCTCAGCAGTGTATTTTAGTACATCTGCTGTTCTGCTCCCCACTCTGTCTCTGGTGAATCCTCTCACCCCCATGCACTTCTGGCCTGTACCCCAGTTCTGTATGCATAAATAAATAAATCTTTAACCAAAAAAAAAAACCCTGTTTTCTCCCTGCAGGGCAAGGCCAGTTGTGACAGTGGATGCCCAGCTTCTGCTGCACCCAATGATTATAAATCTTGAAAATAAAACTTGCGAGATCCCAGGATTTCTGACACCTGTGGCCTGGTGAGTATATGCTTCTCACACAAGAACACCTGGGATCTCATGAAAATGCAGCCATAAGTTCAGATTCATTCAGTCTAGATCCATAAGTCTGAGGTGTGGCCTGAGACTGCTTTTAAAAAGCTCCCCAAAGGTGCAGACACTGTGGGTCTGTGCATACAAATTAAGTGGCAAGTGGTTTGTTTCTCCAAACAAAAAAAAACGTGATGGTGGATGGTGGTGGTGGTGGGGTCTATGACATGATGCTCATCTTTTGCTGTTGACTTTTCACATGAAGATTATTTCTCCAATGTCTAGATTCCAAGTGAGATGAGAAACATAAAAATATTAGGGGAAATTCTCAGTGAAACATCTCTCTTTTTGGCTACTTGATAAACATTTACCAAAATTAAAAAATATAATAAAACTACCTCTACTCTCACATTTGCATATGCTTATGAATGCCACTTTTCAACTGTATATGTATATATAAATGTTCTCTCTTTCAAAATTGTTGCAAAGATTTTATAGCCCCATGCAACATTAAGTGAAATAAATTGTTCAGGACACAAACACTATTGCATTTATACTTTCATCACAACTATGTCAAACACAATCTATACAAAGAAAAAGAGCTTTAAAAAATACTAAAATGTTTAGAGTAGCTCTTTTTGATTGGAATCATAGGTGATTTTTCTCTATTTACATATCATTATTTTCCAATTTTTTTATATTAAATATACATTATTTTATAATGGATAAAGTAACCTATATAAATTCTTTCTCAATATTTTTTAAAGAGTAGGCTGATTCTTTTAGATACATCATTTTCCACGGTCTCCTGTGATTGAAATGCCTTATTTTGGATAGTTTTGAAAGCAATTTCTCTCTCTTTTTTTTAATTGTCAAGCTTGGGTTAAATTACTCAGTTTTCTATGCTGAAAACAGATGTCGGTTTTGAAACTTAGTATATGCAATTAGATGGAGGTAAACATTATAAAAATAGAGATTTCTGTGCCCTGTACTTTTGTGACCATGATTTCATTATCAGGAATAGTGATAGCATCATAGTTCCTTTGCCTAGACCTTAGGAGAACATGGCTTATTCAGCCCCAACAGTGTTCCCGGAGCCTTGTTATCATCTGACAGGACTATAGAATGAACCCCAATTTTAACAATCTGGAGAAAATGTCACTTTGTTTCTCAATATTTATATCCTCAAGGAACATCAGTCTGTCCCTACTGGATAATAGGGTATCTCTTCTGACAAATCAACAAATATTTGGAGTGTTTGAAAATCACCCTCATTTTCTAGAAGATGTGGTTTAACTCAATATGTTTTGTTCCCGAGAATACCAGAATGCAGAACAAACCCGTCTTGACCAACAGGCGTTATTTCTGGCTGATTTCAGTGTGTTTTTAACAGCCTTCTGACGGGAGTTCATACCAGAGTCAAAACCTTTGAGAGTGGGGAGTGGGGGGCTGTGGGGAGGGGTGGCCAGTAAGGAGAACCCTGAGTGAGGAATCCTTTTAAAAACATCCTTTGCTGGGAGCTCCCAATTTGGAAAAACTTCCTTCAGCAGCTTTTGAAAGTAGCTGGGAAATGCCCCGAGCACATTTTAAAATGATTTAAAGCCATAAAATATTATAATGAAAACCTGATCTGAGAAAAAATTGAAAGAACCAGCATCTATTCTTAACTGTGGCATGATTAAATAAACATGAAATGAACTGTGAGAGCTACTTGGGTGCAAGTATTAAAGCTTTAGTATTTCCCCAATAATACTGTATTCACACATTCATTACCGAATGGACCGACTCTTCTTGTGTATGCGGCATGTCTTATATATCAAAATGTTCATTCCACTATATATATATCACTTCTAAAAAAATTTAAGGAATTTCTAGTCCTTTGAATATTTTCATAAATTTTAAGTGGTTTTAGCAGATTATGAGACCTGGGTTTTTTTGTGGAAAAAATTTTTTAATTTATTTTTTATTTATTTATGCATACAAGAACTGGGGTATGGGCCAGAGTAAGTGTGGAGGGTAAGAGGATTCAACAGAGACAAAGCAGGAAGCAGAATAGGTAGATGGTCTGAAATACACTGCTTATGGGAGCATCAAGTGAGACAGGAGAGGTCTGCTGCGTCATGTGGGTTAGTTCCCTAGCCGGAAAAAATTTATTTTTACATTATAGTTATATATATAACCATTTATACAATTATAAAATTATATTTAATATTATTTTTGAGGCATTTCTTATTGTATTAAATTGTATTAAATCACATTATTATTATTTTTTCTTTTTTTAAAGATTTATTTATTTGTGCATACAGAACTGGGGTACAGGCCAGAGGTGCAGGGGTGATGAGAGGATTCACCAGAAAGAGAGTGAGGAGCAGAATAGGCCGACTGTTGAAGTACACTGCTGAGGGGAGCAGCGGGCAGTTCAGGAGAGGTCTGCCACACCATGTGGTCACCTCCAGGGCAGGCGGGAATGGAACTCATGTGGAAGTGGCTTTAGCTTCTCAGTGCTGTGCTTTAACTCGCCACGCCACCAGGGAGGGCCTCACGCATAATTAAATTTAAGATGTAAGTTGTTATCTGGGCAAATATGTGATGTATACATTTGTACTTACTTATTAGAATCTATGGCACACATTTTCTGAAAGATGTTTCATTTTCACATGCAAAATATTGAATGACTCAGAATATTAAAAGATAAAAAATTAGCAGCTGGTTCAGTCTAGAATGTTTCTCTTTGATACTTTTTAAAGTTATTCTAGGAATTTAGCTCAGTTTTTCCAAATTGATTGGAAGGCATTTGTTGATTTTCTTTGCTGTAACTTTTGTCTGTATTTGATATAACCTCATATTGTACATCTGAAAACTATTACGCAAACTCTAACTGGGAAACCGTTTTTCACTTCCATCAATGTAAATTTCTGTGTCTTTCAAACAGCTGTGCAGTTTTATAAAGATTCTGCTACTGGCTTTTCTAAATAAAGTCCATTCAAAAGATTAATATAATTGACATTTGCCAGTCCGAAAAATAAAAGTGAAAAATTTTCACTTTAGAAATGTAAAAATCTATAGTTTTCCATTTTTCTAACCTGAAAAACTTTTAAGATATGCCTAACCTTATGTAAAATCTGATACACTGAATTGATCAAAAAAGTAATTGCTTTGTATGTTTAGATGTGTTTCTCATTTATCTTGTTCTTTCTCCATCATTCATGGCTATGGACGATACATACCATATATTCTTGATATCCCACTGTATCACAGAAGTGTTTTTCAATCACAGTTGAATTGCTTTAGGAATAGTCTTAGAGGATTTGTAGTGTGTTGTTCTGCTTGCTGACATAGCAGAATCACTATACACAGTTTCATTTAAAATTTATGGTAAGAGGGACATAGGTTGATTTAATGTTTTTTGTTTCAATCAGATCTACTCCTTTTGACTATTTTAGTTTGACAATTTAACTACTTTAGAATTCTAGTTTGGCATTTCAGTAGTAATTTAATAATAGTTTACAGCTTTCTCTAACATCTAAAGTATGCTGTATGATGAGGTTTAGACCTGTGAGTGAACCTAACCCTGGTATATAAAACACAATGTAGATATGTGCATGTTAATATATAGCATAACAGCATAACATAGCATAGTGTAACATAATGTAGTATTTTTTCTAAATTCAGAAAGAATATTTACTACCACAAAATTTTGAGGTTTACTTTTTAGATCAGAATAGGTTGTTTAGAAACTTATAATTCTTTTCTGCTAAGAGATATATAAACTAGCAGGTTCACGTTGGAGTACTATTATTAATAATCCAGCATGTTGTAGCAGTTACATTAAATTTGTATGATTCACTTAATGATATCAAGGTTACAGAAAGGGGGAATGAAAAAGGAATTATAGAATAACACTGTCATATAATTCATAAATCCGGAGTAACTTTTCAAATGATTATATCACTTGATCTTCTCACAAAGAGGAAATAATATTCATATTCATAGTTTTAATCTAGTTCTTTTAAAAGATTTCTCTTGAATTGTTTGTGTTAAACAAGATACTATATCTAAAATTATTTTAATTTACATGTTGATATTTCAAATAGCAGTTTATATTATTTTGAAAAGCTCATCAGCTTTCTCTGCTATTTTAACACATGACCAAATATTTCCAAAAAAGTTGGACACAGGACAAAAATTCCAATTTTTAACACCAGACCCTGATGCTAAATTTAAAAATGTGATTAACTATTCTATTCGTCTCTCTTGAATAATTCTAATTGAAGTAGAAGTGGGCTGGAAATTGTGATTCCTCCGAGGAAATGGTGCAAATGCTTGCAATAGCAGAGACATCCCGGGAAACTCTGACTTAATGGCATGTGGCAAATTATTTACCCTAAAGGGAGACATTGACTGAGGTCACGGTAGATAGATGAATCCCAGATGTGACACATTTTCATTATATTTGACACAGGAAGCTGACACATAAGTAAAGTATGATTAGGGATTATTCACTTCTTTTGGATTCTGTAGAAATAGTCAAGTCATGCTATAATATTTTACTCACAAATATGTTAAGACTGTCATTAAATCATACTTAAGTAGTTTCATGTATGTTTACTTTCTTAGAAGTATGAAAAAGCCCCATCTCAAATGCAGGCTGTTAGGGCTTGACATTTTTCAGAAGGGAGGTGAGCACCTTCAACAGTCAGAGACAACTGGCTAGTCTCTCATTCTCTCAATGATCACAGCTCTAAATTCAATCATGTATAATCCCCGGCAGACCCTTCCCTGGGTTGAGTTTAGAACATGTTCAAGGCAAAACTGTGAAGTCTCTGCTACACTTCTACCCTCTTTTATTGTCTACATGCACCATCTATTATTTTCTCCACCTGTCTTGAGAGAAATCACTCCAAACTCCTCATGTTTTCCCTCTTCCACTCCCCACAAATTAGCCTTAAATTCTGCTCTCCTTCCAAACAGAATGGGGTTATAGGTTAATCATGTCTTTGTAGTCCATGCCTCTTAAGATTAAATCCAAATTCTTTAACATGACTTTCAGAATCTACCCAGTCAGCATGGCCTCCTCCAGCTTCCCCACCTTGCTCTATGCTCCAATCTTACCAAGTTTCTTCAGGTTCCTCAAAGGAAGAGGATGTTACTTATATTCAGGCTTTCTACCTAGTGGTTCCCCCACTGCCTTGCCTAATTCTTCACTCTCTGGCTCATGGAAGATATTCATGTGTCTTTATTGAATAAAGGTAGCACATAAATAATCCATTGATTAACTCAGTTAACCTCCAGTAATACTATAAAGTACTACCTACATTTGTGATGTCACCTATTTTAATCATATTAGTATTGTCTAACATGGTGGAGTGGATGGCTAGAAAGATATTTACTTATTTGTAATAAGAGACGTATAGAGAAAAATGATATATTTGTTTTATCTGGGATGAGGTGAAAATTCTACTTCAGATTCAAAACTGTATTAACCAATAAATTATTGATTATTGTTTTCCATAGCTTTTCTTTAAAAGTATGTGCTTCGGTAGCAGGCCAGAGTATTTCAGATACAATTGGTGAGTGTGTTTTCCTTTTTTACATTCAGAAATTGCTACATTAAGAAATTCCAAAATAAGCATTTTTCTGCACAGATCATAAAAAAAAACTTTTAAAGAATATTAATACCACAATTTCAGTTGACTTTATGGCATCTTCTACATAAATATGATTTTAATTATATTAATATTATCTATAAAAATTAATATGGGGGACTGACTGTATAAAATAGTTCCAAAACCAAATATTTAGCATGGTAGTATTTTAGAAAACTCTTTTTCATCTCATATATTGTTTTTGATCCCAACTATAAAAAAACAAATGTTTCCTGAATAAGCAAGTTGAAACTAGAATGTGTCTTTCAACTAGAGCACTACACTCAGAATAGTATCCCTCTCCTGATTATATTTACTTTATTTCTGTCCTTTAGGTCTGACTGCCGAGGTGCAATTAGATTCCCTGAAACAAAAGGGAGCCATTAAACGTACCCTCTTCCTTGATAACCATCAGTCACATCTGGTCTTCCCTCTCCTGATAAAGCAGCAGAAATCCTACCAATGCCGGGACTTTGTTGTTTACCTGCGTGTAAGTGTTCACAACCACTTTCCTGAGCTCTGTGTTCAGAGCATACTGCAACCACTTTTTCCCACTGAACCATCACAATCATCTATGTAGATCTGTATCTATTTTCATTAATTGGAGGAAACTTTCTTGTAAAACCATACACTCCCCACTTGAGTCTCCCTTAAGCCAACTTAATAATGTGTTCTGTTAAGTCCTAAGGTTTTCTTTTCCTTCTGACCATGATCTTGATAATGGTCGTAACTCAAGTGGTTTTCATTTCTAACTACCTCCCCCCAAAAACATGAAAGTTGAAAACAATTTATCTGAATTTCTGTCCTGTGTGAGGATGTTTGGCCAGATTTTATCAAAGTACATTTCATAGCCAATTTAGGAAAATGTTTAGGCATTCAACCTTTATTAAAAATAATGTATAATTATATTTTAAAGCAATGTATTTTTCCAGTAACTCCAAAACCAGCCATGAAATAAAAAAGCCAAATTATTTACAGTACACTTATTCTGTCTTCTGTTTAGCTGTGAGATTATTTACTTTTTTTCATTTCCTGTCCTCTGAGAAGGGCAAGGCAAGAGGTTCACAACCCACTCTGGAATAAGCTGGGTGCACGACCCAAGCTCTGAGTCCCCACAGCTTAGCATGCCCCCTACACAGTTTAGAGAGCTCCTGTGTGCTCAAAGCTTGCTGCTGGGCTAACCCTCACCCCAGGGGAATTCTGTTTCTTTTTCTGAGGGAACTTCAAATGTGCTGAAGGTTCACTGGCATTTGTGCAAGAGTGTTTAGTTTGAAAAGAGAATGAAAGAGGAAGAGAGCAAGATGCTTTCTTTGAGCACATGAGGACTCATAAATTCTGCCAAACTCATGAAAATTAAAATTCCAATTAATGACATTCATTGAATATGTAAGTACAATTTTTATTTTGCAACTGGAACATCTGTGTGAGTTGCTGAAGATCTGGAGGATCTGAATATTCCCTCTAAAAGGATCTGAATATTCCGCTCTAAAGGATTTCATCTTTCAAGTTATATTAAGTCAAATACTACATCCCACATCAGTGAGGGTTACTCTATGGCTGCTCTCGTGACAATTACTTCATCATTTATTTCCACTGACTAGTCGGATGTTCCCTTCCTTTCACAGACAGCTATTTCACAGAACTTTTCTTGAGCTTGTGATTATTTTCTCCAGGATGAAACTGAATTCCGAGATAAATTATCTCCAATCAACATTAGCTTGAATTATAGTTTGGATGACTCCACCTTTAAGGAGGGTCTGCAAGTAAAACCAATACTGAACCACTACAGGGACAATAGTGTTAGTGAACAGGTAGGTCACTGATATTTTTGATGGTATATTCTCAGTCAGGACCTGGGCATTGCTCCTATCACCTTAAGATGAAATCCAGTTCCTTTTGTTTTCATTCCTGCACACAACCTTGTAAGATTTGAGAGTTTCTCCTAACATGTTTCCAAAACACTGCATCATTGTGTTTTCGGAAGCCCGTCCCCTTGTGCAACCAAGATTTAATTTGTTCAAAATGTGGCTTTAATGGAAACAATACAGCCCATAATCCTCCAAACATTTCCAGAGTAGCATTCTTTACAGGATTTCAGTATGAATTAGAAATGGGCTAATATGTAAACTAGCCTAAATTGGGAGGTCACTGTCTAATATTGGATTTCTAGCTAGGTAGAGGTATAGAAATGAAAGCTTTGGTTTAATTTGTAAAATCAAAGAAAAAGGATGTGACTGAGGTTTTCCAAGGTTATTCCTCACATGTATTTGCACAACATAGGCTCACATCCTGGTGGACTGTGGAGAAGACAACATGTGCATTCCTGACTTGAAGCTGTCAGCTAGACCGTAAGTTTAAATAAATAAACGTGTGCATTTTATCTAATGGAATACAGGTGTTTGTTTAAAACTTCTCTGGAGAAAGTATACACTTTCAACTACTATTCAAAAACACACCGCATGAGATTTTTTAGCTCGACTACACTTTGGGTTAGCCTGTGGTTTGGGTCACTTCTTTGTCATCGGTGTCAGGTGACACACCCTACAATTTTGCCTGAGCTGTTTCATCTTTCAGCAAAAGTGGAAAAAAAGTGTTTTTGTTCAGAGTAAACTCATCTGTGGGGTGGTTCAGGTCATGTTTACTTGCCTCAGTCATGTGGGCAAAGGATTCAGATAGGCTTGTTCTTTTACACCTGAGCAAAACCAGCTTTTGCAGCATCCCTTGACTCAGAGGCATGCTTAAATTTGTGGATGCAAAATAAAATTTAATTGGAAAGAAAATGTAATGGCACCCCATGGAGTAAAGCAGAAGGTTCCCCAAATCAGTAAGACTAAAAGGACTTCCCAGTTGTCCATAGGGGAGAGTCTCTGGACCACCACTGGTTATTGCACTGTGTTACAGGGTGGAAAGAAATGGAACTAAGATGTGAAACATCCTGTGGTGGAAAGAGCAAATTTGTGCTCATTTCCATCCCAACGGCTGTCTCACTGCCAGAGTTTGGAATCTGCTTGATAACCTCTACATAAGCTTCACAATTTAGCCAGTGTCCAAAGCAATAGCTTCAATTAAGGACTAAAAGTAAGATAGGTACTAACAAACATTGGTTCAATTTGAAGTTTGGGGTGAGTTAAATTTCCTTAAACTACACAAGATCTTATATTTGCCTAATTTCTTCCTTTTCATGTCTCCCCCTCACTTTCTAAACCATCTCTCTCCTTTGTCCTCACTGCACAATTTCTTCCTTTTGGATGTTTTCAGTGATATTCTAGAGTTGCCTCATTCTGGCTTGGGAGTCAATTGTTAATTTTCAGGAATTTTTGTTGACAGTTTGCTGAATGTCTTGGTAGACTGAAATTGCCCATAGTGGCAGGACTTACATCACTGGACTCAGCAAATGCTACAAATCAGTACTTTTTTTTTTTTTTTTTTCTCTTTGACTCCTGGTTGTTAGACATTGACCAGCACACCACTGGATGTTTTCCTGTCCTTCCCATCCAGATACAATTCTCTTGATTCTTCCCACTGCCCCTTCACAATGCATCCTCTTGCTTTTGTCCCAGTCTTGCATTACCACATTTTCTTTCTTCTTCTCCTGGGAAACTCCTTAAATAACATCCATGAATCCAGAGTAGCACCTAATAACTCTTTTAAAACTGCATTTTTAGAGATAAGCATCAGGTAATCATTGGAGATGAAAATCACCTTATGCTCATGATCAATGCAAGAAATGAAGGAGAAGGAGCTTATGAAGCTGAAGTCTTTGTGATAATACCAGAAGAGGCAGATTATGTTGGGATTGAACGCAGCAACAAGGTAATGCCCACAACTTATTTGAAGTACTAAAGAGCTAGATCTATTTTCAAGCCAAAGCAATATACATCCCTTTTAGCTGGTAGTTTCTTCCTAAATCAAAGAAAATAAAATGACACCTTACTCTCTTAACCACGATAGCAATGAGCCAGGAAGAGGGATCCTTATCTTTCTTGGCTATAGAGGAAAGATAAACTGGCCCAAGTTTGAGAGGTGAAACAAGGAAGAAAATACAACTGGCTGAAAGAAGAAGCTTACTGAAGTGATATATCAGCAAACTTCCCAGTTAACTCCCACCCTCGCCGACTTTCAAGTCTTTGTTTTCAGTGCTGTATGTTTCAGGCAGGGCCGGGGAGGTCTGGTTTTTATTATTGCTTATGGAAGAAGGTCTGACCAATCCCAGCTGAGCACAGATAACAGCCAAGGCAGGCAGTGGACAGGAAACACATTCGTTTTTCTTTCTTCTTGGTACATCTTTTTGGGATTTGAACCAAGAAAATCCAGGTCCTCACCATTTGCCTGTCCTGCACTGCCACTGTTTATTAAAGTGACATGGATGTCTTTCCTTATCAGAACAGGGACTTCCCGCTCAGAGTATCTGCATGTTCTGCTGTGTTTTTAATCACATGGTTTAGAAAACCATTAATCATCAATACATTCTATAAAAATAGAGA
Source organism: Condylura cristata (assembly GCF_000260355.1). Lineage (NCBI taxonomy): Eukaryota > Metazoa > Chordata > Mammalia > Eulipotyphla > Talpidae > Condylura > Condylura cristata. Next base: position 19,398,680 of record NW_004567131.1, on the reverse strand, counting down.
GAGGACCTTGGTTTCAGAATTACACAGATTTCACAATTAAGGTTGGACCAGATTTCACATTCTCTAAGTCTTCACTGTCCTCGACACAAAACTACGCACATTGTGTATTTCTGAAATTCTTGCTGATGGATTTGCTCATCTCATAAAAATTTGTCAATTATCTGCAATTTGCCAAAATCCTCTACAGAGGTAGCAAGAAACAGGTGTGATGTTGGCATTTCAAAATGTAGGGAATATAGAATTCTCTATTTTCATCTTTAGTCTGGAAGTTTAAGTTTTCATTTTTTTAACTTCTCAGTAAAAAAAAAATTAATCTGGATTGTAATAACCAAGTATCTTTGACAGTTGTGAAATCATTAGGGATTTCCACTTATAAAATATATAGGAAAATATCACATGTAAATACTTACATGCAAAATAAAACATAAACAAAACAAGTTCAAGTATGTTATTTCTTTTTTTTAATGTTCTAGGGTTCCACTCGTATTTTTATTTCAGTTCCCTTATGTCACTCTACTCCCACTTTGCTAAACAAAGCATCTGTTCTAACACATTCTTTGAATAAAACATCCCATTTACTATTCACTTTGTTGTACAGAAAACATGGGTGAGCATTTATTATTTCTATCTTTGACTCTAAACATAACCATTCATAATCTTAAATGAGTCCTTCACTGTTTTTCCTCCATCCATTCCCCTGGGCAGAGGTTTAACTCAGTCTTTGAATTTTACACCACCCAGCCACATTTAATTTCTACTTAGTTTCTAAACAGTTTAAAATTTGTGGACTTTTTCATTTAAACTCAATTCCAGGGTTTTGTTGTTATTGTTGTTTATTTTGTTTTTAACAATTTTCTCTCAAGGGGAAGAGTATTAGGGATTATCTTCTTGTGAGCTTTTGTTGTTATTGAAAACATTCATCTGTTTGAATATAGATGCTGCTCATCTCTTTTTTTTCTGGAAACCTTAATTGAATAAGTTAATTTTTATAGGAATAGACCAATATACTTTACTTTATCATCATCATTATCATTATAAAATGCAGGTCACATACCATTTACCATTTTAAGCATTTTTAAGTATAGTTCGATGGCATTCAATACATTCACATTAGCCCAGAACTTATACAGCATCCCAAATTGAAGCCCTGTTCATTAAATACTAAGCACTGTTCCACTTTCCATTTATATGGATTTGGCTATGCTTGAGACCTCATACATACTTCACTTCTCTATCTCACACCCCCTTCCATTCAGCATGCTGAGAACTAGACTTTTAACCTCAAGAGAACGGCACCAGTATCCACCAAGTTTCTAAAGCCTAAATTAATACTGAACTTCTCGAGTCCGATATCCTTTCCCATCTAACTGCTGTGTCATTGCATTCATCCAGGCTGCCCTGACCTTTTCCTGAGATTAGTCCACAGTCTCATCATTCACCCAGACCCATCCCTCCCACTTACCACCCTCCTCCCTCGAGTCCCTTCCCAGCAAAGGAATTCTCTTTCTAAAATGCCAGCTTGTCATTCTCTTGATTAAAATCCTCCTAGCTCCCTACTGTTTAGGATAAAGTTCAAATCCCTAAGATGGCTCATGAGGTCCTTAATTCTATCACTGCTGTTTACTCCTGCAGCCCTAGCATCCCAAATTCCTACTTTTACCCCACACCCAAAATTCTAGTGGGACTGAAGTTCCTTTCAGTTTCTGTAATGCCTGAGCTCTCTAGCCTCAGAGAGCTTGCAACCAACCCATTCCGTCTCTCTGACACATGTGCTCTGCCTCATCCTCTTATTAATCTATTTTTTCTACTTATTCTTTAAGACAAAGCTTAGTAATTTTTGAAATATTAATAAATATTATTACAGTAGTAAATAGTATTACTGCTAATATTTATTAAGCAATTGCTGTGCTCTGGGCAATGATCTTAATTCTTGCAGATATTTAATTTACTTAATCCTCATAACAGGTTTATAGAGATATGGCAAGATTATTATCCTCATCTTATAAACAAGGGAAAATTCTCAGGAACATGCCCAAAGGGAAGTAACTATTATTTAGCAGAACTAAGATTGGACCTTGAGCTGCTAGATGTAGGTCCCTGCTCTTACCCACTGAGCTATGCTGCCTCCCATCAGCTGAGATGTCACTTCATTCAGGAAGCCTGCAGATTGCTTTAATCCATGTGCTTGTCCTCCTGCTACTATGAATTACTCCTGTTATATCACTTAGAAAACTGAACTGTGTGTTTCCGCTGTTGGATATAACTGCTTATCATTACTTACTACAATTGTATAAGACTTGGAAATTCACTAAGAAGGGATTTTTTATATATATATCATATTTACTCTAAGAGCTATAAATGGCTTAGAATAAGACTATCCCTTGAAAAGTTGAGGAAATTAATCTAGAAATATCTGGAAACCCAATTCTCATTTCCATCACTCAGAGAGAGGAAATAAAGGTTAAAAAAAGAAAAGGGTGGAGGGGCTGGAGGAGAAAGATCTTTGAGTGATTTGAAAAAGCTATTTCTAGAGAGCTGGAAAAAATGTACATATAACTTTTAACCTTTAGATAAGATAAAGCTATTTACTATAGAAAATAAATCCTTTAATCATTTTCAAGGGACACATGAGCGTATTTTTAAGTTTTAGTTGGGTTTTTCCTCCTGCTTTTAAGACTGACTTAATAATCCCAGCACAAGAGATCCAGAATGATCAGGATTAGGTATGACTCCTTAAAAACTTGAATACATGCTAGAGCAACCTTTGAGAAGAGAGATTATTACCAGTGTCTTGAAAATAAGTTTCTTATTTCCTGGACTGAAATGTCTTTCAGGTTATTTGAAAAGAGCATGTATTAAATGGTGCCTCTAACTATCAGTGATTCTCTTCTTTCTCATTTGTCAAACAGTAAAATCGTTAACTCTTAGTAGAAAATATCATAGAGCCGACAAATGGATAAATGGTCCTCATCTTGGAAATCTTCTTCCATGGGTTTCTCATGGGACAAAAATCCCCCAAAGCTTGCTCTTTTGTGAAAGTCCTCACTTTGCAAACTTATCTCTGGGAATAAGGGTGACAGGTAAATATATTAGTAGCACTTAACAACTTAGAATGGAATAATAAATGATCACATATAGCTGTCACAAAAAGCAAAACAAGGCTATGGGGACATTAGGTTTTGAAGTATGGAAATGGCTGCAAATGGAAACCAAGATGTGGATTTCCTGGCATCAGGAGTAGCATGAAAACTGCAGATGTAACTGTGAGCAAAGAACAAGCATTCAAAGACAAGTCTTTTCTCCCACCGCTCATCTGGTGTAATCTTGAGACCTTCTCCCGCATCTGCTTTCCTAGTACCTTCTCAAGCTTGAGTTATATGCTCTAATGACAGAATATAGAGGGGAGAGAGAGATAGGAAACTCCTGATATATTTAAAGTCTTCTCTTAAATATTTAGAAAATTGGACTTAGATTGATTGCATAATCTCAAAATGTGGAGCAGAATTTGTGTTCAAGGCAACTCTCTTGCAGCTATTTCTAGAGGGTCATGCACTATCTGTATGTATTACCATCATTTGCTTTGGGAAAAAAATTTGTTTAGATACCTTTAATTGTTTGTGATCTCCATATCAAATTTATCATTGATAACAGTGAAAATAATTTCTAAAGTATTCACATGAATACTAAACATTTTCTTCTTTCTCAATTAAATACAATAAAAATGTTTACCAATGCAACATTTTTCTTTCTAAAATTCAACTTTAATCTCAAGTTCTTCTTCTGATGGTCACAAATTAACTTGGGTCACAGTTACTCGAACAGGTATTTGGAGTCAAGAGAAGCGTCCCTCACCCAAGGCATTGGTTTTGTGACAGGATGTCATTTATTCTGGCCTTGAACTCCATGCTGATGTTCTTTTCCATTGCAGGGATTACGACCACTGAGCTGTGAGTACAGGATGGAAAATGTAACCAGAATGGTGGTGTGTGACCTTGGGAACCCCATGGTGGCTGGAACAAATGTAAGAGAAAACCAGAGGTTCTTACTGATTTTGTCTAATTGAATCTTAAAGAGAACTACTGGGAAGTTCCCCAATTAGCACTTAGCAACTTGGCACATAACAACTAAAACAAATTAGGCAGGAAATTACCAGGGTGATGGAATTCAGCATTTTAACTGACACAGTGAAGATAATGTGAGGTTAAAATATGTATATATGTCTCTCTTTTGATGTTACTTTTATGTCTTGTAGTCACCAGAAATCTAAGACAGCTACTTTTTTTTACAGCCAATTTTTTTCTTTGCATTTCACCACCAGTTTTTTTTTTTTAATTCAAAGACATCAAAAAGGATTTAAGAAATTATATAATTAAAGATTTTAGCGGCCCTCCCTGGTGGCGCAGCGGGTTAAAGCACAGCACTGAAAGCTAAAGCTACTTCTCCAGGAGTTCGATTTCCGCCTGCCCTGGAGGTGACCACATGGCGTGGCAGACCTCTCCTGACCCACCCGCTGCTCCCCTCAGCAGTGTACTTCGTCAATCTGCCTGTTCTGCTCCCCACTCTGTCTCTGGTGAAGCCTCTCGCCCCTGAGCCTCTGGCCTGTATCCCAGTTCTGTATGCGCAAATAAATAAATCTTAAAAAAAAAAAAAAGATTTTAGCAAAGACAATTAAGCTTTTATTTTTGATATGCCTTCCCTATGAAGATCATTCATGGTACTTCCATATTAACATATTAGCAAAATCCAGTTTTTATTAATAACATTGTTTCACAATACTGGTTGCTTCAGAGGTACCAAGTCACCCCTCATCAGATGTATGTTATCACACCAGCACACCTACCACCCAGGCACCCAGAGTCTCCACCATAGTCCATAGTCCCCTTCACCCCACATTCAAGTTTTTGAATCAGCTTTCCATGTCTATATTTTCCATACAACTTACTTAAAGAATAATACAGAAAATTGTAACAAGAAAAAGAAAGGATTAATAATGATCTGTAACAAGCTTATGAAAGAATAAGGAGTTATTTTCCTCCCTTTTTCTAATCTTTGTTTCTAGATTTAGAAACTTTCATGTAGGATTAGCTGTGGATGATAAATTTATTTTAGGCAATTGCTGTTTAAGTATATGCATAGTAACTAATTATAATAATACCACAGTGGAAATAATTATTTGACAAGGTCATAAATCAGAATTTCTGAAATCTATAAATACTATATAAATAAATATTACTTATGCTAAGAATATGTATTCCTCTATTTTTAAATGAGGTGTTTATGATTATCAATGAAATAGGCTTTTTGAAAAAAAGTTCATGAAAATTTATACATAATTGCATAGGTTTGTATCAGAACAGTTTCCCAAGATATAGTCCAGAATGCTAAGCCCTTGAGTTAAACCTTTTGAAAGAAGTTCTATGTCATTATTGAATATCATCTTCTCCTTTGGAGATTCAGGTACATATGCAGAGTAGCTATTCCCAGTTTAAACTTTAAGATGTACTAAAATAATACTTTGCATGTTTACACTGTAATTAACTCTATTCCCTTAATCTTGGGTTTTAAAAATGTACTATGTCTATTAAACTCACTTCTTGTGTAAAAAAAAAAAAAGTATTTAAATGAAAGATAAACTTTGTAACAGATTATAATTAGCTAACATTCATTGACTGACCTCCATGTTATAAACCCAACTGGGACACTATTTTTATGTTATCTCATTTAATTTTCACATTAGCCAACAACCCTATGAGTCAGGTATTTCTTCTACTTTATGGATGTGGAAACTGAGACTCAGAGAAGTCAAATGACTTGCCCAAAGTCACACAGGCAATGAAAAATAGAAGTAGGATTCAGTCAGGTTTACACACAAAAGCCCATGACCTGTCCAGTCTGCAACATTGTGAAAAGTACTTGGATAAAATCTAATGAATAACAGATGAGTTTTTAAAACAGTGTCAGGAGAGATAAAATGGGATGTCTAGGCTAAGATATTAGAACATTTTTCATTAGAATCCTTTTATCTAAAAGCTAATAAATCCTTCTGCTAGTTTTCAAGAAAAAAATCCAACCACTTAATTTGATATGAAGAGGTCTACCCAAGGTCAAAGAAAAATGAATTGACGTGATGGTAATGGTAATAGGATCTGTAGGTAACTGGCTGCTCAATCCTTTTTCTCTATTAAAAGTGTTAAATATAGTCCAGAGACCATCTACAATAATTAATAACTAAGGATAATTATGGAACAAAAATTGGCCACAATTGTCATTCAAAGTGGAGGGTAAATATGGCAGTGTGGTCTTAATCATGAATGTACTTATGAGAAAGGATGTTAGTTCATTTTACCAACAAATAATCTTTAGAAGTCAAGGAAGTAAATTGTTTGTATTCGTTTTATCTCTCAGGTCTATAGCAGAGGAAACCTAATAGCTTTCTTATCTCACCCTTTAATGCCCTTAAGCCATCAAATTTTATTGCATTCTGGTTTGTTATAAAGCACTTTGATTTATTTACTTCTTCATTTTACACTTTAAAAAGAAAATTCTCAGTGTATTCTAATAAAATTCCAAATGCAAAAGCTGTTCTAAATATTAAAAAGCATCATAAATCACTGGGAATATTTATCCCAAATTCCAATATTTTAAAAAATAGTTATCAAGTAACTCATTAATTTAACCTAACAAAGCATTCAAAGTAGCATTCAAAACTTTACTTTTGACTTGTAAGCAGTAATGTCATTTTTATATATAATAGGCTTAGCAATATAAAATATTTATATACCAACAAAATTCACTAAAACTTGAAAAATCTCTCAGGCAGGAAAATGAAAAACAACTCTGTTTCACAAAGCACTTTACAATCAATGCCCAGATATTTGGTGTTTGGTTTAGGTGGGTCTTGCTAGTGAAAAGTTTTCGACCTCCATTATACCTTCAGCCCATGCTAAAGAGTGAAGAATAGCAAAAGGCAAACTTCATCACAATACAGTAAGGTGCGCATCACTGTAAGTGTGTGAGCAATGGCACGCTCTTTCTCATCATTTTTCAATCATTTCAACATCATTCCTTCTATGAGGCTGGTACAAAGCTAGTCAACAATATCGAGTTGCAAATAAACCACCTGCAGAAGTTCAAAATTAACAATCTTTCATAGGTTGAGTGATGGAGAGTAGTAAAGAATGGAATAGGGAATAAAAAGAGGAAAATTTTAGCCTTAGTTGGTCTGTGAGATCAGAGGATATATTTCAGGAAGTTGAATTTTCTTGCCCTGGGTTTTGAGGCATGAATAGGAGTTCTCCAAGTAAACAAATCAGAAAAGACCTAAAAGTCTTCCAAAGAGGAAAGAGCATGCAAAAGTCCCAGAGGTCTGATAGAAGCTTGCACATTTGGAATATGTGTGAGCATCTAGATACACAGACTTAATAATTAGAAATACCTGGGTTTAAATTCCATTTGTCACATATTAGCTGTGATACCTGGGCAAGGAAACAGTCAAGGAAGACTACCTTCCTTGAATGTCTGGAGCAATGCAAGGAATTGATGTATTGAAAGTTATTGGTGAAATACCTGGCGTGTAGCACATTGAGTAAGAGGTAGTGAAATGATGATAATGATCTATGATAAAATGACAATGTATTAGTTCAAATTAACATAAGTTTTATTTCTTTTCGATTCTCATAATGTAGCGATGACAGTGAGCACAAGGTGTCAGTTCTATCTTTATGGTTTACATGCTCTACACCTGGAGCAAGCCCCTAAACCACTCTCATCCTTAAATTGCTGCTTGATTATAAAATGTCCAAAATCACTGCTCCTACCTCATAGTGTGGCTGTGACTATGTGAGACAGTGCCTGTAAGGTTTAGCACAGTGCTTAGGAGAATGACATAATTATGTCTTGACTACTATTTTTACTTCCTTGTTCCTATTATCACTGAATTTGTTATTCTCCAAGTTTTAAAAATCTGTGTCAAATCACAAAAATAATCAATGCAGTTCTAAAACTTTGGAAAATAAAAAAGCCATCTATACCCTCATAACCTTTAGATATGTAAAGCTAATTCCCCTGGTATATTTTCTTACAACACACCCTCACGTTGTAAAGTTGTTTTTTTTTTTTTTCCCCCTTTATAGATTTAGAATCATAGCTGAAACATTGCACAGACAATTTGGAAACACTGTTTCCTTATTGGCTACTTGACATCAGAAGCCTTTCCCATATCATTGCTTTGGCTTTGTAACCATGATTTCACTGTCTAAATTATTACAGTCTATTACAGTCGCTGCATTTTTCTAAGTTACTATCCTGTCATATATTTAATTTGTTTTTAATTTAACACTGAAGGAAGGTATCAGGAGGAGATTAGGTTTGGGGCTAAATGAAGAGAAGGACCAGGGTAGATAGGGATTCAAATTTCCTGGGCCCTGCCAGCTAAGTAACATGACTTCTGCTCAGCCACCCCAGGTATAGAAGTGAAGAGTGATCTAGGTTGGGGTTTTGCAGAAATAGCTTTAAAGGAGTTTTAGACTGTCTGCAAGTTCTCTCCCATGTGATAACGTAGTGTATTATGTGCTTTTTCTATTTTTGTTTTTAGTATTCTCTGGGCCTCCGATTTGCAGTTCCACGTCTTGAGAAAACAAACATGAGCATTAACTTTGATCTACAAATCAGAAGGTTAGACTTGTAAATACTTAAATTATCATCAATATATCATAAAGATTCAGAATGCAATGAATACCACTTGTCAAGCTCCTTTGCCCTAAAAGCTCTTCTGAAATTAGAAGCCAGACCTGCACAGCTTATTTTCTTCTATTTTCAGTTACTTTCATTTTCTCAGTATTTTTTATCTCAAAAAAATAGATTCTTTCTGTGGCCAGGTAATGAGATTCAAGTGTTGTCTGGGCGCTCTCGCACCTTCAGCTCCATATTTTTTCTTCTCCCTCTCCCACCAACACCCCCACCATAACCTCTCATGCTTTCAGTAGGCATCAGATAATGGTCAGAAGAAAAGTCTGACAAACAAACTTAGATTTTGCATTTTCAATCTTGAATTCTAACTTTTCATGGATGAGTGAATGAAAAGTTATTTGGGAACTTCTAAGCAAGATGCTGATGAGATAGCTGGGTGGAAGGACATTCCCTGGCACCTACAGATGGATCCTATAAGTAGCTGCCTTCTTTTTCTTAGGTTGAGGCTGTTCAGGATTCACATGTAACTTCACCCTTTTATCACTTACTCTGTTTGCTTTTTCATGGCTCAAAATAGTATTTCATGAGCAGAAAGAGAGATAGGGAGTAGTATGCATGGGGGCCTGTGATTACCAACTACAGGCTTCCATCCATTAGCCTGTGATGGAATCGATTTAATGACTCTACACCTATATTAAAAGAAAGAGAACAGAATGAATATAATAGATCAGAAACCTAGTCATAAGCTGTTCCTTTCAGATACATGTAAATGTGTGTCAAAAGACATCCTATGAGATGTAGCATTATTGTGTACACTGCAATTTTAAAACTTTGAGAGACAAGAATGTAAGCAGCTCATGCATATCTTCCAGTTATTTATACTTGCCAGGATATTGAACCCTGTTCTAACTGTAAAATGACTAAAGTCAGTAGCTACATTTTGATTCAAAGGCAATTGTGCAACATAACTAATCTCTAAACTTTTATTCTGACTTGTAAGAAATATCTTCACAGTGTGATGACTTGTAGAATAATTATTTTGCACAGTGGATAATTTTTTAACAGCTACTTTAATGGAAGTTTAGTTTTTTTGTTTTTGTTTTTGTTTTTTTTTTTTTAACTCTACAGACCCTATAAGGATGTAGCAGATTTTAATATCTATTTCTAAATCCGTCTCAAACTTCATACTCAATTTCTAGACAGGAAGTTTTTCCAGCTTATTTTTGGTGACCTTTTCTGATCTTAGTTTTTGTTTTATTTTTAATTTAACATAAGTATTTTTCCTGATGAATCTTAGCAGATGAAATGAGTTCTTCTGTAATACACCTTCATTTCACAAAAAGCTTATTAAATCACTTTTTTGTATCTATGTAAATGTGTATTTTCCTAAAGGTCTAGGTAGTCCCAACTGTTTTCATTTAGGAACTGTCCTGTTTATATTTCAAAGTTTTCAGAAAAAAAGAGAAAAATTTCTCCATAATGAAGGGTCATCACCCTAGACAGTAGCCCAAAATCCCTATTTCTCCATCATCATTCTCCATGGCAGTGATACTGCGGGGCATGAAGTCCTGTGTCACTTGGGAAGAATACATCTCTCAAACAGTATGCACTTTTATTCAGGAAAAACATATGGTATGTAGGTGCAAGGAAAATTCCTTGATGTTTCCTTCTCCCTCTTGATTATACTTATAGACAACAAAATGTATGCAACTATATAGTGCACTCAAGGAGCAAAGGACACAGAATAATGTTCTGGATGCCTTCTCCAGACCCATCCTGTTGATCATCATGTAAATAATGAACTCAGCAATGAAGTGCTGAAATTTGATGGAAAATAGAAATAATCACATTTTACATCCCTCTTTATCTGAAAGAATGGGTCATGATTATAATCCCATTTTCATGTGCCACAGAACTCATGACTATTTTAACAATACTATAAAAAATATATAACTGTAAAAATGCAGAAAGAACTAAAGAGGCTACAGGAACATACCTAACTCATCAAATCCCAAAAAATTTGGGATTTTTATAGAGATAAAAATATCTGGGCCCTCCCTGGTGGCGCAGCGGGTTAAAGCACAGCACTGAGAAGCTAAAGCCACTTCCGCATGAGTTCGATTCCCACCTGCCCCTGAGGTGACCACATGGCGTGGCAGACCTCTCCTGACCCACCCACTGCTCCCCTCAGCAGTGTACTTCGTCGATCTGCCTGTTCTGCTCCCCACTCCACTCCGTCTCTGGTGAAGCCTCTCGCCATCCCTGAGCCTCTGACCTGTACCCCAGATCTGTATGTACAAATAAATAAATCTTTAAAAAAAAAAATATCTGACATACTTTAAATACTCAAATACAAGGTGTTTGAGAGGTGGATGTTTATCTACATGCTCCGTTGGCAGGTTCCAAAGATGCACATTAGTATTTAATGAATGGTTTGCATTCAGTTTCAATGTGTTTAAACCAAAAATAAATTGAACCAAAGACTCCGAAGTCTAAATTCTTAAAATGTTGATCATATTGAATACCATTGCCAACACTTAATGCCTTTTTCCACAAATAGAACCCAGAAGAGAAATGAGCTTTATAAATTAATAAACTTAAAATATTTCATGTTACCAAATATTTGTACTAAGTGGTCTCTCCTGGTCCTGGCTTTATGTGACATGTAAACATCTCCCTCCCTTGCTAACTGGGTCTCAGATTGCATTTCCCACATACAAACAGGTCTCAGTGATCATTGTTGCATTGCTTTCCCAGTAATGGCGAAATGAATCTTGTATTGTCTTTGCTGACATTCCCAAGCCCACAGAAAACTTAAAGGGAGTGCAAGAAAGTAGGAAATAGGAAACAATAAGAAAAAAAGAAAAGAAAATCAGAGTAATATGTGAAAAACTTTGTTTACCCTTGGGGCCTGACAGAGGGTGTATGTAGTTCTGGGGAGGAAGTTCCCCATTCCTTGCTTTGCATTAGCATTGGCAGTATAAATAGCTCAGCATCTGCAACAGTGATGAATGGCTTGTTTGAATGAAACTGGTGTTAGTGAGGGTGGTTTCCTTCCAGGAAAGAGGTCAAAGAACTATCTGAGTTATATATCATGTCTGATGCTTTTCTGCCAGGATACTTTGCTCACACCATTGGTTGCAGTATCAAATGTCACGGCAAACTTGTGACAAGACAATCTTGATTAGTCAGCCAGGAAGATCTTGCTTAGTCAACCATGTCTAGTCTCTGAGTCTGCTATATATATATATATATATATATATATATATATATACATATTTCCCTATATTTCAAAACAGCTCTCTGTCACCCTCATAAGTTGATTCCTGGCCCAGGATGGTTTTACTGCTTGCCACCTATTTACATTTCAGGGTGTGTGAGTAATGAATTTATGTTATTTAAACCACTTGGAAACAAAATGAACATAATATAATCGAATTAATGGTGTTAACATACATGAATTTTTTTTTTTCATATCTATCTTTCAAAGCAGCAGTGAACTAGAAAATAGAACAAAATCTGGGTAATCTGTGGAATAACTAGACTTAAGTTTCCAAGCAAAAGAGTTCCCAGTAATACATTTGGAACCACAAAGTCTGGAACAAGTGGAATTAGTTAATGATTTCGTAGTGGTTAGTAATTCAGAATCCTGCATTAGTTGAGTGATCGTCACCAGATGTGATAATTATAAATGGCCTAGAAACTGGGGTTCAAACTTTGGTGAACAAGACCCTCTAGGCTCTTCACAAGCTAAAAAGTGATACCCCATTATAGGAAATTAGCCTGACATTCGCCCGTTTATATCTTTTATGTGTATTTGCAGTTAAGTTGCCTTATCAGTGTATACAATCCAACAGCACTTTTCAAAAGCATTCTGGGATTCAAAAGCAATTCTGTCTCGTCCTTCTTTGAAAGCTAATTTTTATGATATCTTTTCCAGCTCCCACATTTGGAAAGTTTCAAAATCTAGTCGAAACAAACCTATTTCCATCCTCTCCATTTTTCCATTGAATCAGCATGAGATTCAGTGATGAAAAAAGAGGAAACATTCCCTTCTTACTAAGACCTAAATAGAAACACAGCCCGCAAGTGGTGGCGTGGTCAGTGCTTAGTTTGCTAAAAACCGCTAATTCTTTGGGATCCTGGGGGAACTTCAGTGACAGCTTAGTGGAACCATCAACGTTAAGATAGGCTGCCCCCAAGTTTATCTACTCATCAAACTTCTTGAAGTCATGTTTCATCTTCCTTACATTGACTGATTAACACAGCATCTTTTAAAAGTCAAATTTTATATCTAATTACATCTGCTGATAAGGAAAAGAGACAGAAAATTAAAATAATTTTGCCACTGTTCAAAGAAACATTAAATGCACACCTTTTATCTTGAGACTTTCAGTGCACTACACAAATATCTAGTAGCTTTCTTTCTTGCCTTTGTATGAACCCTCCAATTCCTGGGATTTTGCTGTTTCTCACCATTAGCCATGCTTTTAATTCATCCTCACCCCCACCTTATTCAGCTAGTAAGCACGCAATGAATGTCCACTTATTGTAATATTACTTAAAAAATAAGCCAGGGCCCTCCCTGGGGGTGTAGCGGGTTAAAGCATAGCATCTAGAAGCTAAAGCCACTTCTGCATGAGTTCGATCCCCACCTTTCCCGGAAGTGACCCACATGGTGCCGCAGACCTCTCCTGACCCGCCCACTGATCCCCTCAGCAGTGTACTTCATTGATTTGCCTGTTTTGCTTCCTACTCTGTCTCTGTTGAAGCCTCTCACCGCCCTGCACCTCTGGCCTGTACCCCAGTTCTGTATGCATAAATAAATAAATCTTAAAAAAAAAAAAGCCATCGGAAGATCAATTTGCTGCCAAGACTATATATGGCACGATGCATTCCAGAGCCAAAAACAAATGCCTTTTCCATTATGTGTTCCTCGTGGATTATTTGTGCCAGTTCTCCTCTTTATTAGCATGGAAAATCAGCACTTGACTGTGCTGTCCTTTCCCATTTGATGGGTGATGAACATGATGCATAGAGACATTAAAGAATTTGTTCAAGGTAGAAGCTGGAAAATGAACTCAAGTCATTGTCTCTTTGGTTTAGCCACTGAAACAAAAGTGTGTTCGCTTCTCTAAATATCTGCATTTTCAGATAGGATCTTTTCTCAGGTATGACATTTTTGATGCTAGAGAATTTTAGCATTTCATTTGTAAAGGATTATGTTTTGTAGATTATTATATGAATATGCACACTGTTTTCTGAATGATTGGATTGTTCTTTGTGATATACAGAATGTTTTTGTATAATCATATATTATAATAACATGTTTAAGAAAATGTATTTAAATCACTGTGTTTTAGTTCTAACAAGGACAACCCAAACAGCAATTTTGTGAACCTGCAAATCAACGTCACTGCTATAGCTCAAGTTGAAATAAGAGGGTAAGTACTAAACAAGGAATTTCAGTAGTTTTACCATAATAAATACATCTTTCTATATGTAAGAGCTATGATAAAATGTTCATAGAAGTAGATGGGATTTCATAATACTTAGAGATCACAGTTCACTTTGGTTATGCATTTTCATTCTTTTCTACCCATCATTAGCCTTCTATTGGAAAGTAAAGTAAACCCTGTATGAAAATTAACACTAAGGATATATCATTAAAAAAATACTTTATAAAGAGATTATTCCCCAAACTCACAGTTCAATAATCAAACTATAAAAACTGGTGATAAGAAGCAAGATAAAATAGACAAATTTGGGATTGCCTGAAAGTCTCACTTCTTCAATAATTGCAAAGGCATAATGAAAATCCAGCCTGCCATACCACATCTGGAGTTTCAGAAATGGCTGGCTCCCAGGTATGAGAATTAGTGAGATATATGTTCTGTTACCTTTTTTCCTTCTGTCCAATTCTTTGATGAGGTTCCAATACACAATCAAGAAACAGAATAGTGGCCAGGTAAAGATTTAGAATAATTACCACCTGGAATAGTCATGTGGGGGTGAAGGGGTAGGAACTAAAAATGGACTGCATATAGCTCTTATTTTTCATCAGTGTGAACTTCAGTGATACTATAATTCTTGTGTCTTCAGAACAATCAAGGAGTTGGCCAAAAATATAAACTGGTATTCTGGCTTAAACTATCACTGAGATTCTAGAAATCTCAATTCCCTTTCCTTTCCCCTAGGTCCTGTGTGGTTCACTCAAATCCAGGATCACAACTGTAATATCTACACTCACATGTCACCACAAGGGCTTTTTTTTGCTCGCCTCTGCTGCTCTCAAAAGTGGTTGGGGAGGAGGGGTTGTGGGGGGGGGGGCTCTCCCTGACAACCTCGCACCACTGAAGTGTTACTTAGTGGCTTAAAGAATAATAATGCTGCCTAACATTTATCAAAACTTCCTATGTGTTATCCCATGTTAGCGCATCTTAATACATATGAGTACCTTCCCTGTACAAGTGAGGGGGTTATAGCACCAGGAGTTGAAGATTACAAAATCATGAAGTAGAAAGCTAGAATGAAGCACTGCCAGCCTGCCCAGGGGCATGTTCATGTGACCATATTATACTGCCTCTGAGGTAGACTTTGTGAACCTTATAAACATATACTCTTAATTTTTGGATGCTTCTGTGATTTTTTTCCATTCAATAATAATAGTTTCAACATCTACCCACTTTAGTGCATGTGCCTATAGTTCACTTATCTTAATTGCAAAAGGATATGACATTGTGAAGCTATAGCAAAATGGAGTTATCCATTCCACTCTTGAAACTTTGAAGGTTTCCTTTATAAAAATTTTTGTACACATATTCTTGTACAAATGTGGAAGAAATGTCAAAAGGATCTAGGTGTAGAAACACAATTTCAGGATTGGAGAGTAAGAACTTTTTAATTTTACTAAATATTGATAATGTCAAACCATTTTAAAAATAGATCTTCCAAAGTACAGCCCTACAAAAATGGATTTAAGCTTCCATTGTACCACATTAGTAAGTAGCTCTCATGTGGTCCAATTTTGAGTCAATCTGATAGATAGGAAATAGAACACTAACTGAAAATTGAATTTATAGTTCCCTGATTCTTAAGTGAATGACATCTTTGTTAAAATTCTTCACATTCAGGAAAATTTCTGTTTTGTTCTGTGCACTTTATTTCACTAACAGGCTTATTCAGAGGAATTCTTTTATATTCTAGGTATTAGACACTAATTCTTTATCACCTACTGCAAATATATTTTCACAGCCTATCAGATTAGGGCCTTTTAAGAGTTAGTTTCACTTAGCTATAAATTGCATAAACTAAAACCCACCCTTGTTTTGGATGTACAATGTGAAGAATTAACCACACTGCTGAGAAAATTCAACATAAAACAGCCCTACTCCCCTCAAATAGTTCCTTCACCTCCTGTGTAGTCAAACCTCCACCTACACATCGGCCCTGGTAACTATAATGCATTTTCTGTCACTGTACCTTTGTCTTTTTGAGAAAATCTTGTAAATATACTCATGCAAATATAGCCTTTGAGTCTGCCTTCTTTCACTTAGCATAGTGCATTTGAAAAACATCCATGTTCTATGTTCTTGCATGTGAGAGTAATCTATTTTTTTCTCTCTCCCTTTACCCCTCTTTCCTCCCCAACTCCTTTCCTTTCTTTCTTTTGCCAAGAAGTATTCCCTTATACAGATGTCTCAGGAATTGTTCATCCATTCACACAAGTTGGTAAACATTTGGTTCCAGTTTGGTGCTATTATATTCAGTATATTATTATGCTATAAGCATTCACATGCAGGTTTTTGGACACTTGTTTTTACAAATGGAGTTACTGAGTTGGATGGCAAGTATATATCTCACTTCATAAGAAATTGCTGAATTGTGTTCCCAAGTGTCTACACCAATTCCATTTGGTACTACCACCAGCAACACATGAGAGTTTGTCTGTTCTTTGTCATTCTAGTAAATGTGTAGGAGTACCTCTCTAAGGTTTTAATTAGTATTTTCCAGTGACTACTGGAAATACTGACCATCTTTTCACCCTTTATTTGCTCTAAGTATCTCCTTTTTTTGGGTAAAGTATCTCTTTAAAAATGTTTTTCATTTTTTTTTATTGGGTTGTTTGTGTTAACTGTTTAATTATAAAAGTACCTTATATATTCTGAAATACAAAATCATTTATCAGATAATTGTCCTGCAAATATTTTCTCCCAACCTGTGCCTTGGCTTATTTTCTTAAACAGCTTTGTTCAAAGAGGAAAAGTTTTAAAACTTGATGAAATCCAACTTTTAAATACCTTATGGTCTGTGCTCTGCATGTCTTTATTCAAGGTCACAAGATTGTCTCCTATAAATTTGATAGCTTTACATTTTGGCCTCTGATTACTTTTAAGTTAATTTTGCGTCTGGTGAGAGGCAGGGGCAGAAATTCATTTTTGCATGTGAATATCCAGATTTTGTGCTATTTGTTGAAAATACCATCCTTTTCTCATTACTTTAGCACCTTTGCCAAAATTTAGTTGACCATAAGTAAGGGTCTACCTCTCTGTCTTCTATTCAGTACTGATAATCTACATTTTTAAGTCTTGAAACTCATGTATCAGCAGATCTTGGTAAACAATAAATTTTAGTAGCTATATTGTTTGTTGATTTCTTAGAATTCTTTACAAAAGTATTGTGTTTTCTGTGAATGAAGACAGTTTTATTTCTTCCTTCCTAATCTCTGAGTGCAAAAGGTTAGCCAACTACAAAGTTAGAGAAGATATTCTCCACAAAGAATCATTCTCACTTCTCACAGCAACTGCAGATTTGGTGGCTCCCAAATCCATGTAGAAAAACTTGCACAACTTATTACAAGCTATTATATTCATGTTAGTTTATTTCAGAGAGATACAGACTAAAATCAGCCAAAAGAAACACTATCCAAAAACAAAAGTGTAAGAAAATAAAGAAATGTTCAAATTTAAAAATGTGGTAAATATGCATGATGAAATATAGATGGAACTGGGAAGGATTATGTTAAGTGAAATAAATCAGGAGAAAGACAAATAGTAGATGATTTCATTCATATGTTGAATATATGAAGAAAGAAAACATAAGAACTGACAAAACCAAAGCAAAACAAACACTAAAAATCCCCATGCAGAACTGAGGCTACCGGAAGGGGAGAGTGAAGGTACAGAGTAAATGGGAGAGTTGAGGCAGGAGGAGGATTATGGGTGGCTCTGTGGTGGGCGTGATGTGGTGATACACCTGAAGAGGTGTCACCCTATACCCCTACATCATATACCATGTAAACCGCAAACAAAAATAACAAGTTGAAAATAAATGAATAATTTTTTTTAAAAAGTCAAAGGAAGAAATAAATCGGTGTCTAGGTAGACACCAAGGTTCTCTTTTGTAGTGTCAGGAATACCAGAAGGAGTTGGTATGTAACTGACATGGAGTATCCCAGGCTGGGAGACCCACGCCTCTCGGTTCAGAGACTTTATTGGCACCTCATTACACAGCATGACTGGCTGGTGACTGGCTGCTTAATGGATCTCAGTCTCCAGGTAGACTTTTTTGACAGGACCAAAGTTCCCATCCCAAATCATATAACTGGTTTTTCTGATGCAATCAAACCCTCCCCCAACCCAAACCATAATGTTAGAACACCCAGTGTGAGCCAAGGCCCAGAGGCACACTGAGAGACTCCTTCCTGTAGGAATAGAATTTCTGAACCCCAGAGGTTACCTCCTAGAACCTGAGGGCAAAGGCCAGACCTGCCTCTTAGGCAGTTAAATTGTTTACTACATAGTTCCGCCTTTATTTCCATCTCTTTCCTTCCTGCATAGACTAGGACTGCCAGTGCAAGACTATATAGAAGTGGTTCCCCTAGTTTTCTATGTAGAAATCATATCATTAATTTTTTACCACTCTGCTGTTTTTTTACCTATGCATTTAATTAGTGCAGTAAGTTTCCTTTTAAGGCTTGCTTCAGCAGCTACCAAAATGTCAGGGTGTTGGGTTTTAATATAACAACTCAAAATATTTCTTTTATGATTTCTTCTTTAACTTATGAGTTGGCTCATTATAGGAAATAACTTTTTTGACTTACAGATATTGAGAGTTAATTTAGGTGTTTCACTTTTGTGCACCTCTAATTTAATTCATGTAACTTTCTCTATACGTGAGAAACACAATTTTAAAAATCAGAGGATATACAGACACAATTTTTACTGTCTTATAACTAACAACTAGTACATATGAAATTTTGTCTCCTTTAAGCTTAGCATTATAGTTGGCCAAAAATAAACTGAAACTATTTAAAGTAAATTTTTAATTGGGAACTATTTTTATTCTCTAAGATATAATTCACTCCAAGCCAGCTAAGGGCTTAGTATAACAAATCTATTCCCCCATGTTTATTTTATGAGATTAATATTTTAAATGTATTTCTGCTAATATTTATGATACCAGGGTTTCTATGCGGAAAAAAAAAGGGACCTTCCTATTTGTTTTGCAAATAATCAACACGTTATTAAAACTGGATTTTTCATATGGTTGCAATTATTTTAATTGCTAGATTAATGTTCAAAATTTGACCACAGTTTATTCTTTAAGATAGTGTAATTTTTTAAATCATTTTGCAAGATAAAATTCTTTGCTCCAAATACTCATCAAAAATACTGGTTCCAATGATTCATTCTTCCAGAGAAAAATAGCAACTATGTTGAAAGTCTGAATTCATGGTCAGTCTTTAGGAAAAATCTAGTATTCATTTTGTCAGAAATGGTTATTCCAATGTATTTAATAATGTATAGTTCTTTTATTTAATTTACTATTGTTTTTAATTTTTAAAATAAAATCAAATGGACTTACTTTTCAAATAAAAGAATACTGAAGATTGTTAATTTATTTCAAAGCCAGAAAATTTCAATACTGTCATTAAGCAAATTAAGATATCATTTGCTGGTACAAAGAATCAATTAACCATAGCTCTACCAAACAAAATTGGCCACAGTAGGCAGCACCACATATTTTTATGAAGAATAATAAAACTGTGCCCTTTGTAAAATAATCGAGATTGAGTGAGTTTATATTAAGAGAGGCTACAATAATAAATAACCACACATACTGAATATGGTGGGCAGGGCCAAAATATTTCCATACAATAAATGATAGTCTTTGCTATTTGGGATTAATGGGATTTGAGAACAGGGTTAGGAAAAGTATTGCACATCATCAGATTTGAACTTCCTAATAGCATATATACATGATCAAAAACATAATTCCTTCCTTCTCTTTCCTAGTATCTAGTGGTACCAGTGAGTAGACCAATCTTATTATAGTGCCAGTCTCAGTGGAAGAGTGCTCTATCCCCATCTTAAAAGGCAGAGGGAATTCAGTAATGTTTGTTAGATAACTGAACCCAATGTTGACCCTAGGCTAATTAGTTGTTTATATTCTTTCTTCCTCTCTTGCTTGCATCCTTTTAAGAAAATAGCAACTGAAAACAGTAAGCAATGTTTCACTTATATAGTTGGATCTTTAGGAAGCCATTCTTTGATATAGTTCTCCCAGATTTGAAAAGATCTTAGAGAAGAGGTAGCTGAATTTTGTGTCATATTTTTTGAATGATTTTGTTATGCCCTGTGATTTATTACATGTTTCTCTAGAGATGTTTATTTGATTGATGTGTTTATATAGGCTAGGACATTTCATTAACTGTGTTTACTAAAAATCAGTACAGTTTAGTAACTATTGTGGTGCACTGTTTGTTGGGAATAAAGTGGATTGTGCTTAGTAAACTTGAACTCTAATCTTCACCCACACCTAACGCTCCACTTTTCTAGATGACAGATTCCTTCCATATATAAAATGAGGGGTTTTGAGCCCACTGTCTCCCTAGCACCTATCAAGGTGAAAAGATTTCTGATCCTGTGGTTCTAGAGGATTAATAACATAAGAACAAAAATTGTCATTAAAAATGTGCTAAGTTCCTATTATGTATTAGTTCTCATTTGAAAAAAAAAAAAAAAAGTCCCTAGAGCCATATAATGTATGTGGAGAATAGAGCCATCTCTGTTGCCCACCTTAAAGCAAAAAGGCAAGTTTTGAGTGGTGAGGTTGTCAAGACCTGTGGGCTGGAAGCACAAGCCCTTTGAGTTCCCTTAGGTGAAATCAGCCTGACATGTTCTCTACTCTTTTCACCAAGTCCTCTATATTTGAGCTGAACTTAATTACACCAAGTAGAAAAGGGAATATGATATAACTAATCGGGGTACAATAACAACCATGGCTCAAAATAAGGATAGAGAAGTTTGAGATACCTGCATTGCAAAATTGTAATTTGCACTTTGTAATTAACATCTACATATTAAAGATACATACATTTATCCTTAATCCAAAATGTGGCTTTACAATTTAGCCACATTTTGTGGACTGTACTTCTCTCACTGTTCTAGAAGACAATGTAGACAAATGAACTTTGAACAAAAGCATTTGAGATATGTTCTGATCATTTGTGGTATTAGAAACCAACAAATTTATAATAGTAATCCAGATGGGGAAACAGAGGCACAGAAATTAAATTACTTGCCTTAGGGTCAGAATTTCACTCAATAAATTTTACTTTCTGATTTTGGAAGAAATAACCAAGAGGGAAGAGATGATAACGTCAAAGCTATTAGTGGCTGTGCTAGTTACTGGATACCCTTAAAGGGGACATTTAAGACCTCTGATTGCAAAAAGAAATGTTTTCTGTTGCACTTATTTTTAGCTGAAGGTCTAGGAATTCTTTTTTTTTTTTTAATTGAGGTAACACTGGTTCCTAATACTTTAAATGATTTAGAGGTATAGGATCACAACTGTGAGGAGTAAGTCACCATGCCCCACCACCATACTGTCCCATCATAGTTTACTGTGGCCCCTTCTCATTGTGATCTCCACATGTTCTCCCCCCACCCCCAGCCTCAATTTACAGTCAGATTTCTAGGTTTGTTATTGGTTTGGTTTTGTTTTAAAGAAAACCTTTACCTAAAAAACTGCTAGAAGGTATCATGTTAGAATGTTCCTTTTTAAGATTATATAAAAACAACTAATATGGTGTAAAGTAAATTTTTTAATATGGAATATGCCACAAACTATATTTCATTCCTCCAGTACACACTTGCTCACCTTCTAGCTCTAAGTTGCAGACAGGAATACCTCTATTAAGTAAATGTCC
Source organism: Condylura cristata (assembly GCF_000260355.1). Taxonomy (NCBI): domain Eukaryota; kingdom Metazoa; phylum Chordata; class Mammalia; order Eulipotyphla; family Talpidae; genus Condylura; species Condylura cristata. Next base: position 19,376,779 of record NW_004567131.1, on the reverse strand, counting down.
TATTTACATGGTTACACTATTTAACACAATGTTTAACTCTCCTTCTCCCTCTCTCTCTGGACCTACAAAACTCTACAACTCTATTTTTTTTTTTTTTTGCCTCTGTCATCTGAGAGGTATAGCTGAATTAATAGGGGGTCAAAGATATATAGCCAGATGAATATACAAGTGGCTATTTTTCTATTCTAAAGCATTTAACAAGAAACTAATTTTCTTCCTAATTGAACATAGAACACACTGCACACAATTCTACTTTTTAATTCACACTACTTTTTAATGTCTTGACATTGCTTAAAATGAGGATTTTATATCACACACACACACACACACACACATACACATACACAGAATCTACTGATGTATATATTTACATTCAGTATCTATATATTAAATTATCAACTTCAACTGAGGAATGCTCTGCCCCCTAGTGCCCAAGACATAGATGCTGTAAAATAATTAACTCCCAGCAAGAGAACAGTAATCAGCCTGCTGTACATACGCATGTTGATAGTGAATGACACACACCTGAAACTTTTTTAATGTAATAATAAAATATTACTATAGTAAGAGAAAAGCCTATGCTAGATGTTTTATAGCCTTTACTGTCTCCCTTTAGTCATTATCCTAAAATTCACTTTCAATATCTTTTTCCACATAGGCAGTATCTATTCAAACCCATCAAGAGTAACTTATTCTGTGGCTGTCAATGTGCTGTGCACCAGTGAAACATTATTTACATGTGTCATTCCCTACAATTAACTGAACATTCCATGTTTCAGCGTGTCGCACCCTCTGCAGATTGTTCTGCCCATTCACAACTGGGAACCGGAAAAGGAGCCCCGCCAAGAGGAGGAAGTTGGACCGTTAGTGGAACACATTTATGAGGTAACTGTTGCCTGTGTTAAAGTTGTGTTGGGGTAAATGGTTATTCTTATGTTCTGTACTAATAAGCTCTCCATACCATTTTAAAAGACATCAAGGCTCTCCTGGTGGCACAAAGGGTTAGGACGTAGCACTGCAAGCTGGCTGCAGCTGCTTCGGTGCCTGTTTGATCCCAGCCCCGGAGGTGACCACATGGCGTGGCAGACCTCTCCTGACCCGCCCGCTGCTCCCCTGAGCAGTGTACTTCATCTATCTGCCTGTTCTGCTCCCCGCTTTGTCTCTGGTGAATCCTCTCACTGCCCCGGCACCAATACCCCAGTTCTGTATGCATAAATAAATAAATAAATCTTAAAAAAAAAAAAAGACATCAAGCAAAGACTGGGCTTTAGATACTTCCTGTATAGGCCACTTTTGTGTCACCATATTGCATTGGGGTAGTGGGATCTATGACATTGTGAGAAATATTTTTATCTTGTAGTTGAGTTGTTACTCTTTCCAAAATATTTTCATTTCCTCTCTTTTTTAATGTTTCAACAACCTAAACACTAAATGACCTGCTCCCTAGCCTTTACTTCATGTCTTCCTATATTTTTAGTTATCCTTAAAATTCACTCACCTCTTAAACTAAGCATCACTAACCTGAAGGTATCAAATATTGAAAAAGTTATGGATTATTTGCTACTGTATAAAAAATGCCTATGTAAGATGGTTGGGTGGTCATCAGATAAGAATATTGTTACTGTTATTCAAATAACCCAAACTAGACATCAATGGCTATTTGAAATAGTCTGTTGATTCCAAAAATACTTTCCAAAGGCAAACCCACTATACACAAGTGTTAAAATATGAAGAAGAGCTCTGTTGACCCATCAGCTGGAATATTTAAATTTTTTACAATTATAAACCAACATATGCATACATTTAGTAGTTGCTTTTATGTTAAAGTAAATTGGTAGAAAGTGGTTATTTCTGTTCATTTTTAAAGGATTAGAGATGGAGTTTTGGTAAAAATGATGTTCCAAGCAATTTCCTCTTTGAGGTCAATTAAATTTAGTGTCCCTTTCCAATCTATAACTCTTGTTGCTGACATATAATTCTGGCGATGACTCTTATGTCTCAAGGGATATGACTAGCATTCTCTAAGGCCAACAATAAAGCATTTCAAAGCTGACAAGTTGTTTACATGTGTGAGAAAGAAGTATCAACGCCTGCTCAGTGTCGACATGAAAACCTCTGTCATCTGCCCAACCTGTAGCTCAGAATCAGAATTCCTGCCCAAGGTCAGATCAAAGCTTTGCCGTAAGCTCTCTTGATAGCAAGACATTACCACAGTCACCAGGTCCATTCCGACAAAGAATCTCACTGGGGGGAAAAGGCTGCCAATTATTAAACCTTGTATGCACCAGTTCCTGGTAAAGAATGGTGAAGCATTAAGATTTGAAAATATATTCAAACTCAATAATTCTCATGCAGTCCTGCTCCCCATTTCAGCATAAACGGATCATAAAAATGTAGAGTACTAATTAGTAGTACCAAAAGGAATCATGTCGTTTCTTCCATGCTATTCGTCATGCCTCAAAATTACTGTAGCAATGGATACCGTGTTGCTGTGATAATGTGAATTAAAGGGGCCACCTAAGAAGCACCACCAAATATAGGGCATTTTATTGATCATTGTAATTGGCAGAACTCTATGTGGAGGGGAGGAATAAAAGGTCTCTGCTAACTTTAAAGTGAACTTTTAAAACCTTCATAAATTTAAATACACTTAGTGTTTTTCATAAGCCGTTTGGTTCTCTAGTACAAGTTCCATGTGTTTTAAGTGTTCATCTCTTTACGAGATGTGGCTTTCCTTTCTTTGCAATTTGTTGATTGAAACAGAAGGAATTCAACTTTGCAACGCGTACTTGAAGTGAACTGTGGTAAGCCCTTACTGTCTCTGACCCCTGATGGATAGCGATTTTTCTAAAGGGTGAAAGAGAGTGCATCCCATATGGTTGCAATTGACAAGTCAGTAGTCAGGAAAAAGGCAGATTTCAATGTAAAGAAAGAATAACTCAGTTTTGAAAGCATATAATTAAAATTACATTTCTAATGCTGTGATTAAGTTGATATAAATTTAAGGTAAACCTCACAATAATCATGTGGGCTTTGCTGGAGAAAATTGCTCTTAGAGCTTCACAGATTGAAGTGGCCTCAGCACCAGAGCATCTTGCTCTTAGAACTCCTCCTCCCCACACAACTGCTATTTTTCTGTTCCCCCAGTCATCAGTCTAGATGACTTAAGCCAGAAATAAATGCTTCTTAGTGAGTTTGACTTTAATCATCTTGCTTGGGCTGCACCATCACCTGATGTGTTTCTTGCTTTTAGCTGCACAACACTGGGCCAAGTGCCATCAGCGACACCCTACTGAAGGTGGGTTGGCCATTCTCCGCCAGGGATGAGTTTCTTCTCTACATTTTTCACATTCAAACTCTGGGACCTCTCCAGTGCCAAACAAATCCTGACATCAACCCACAGGATATAAAGGTGGGTCTAAGAGCAGCTTCGTTTATTTTTTGTGATAATGAAAAAATAAAAGCAATTTTTTTTTGTTTTTAAAATAAAGCAATTGCATGCTATTCAAAGATAACTGAACAGACCTGATGTAACAGTCACATTGTTATATCAGGCCTACCTTCAATTTAAACTGGTAGAAAACCTAAATTTCTTATTTTTATGGTTCATGGTAAACTGTAACTTAGTCTATGCCAATGTGTACCTTTTACATATAGTTCAGCAAGCAGCACAACCAAATTAAACAATAAATAGACATGTCATATTTGGGGGAATGTATTCAAAAGTTATTTTAAAAGATTTTTTTTGGCATATTGCCAAAATCGATGAGGCCTTTTTGTCAAAAAGAGGCTTTTCCAGATGTTGCCAGTGGAGAGATGAAATGCAGTATTTACCAAAGACCATCTCAGTGCTCTAAGAATCCCCTAACTGGAATTATCAGGACCCCACTCTTTAGTGGAGCTTAAAGAGAAGTCAGCAGAGTGCCACTCAGTCTCAAGTACATGTGGGTCACATGGCATCTGGGTGGCTACAGGTGTGTGCTGGGCCTGAAATTTTGCTTCCGCAAGCACCTACCTGATCTCCACACCTTGACTAGGGAGGAGCTCAGTGTCCATGAAATTGATGCCTCCAGATCAAGATCCAATTTAGGTTCCTTCTGGGAAAGAAAGAGATTAGTTAACATACACCCTTTAAAGTGCCACATCTGTATGAAGAAAAAGTACTTGATAATCAGATGTTGGCCTCCAAAAAGAACTTCATTTAAGAATGTGCCTCTGAGCTGCAGGACACAGCTCCCCAACTGGAAATGTTGCAAAGGGCACAATTTACGTAGTACAAACTTAGCCATCCAGGACAGTCTTGCCTGTGCTCTCAACTGCACTGGGCATTATTTATGGTGAAAGACTTTCTTTTTTCAACCAACATGCCTTCTATTCAAAGAGAGAACTGAAAGGAGGCTCAGTATTTAAGAATTTGTGAAGCAACAAGCCTCCTTTTTATGCAAAAATAATAAATAAGGCTACTTGTATTCTACAAAATCATTTTAAATACTTTCTCCCTGGAATTTTTTTTTAACTTCCCCTATCTTTGCTCCTCATTGAAATAATTTCATGGCTTCAAGGATGACAACTTAATATTAAGTAGCATCATCAAATGTTATTGTATAACAGGTACATAATGATAACTTTTATATATCCTGTCTTGTGGTTAGCATACACTGGAGTTTGATCAAAGATTCCTGGAGCACAGAATGATGCACAAGGTTTCTAACTCTGGTTGAATGTAATGTTTACTTTATTTCTGATGCTGTTTATATATGTTTGTACATTTTATGTAACTTTAAATGTGCACTATGTTGGTTGTGAGTTATTTTTTCCTTGTTGCAGTTTAACAATCATTAACAGTGTCTAGAACAGTGTTAATAGGTGATTTGCCTTAAATGTTGACAGACTGATGCAAACTCAGTGGGAGTATATACTAAGTAAAAACCCACAATTCCCATAATCTTCGCATAATAGGCTTTTTATTAAAAAAGTCTGTCTGAGGCTATAAATTTTTAAATGCAATTTATTTATGCTCATTTGATAATATCTGCAATTGGTAGAAAAATGCTTATCAGATTTGATTACAATGTAGAAGTTCCCTAAAATAATTATAAAATCCATGAATTCTTAACATTTTAAATTCATGAAAAACATAAAATGTTACTATGTTCAGATTCTCAGAGTATTTTTACCTATTTTTTTTTAAAGATTTATTTATACAGAACTGGGTTAAAGGCCAGAGATGCGGAAGGTTAGAGGATTCACCCAGGACAGAGTGGGGAGCAGAACAGGCAGGTCGACGAAGAACACTGCTGAGGGGAGCAGCGGGTGGGTCAGGAGAAGTCTGCCACGCCATGTGGTCTCCTCTAGCACAGGGGGTAATCGAACTCCTGCGGAAGTGGCTTTAGCTTCTCAATGCTGTGCTTTAACCCGCTGTGCCACCAGGGAGGGCCCATAAAAGATCTTTTATTAAACATAGGTAAAATGGCATGGGTTCGATCCCCGCTTGCCCCGGAGGAGATCCACATGGCGACGCAGACGCGCCCGCTGCTCCCCTCAGCAGTGTACTTCGTGGATCTGCCTGTTCTGCTGCCCTCTCTGTACCTGGTGAATCCTCTCACTCTCCGCATCTCTGGCCTGTACCCCAGTTCTGTATGAATAAATCTTTTTAAAAAATCTTTTATTAATAGTTTTTAAATTTTAGTTTTTTTATCATTGTCTATACATAATTGAAAGTTTTTCTCTTAAAATAGTAAATGATTTCTTGGTAAAGTCACTATTAATTTACTTGGCAATTTATTTTTCCCTAGATAATGCAAAGCTAAACAGCATCTTGTTTTAATATGAATTGGAAATTAGCAAAGAACAAATTGTTTATCCCATCTTGTTACCATCAACAGAATAGGCTAGGAAATTTTAAAACATAAAATCTATTTCAGATTCTTGCATCAAAGTTATTATTTTTAGTTCTTTACAAAGAAGAGAAAGGATGGGTTGAGTAAAATAACAGGGAGACAAATATATTCATAGAGGCAAAAATGATCACTATTAAATTTTATTATTGAATGGAGTAAGATAAAATTCCTTACTACTGGCCTACCTTTTCTTTATAAACAGCAATAGGTTATAAATGTAAATGCCTCTTAAAACATCTGCATGTGTGAGAGGTCCATTTTTACAAGTCCATTTGAGCATGCTGCAGTCCCCAATGGATTAACATTCAAAAATATCACCGAACAACCACAGATGTGTCAGAGGGGAAGTTACTACCCAATATTCTGAAGCTTACTCTAAAGGACTGACAAAATTTCTCACCATATTCTCCTCTTCAACCATTCAGTTGATTTCATTTTTGCAAAATGTTTTCCTCATGGGTTCACATATACTTGTTTAAGCAATTTTTCCTTCCCATCTGTATTCTCAGTTTTGCCCACCTAACTACTAGAGTAGCTTTTTCTCTCACTGCCTCTATTCAACTCTACAAATGTCTAGGGATACTTAGCTCTGAAAATTTTTCTAGCCTACCCACCACAAGGAATGAATGCCACCAACTCTAAAACCCTTGAAATTCCCCAGATATACCCTGCAGAAACTCCATGCATCTACATAATTTCTACTTTGCCTTTAGTTAAACCTAGCAGTATTTAATATCATGCATTTGACATAGTGATTCTTTCTACTTTTAAAATTCTTTCATATAGTCCTAAGGGTCATTTTGTTAGTTGGTTGTTTTTGCAAATACATAGTTTCAGGCATCAAGGTCATAGTGGAGACTAAGTCAGTCTTTTTGTGGACTGACCTGAGTACTAAAGCTGCATTTAAAACATCATTTCTAAAGAGAAATGGATTCTGAATGCCAAGTGTCTAGCTTAAAACCTTTTGAAATGCAGTCTGTCTTTGCACATACATTCCAAATATACTAACCTCACAGAACCCTCAAAGTCGGCCAAGGCCTGAGTGTGGTGTAGTTTGCATATCATAACTGGTAGCTTGGCTACTCCCACATTACACACCCAACATCCAAGTGAGCCCAAGGTTTGAAAAGCAGACAGTGACTGCCTTGGAGAACCACCGCCATGATCATGCTATTCCAAAAAACAACACTTGACCGCAAGTGACTTAGGGGTGGGATCAGCAAGGACACACTCACATGCCACTAGATCAGTGAGTTTTTTATTTAAATATCTGCCTCATCTCAGGCTTCATGGGATTCACTTCATCTTCTTATTGACTCTTATTCTAACACTTATTCCATCAGAGGTTGAGAGTAGATAGAAGCCAAAAGAGCCACCCAGTGCTTCAGAGTTCATGCCAATGTAAGGGTGTCAGTGCCCTGGGCACATTTCCCTTCCTGTTTCCCACAGATGCACCAGAAGTTCTTTACCACAGAATTTTTTCTCATATAACTAATTGGCCAGATGACAATTTTGCCATAAATGATGAAATAACTAGTTGACAGATAGGTATGATTGTTTGATGGTTTCAAGTTTGATTCCAACTGATGTACCCATTTTTGGTTTTAGACAAATCTTAGTCTAAAATAGCTTATACATTCATATCATCCAGTGATTCTACTCCTAGGAATCTATCCAGAGAATACAAGAACACTAACTAGAAAGGAAACCTATGTTTATTGAAGCACTGTTTACAATAGCTAAGATATGAAAACAACCCAGATGTCCCCAAACAGATGAATGGGTCAAGAAGATGTGGTATATAAACACAATGAAATACTATTCAGCAGTCAAAAAGATCAACTTTTGCCATTTGTAGCAACATGGGTGGAAATGGAAGGGATTCTGCTAAGCAAAATAAGTCAAAGGAAAAAAGAAAAATTTGGGGTTGTATCACTTATGTGGGGAATATAGAGAAACTGAATAGAGGATAGGAAAAAGACAAAACTTTCAAGCTGACCACAGATCTGAGGCACAAAGCTGGGGGTGGAGGTGGGGAAAGGGAGTTAAAATAGAGGAAGGACAAGCTATGGTGGGAAGAGAATTATGGAGACTACACCTGAGGGGAGAAATCAAGTATTGTACAAAAATGAGCAGCGATATAAAAAATAAATAAATTTAATAAAAATAGCAAAAGCTAGTGTAAACAGTGACAAAATATCTGAGTCTTCAAGTAAGTAGGATGATAACAGCTATGTATATTAACCAAGATTTAATATAAAATGCAGCCACAAAACTCACTGAAAGTAAAAGAGTAAAATTAAGAGAGTAATCCCAAGATGGTTTTACTTCACCAGGTTCATTTTTCTGTCTTCTATCAACATGTGGGTGTAAGCAGATTGCTATGTAGTCTTCATGATGGTTCAGGTTAGATAGAGGATTTTAATGTGGCAATTTCTCCACATTCTACCATCTAAAACATTCTGAAACATTCAACCATCTGCAGCATTCAGACTCATCCATTAAATCTAATTTGTTCCAGATCCTTCTTGGAATAAAATTTTAGAGCTCAGTAAAGCATTTCTCAACAATTCTAAGGACAGTAAAATAATAATTTGAAACTATCAATTTTCTTAATTTTGTGGACTCTATCCTGGGATTTGGAGTCCTTCAAACAGGCTGTTAGTATGATTAAAGAACCAAAGTTGCATAAAGTTTTTTTTATTATTGTTATTGGCAAGATTTTATAATAAATAGCCAATAGTGTGAGATGCTAGGAGAAAGAGCTGTAGAATATAGGACTGTGCTCAGGGGAGGAATATACTCCAATTAAAACTGTATTAAGATCACAGTAGACACATTCTGGGTGTCTATTCAAAAAAGAAGTATCCTGAGGTAAAAATGGTCTGGTAAAGTCTAGTCTAGGATGACCGTAATAAGAGAAAAGTCAATGTTGTGTAACGAACAGTCTTCAGAGCCACAGGAAGCAGGAGGTTACACTGGAACTAGTCTCAAACAAGACCATTCCCACAGGAAGTCCAAATTACAACCAGATAGTACAAACATGGAAAGCAGAAACAGAAACTGTTTGTCAGGGGCTACAGCCCAGCAAATAGTTGATTTCTTTTTTTAATCAATGGCCCTGCCGACAGTGACTTGGTTTCACAAATTTGCATGATTTTGTCCTATCCTTCAGAGTGTTCCCTTGCTTCATAACTGCTTTAATTTACTTACTGTTTCTCATTAATTCAGAATTCAGAGACACTTGCTGGTTCCTAGAACAACAGCCAGCTCCTTTCTCTCTCTTTGTCTCTCTCTCTCTCTTGCACACATACACACACACACAGGCACCTCTTATAAATCAGGACATAAATGAAGAAGACCATTTAGTAAAACTTAACTGTTAACTGATCTCTTTCTGTTCTCTTCAGAATCATTTTGAGAGTCTTGAACATATGGAACCATGATTTATTTCATAGCTGAGTCATTATCTGGAGCCTGTACTTACCCCTTAATGCTGAGACATTATAAACTCCCCTTAAGGTGAAAAACCTAGCTGCTCATAAACAATACTAAATCAGGAGAGTAATAGCTAATTTTAATTTTTCCCCTCTAATTATGATGCTTTGGGAACAACTACTGCTTTATCTTGAGTTTGCCTTCTTCCATGTTCCTCTCCTCTCCCCCCTCACCCATCTCTTCCTTCCCTTGGTTCCTTTCCTCTCTCTTTACCTCCCCTCTCAGGAATGCTCCTCTCTGACAGAGGAAATTCATTCACCTTTTTTTTTTTTGTCTGCCAACAAATCCTTAACATTTATGTCTTAAGGAAAATGACAAGGTAGACAGATGCCCTGAACTTGTCTCTACTTTACTGTAATTATGAAGAAAGGGTTACGTGAGAGACTTCACCATCTCTTGTGCATGAGGAGTGCCTGAAATCCAAACAAATTGCAAACAAATCAGAAGCAACAAAAAAATAGTATGGGTTGCATTTGTTTGGGTTCGCAGACCCTTAATCTTACTTTACCCAATCCTTTTCTTCAGAAGCTGCATCGCCAATTTTGTTGTTCATTCCAACTACACTGTATCCCTTTAATCCATGAATTTAAGCCTATACCAGAATGAAGAGTTTGATGAAGTTATGAAAATAGAACACTCCTGTTGAGGTTAAAATATGAGTAGCAGCTGGGGAAAGAGTCATATTTACTAACAATTGTTTCCTTATTACAGAAAGGAGAAATTTTCCTATTTCTTCTTGAAGATACTTACGGCTCTTCTACTTTCTCTATTTCTACTTTAGTGTCACCAACTTCTCACAGCACTTAACAAATCATACACTGAACTGAGGGGCTGCTCAATGACAGCTAAGCATCCCATGCCTCTGCTTCCGACCAAGGAAAGACACAATCTTGGGATTGTGATCAGTGGTGAAAGAGATTTCTAACATTCATTGAGAAATGAGGCTTTAACAGTTTCCATTTCTTGGAAAACTTCTCCCTTGTTTTTTTTTGATTTCTTCTGATTTTCTCTTTCTGTTTAAAATAATTTCTGTAATGACAATGGAGAAAATTTTCTGCAAACCTTCCGAAGAACTGCAGAACCTTTTCAGACTTCAGTGTCTGAGTGGAGTCCTGTTTTGTTCTACAGCTTTATTCAAAGTCATGGCTCTCCCCTGGCCGTGTGATGCCTTCATTCTCTAGCTCAGAGGAAGTCCTGTGTTTTCTAAGAGGCCACATAAAAGTATTTGTGAATGACAATATTGCAGGGGCCAAAGGGATGTGTCTTCATTTATATATTACCTGCGTCTGATGAAACCATACAAGAAAGTTGAAGGGTTTTCTTCTCTTTGGGCTACCATTTTTCTCCTCCCCTTCCTCCACTTTCTCCCTCTGTAACGGGATAAATGCATTCCTTCCAGTAGGTCTTCTCTATAGTTTGGTTACTCAGAGTTAACTCTGTAACTTATCTCCCAATGATCTATAAACAAAGTTATGCATGGTATATGTTTTAAAGAGAGAGAATTTGAACTAAAATATATAAAGGAATCTTAGAGATTTGCACATTTTTTCTATCTAAACTCAACTTTTAAACACTTCCTAACATGCCTTTGCTATCAGATTATCCATTGCTTAGTATCCTTGAACAGCTCTGGCTTACAGTGCTCCTCACTATGCCAGACCCTGGATAAGTACATGCACATACACCTTTTAACCATCTCTCCCACAATCTGGTTCCTTTACAGCACTTTCAGAGGAAGGAGAGTTCTTCCTCCAGTTCCAAATTTAACTGCTACATCAAGTATCCCCCCACCATTTCCTATATTATATAGGACACTTCCTCCACACAATTTCCTTCCTTGGATCCTATAAACTTATTGAAATTGCCCCTATCTTTAAAACAAATAAATTGGCTCTGAATCTTCCTCCACTGAATGGTTTCTTTCCCCTTCCCTTTTCCACCCAGCTGTGATTACTATTTGTACCTTTTATTCCTCTTTTACTCAGATTGTGATTATAAAATATGGAGGTTTGGTTTTGTTTTTAAAAATACTCTATTAGGTAATGTATAAAAATAGAAAGAAGAAAAATTTAAATTTCTATTAATATCATCACCCATTAACTGTCATGTTTTCTATTTATGCATTAACATTTTCCATGTATAAATATTTAATTGTGTTACCAGTAGTTAAGCATACTCTTTAAAACCCCTTAATGTCATTATCATATCTTAAAGAAAATAGCAAAACTTCCTTAATATCATTAAATCTCCTTTACTGTAATACTTAGATAACTATTTTGCCAGATTTTTCTTTTGTTTCTAGATATGTAGAAACAAAAATTCGTTTTAATTTAAAAATGCAATCTTATTATAAATTCTACTTAGTCCCCTGTTCTTTCTGTTTACCAAGCTTTTGAATCTTTCAAAATTACTCTGTAGCTCTACATCATCATTTAAAAAATTGGACAGGAATCCTTATATAAATATCATTAATTTATATTATCTGTAATATATATGTGCCCATAAAGTTTTATGTTATTATCCTTTGTCTATTGTAAACAACTACTTTGAAATTTGCATTTTATTTTGTTTTGGCTTTTGTGCTTTTTCATTTTGGGTGGAATGAGGCTACATCTCATCCTTGAGCCTCTGGAAATTAGCCTATCTGAGACTCAGATTAAGAATTAACTTCAGGGGCCCTCCCTGGTGATGCAGTAGATTAAAGTGCAGCACTGTGAAGCTATCCACAGCCACTGCAGCATGGACTCGATCCCTGACCAGGGAGCTGACCCACATGGCACAGCAGACCTCTCCTGTCTTACCTGCTGCTCCCCTCAGCAGTACTTCAGTAGACTTGTCTGTTCTGCTTCCCACTCTGCCGCTGGTGAATCCTCTTATCCTCTGCACTTCTGGCCTGTACCCCAGTTCTTGTGTGCATAAATAAATAAACCTTAAAAAAATATTTAATTTCATATTTTTTTCAAACACTTAATCTATTTATCCAAACCTATTCACTCTTTAGCATTCACAGGTCTCACCTGTACCAATCCTGTAGTCAGAAAAGGACATCTATAAATTCTTAAGTGATTCTTCAGCTTTTGTTTACTTTTTTGCAGGTTTTGAATTTTTTTTAACTCCCTTATTTGGCAACTGGCTTGTCTTTAGGCTTCTGCAGAATCACTTTCCTGGATTTTCTCTTAAGCCTGATTTCTCCTGTCTTGGTTATCCTTATTGGATCTTCTTTCTCTCTGTGTTTCGGTACTCTCTGGGGTGTTAATGTGACTATACCTTTTATTTTGCATCTTGTTTTTGGACAACTCAGACCAGTGAGCAGGCAATTACTATAGAACTGGTTAGGCTCTGATGGGGGGAATTGGTAAGATGTGAGCACCTTCAGAGACCCAGGCCAGCCTGGAATATGAAGAGTGGACAGCAGCTCTGCACACAGGAAAACAGGATTCCAGGCTCCCTGGTGAGATATGAGCCTGGACAATCAGGCTGAAGCCAGCACCCATGGGGCTGTGTATGTCAGTCATACTAAGGGGCCTGAATTTTGTTCTGTTTGGTACATTTTTTCCATGTTCTTGGGACATTTTGAGCTTTATCATTTCATCTTCTGAGGTACGCACTAATCTGCAATGTAAGAGTATCTTTTCTTCATGCCATAGAGACAAGATACTGTTATTGTTCTATTGCCTACAAAAAGAAACCGGTAAAGAAGATGTGCTGGGGACTGAGAGGGTTTGCAGACAGTCAGGCTTCTCTAGTCATTTCATTTAAAATAAAGAATGTTAACGGGATAATATGTGTGTTTTCTTGGAACTTCAAAATATTTATTTAATCATCAGATGTACCCAGCCTGGGGCCTGAGATAAAATTTTAAGTTCTACAACACTTACAAAGCAAACTCAGACCTGAAAGCAAGGTCTACCACAGCAGGGTTGAATCAATGTGCCTTGCAAATGTCATTTTCGCTAGACCAAGTTTCTCTCCGGAGGGTGCACTTCTTACAGCTACAGGGGTGCGGGGTTCAGACAAGCTGGTGTCAGCTCTTAGATCACACCAGTCTGTTTGTCCACCATCAGCAGCTCACTTTTCTGACACCTCCAATCCAAGTCCCCGCACAGAATGCTTCTCCTTTAGCCAGTTTAAGCAGTCACAGTGTAAAATGTGAAAGTAACAAGTAGTCACCCCATGCCTTCTACCCTGATGGGGACACACTTCTACTTTAAACCTTACCCTTACAAGATAAACTTTCCAGGAAGGCATTCCTCACCCTTCATGAATTCCTATACTTGGAAAATAAGAAGTCTTATTCCTGGTCAGTGTAGTGAATTTTCCCATAGAACATACTGCTGGTAAATCAGAACATGCCTGTATTTTCATATAGATCAAATTCAGTTGGGGGAAAAATATTGCTGGAGTTCAAGGCTAAGGAAATAGTACTGAGAGTTACTGTAATTATACGTGCTGTCTCTTGTTTTTTGTTTTTTTTGTTTTGTTTTGTTTTGTTTTGCAGCCTGCTGCTCCCCCAGAGGACACCCCTGAACTTAGTGCCTTTTTGCGAAACTCGACCATCCCTCATCTTATCAGGAAGAGAGATGTGCCTATGCCAGAGTCCCAAAGACAAAGCCCCACAAAAATTCTGGTGCGTTATCTCAGTGTGCATCTAGTTAAGGGGAAGAATTAGATTGGACAGAATTCCCAAATACACATGGTTTTAACTTCAAGTGTTGTTTTACAGTCTTCTCCAATGCGCAGATATGCCTGATGTTTTTTGGCAGTACATATTGTGAGAGAGGAAAGTAGTGTTTCTGTGGGCACAAAGGAACAATTGCAATGTAACATTTTCATTCTTTTAAAACTGCCATGCAGGCCACATTAGCGCAATAATGATGAAAACAGAAAGTGTGCCCTTTAGTCCATTTCAAGAATGTAAAGATTGCATCAGCTCATGGGTAGACTCAGCAGTAAAAGTTTGCAGTGGGCCTGGAGAAGCCCAGCCCAAGCCCCCGGACTTTGGAAATTGGTTCTTTCCTGGTTCTCAGAGCCCTCATCCTGTCCAGAAGAGCGAGCGAGAGTGGTGGGTTTCATCTGTGGTAGATCTAGGCTGAGCTGAGTCAGCCTTTCACAAAATTGTAATTCTCCATTAGTTCCAGTGTGAATGCTAACTTTAAAAAAAAAAAAATGGGTTTCAAAAAACAGGTCTTAAACATTCTCTGACATGAATTTTTTTTTTAAAGATTTATTTATTCATACAGAACTGAGGTACAGGCCAGAGATGAGGAGGGTGAGAGGATTCACCAGAGACAAAGTGGGGAGCAGAACAGGCAGATCGGCGAAGTACACTGCTGAGGGGCGCAGCGGGCGGGTCAGGAGAGGTCTGCCGAGCCATGTGGGTCTCCGCTGGGGTAGGCGGAATCTAACACATGCGGAAGTGACTTAAGCTTCTTAGTGCTGTGCTTTAACCCGCTGTGCTACTAGGGAGGGCCCTGACATGAATTTTTTAATGAAACTGACAGTATAAAATTTTTCAAAGATGGAAATGGACAGAAAAGTAAAAGGAACAAGTCTGACTTAATTGGTCAAAATTAAATCAAGAGAGGAATGTTTGTGATCAAGCACTTGAAATTACATGGCAAGAGGCTGTGTCGGTTGGCAAATTGTAACTGAAATCCCTATTAATTTTTATGACTATGTAATATTGTTTTAACATAAGAGCAGGAAATTAACATGCTACTCAGTTTAGAATAAATTAACAATTCCATCTATTTTTTTAAAAAATGCTTCTAAGAACAATAGAAAACAATGATTGACATCGATAGAATTCTCCTATGCAATACCAGTAGAAACCCCTTGGAAAACCAATTATCCTTGAAGGATAAACAATTTGGAAAATCAAGGTCAAAATATGATTTTTCTGTTTCCTCTTTAGCATATGTCTCAGGAGTCCACAGAGATAGTAGAGATCAATGACTAAAACTCTTGAAAATTAGCTGCTCTTGTGCTATGAGATTTTTTTCCCTCTACTTTTTTCTCATTAAAGATTTTTTTCAGGTCAGATTATTTTTAACTTCTGAGTATCACTGAAATTTATTACTTGCAGATGAGAGCAAGGCAATCCTGATTTCTATATCTGATTTTGTTCTCTTTCTTATTAGTTCAAAAATTGCAAATCATACACCTTCCCATGTCCTCAAGTCAAAATAGTTCTGGAGAGAAAGCGATTATGCAAAGTTTATTCTAACGTCAAAAGCCAAATAAGACCTCCTACAGTTTTTGTTTAGTTAAAAACAACTTACTGAATCACATTACTGATTAGGAATTTTAAAGTGCAAAATGCCAACATCCTGTGTTGGGATAATAATTTCTCATTTGCATAGGAAAAATGTCTTTCTGTTACACTGAGATGTCATTTCTCCTCTGCCTAAAACTTTCCTGGCTTTTCTCTGCTGCTTTGATAGTTATCACCCCATCTCTTCAGTGCTCAGCTTACAGAAACCTTATCTCTCTAACCCTCTCTAACAGCTGATACTATTGGCTACTTCCTGAAACAATAGCATTCCTCTGCTTCCCTCCAAACATTCTCTCCCTGTTGTCTTCCTACCTTTTGGCGCACCTCAGCATTTTTGTGGACTTGTCTTCTCCCATCCTCACATGCTCCTGAACCTCAGTATTTGTCGTTGGCTAGGTCAACAAACATTGTGAGCCTTTCAAGGGCTAAGATGACAGAAGACACACCTTGGGATGACTGGATCATGCAAGAAACTTCCCTGAAGTTTCCATGTACTTATTCTTTACTCAAATTAATATTTTATGGATGAGGTGATTACAACTGAGGAAATGAAATATAAATAAAGACAGGCCCTCCCTGGTGGCACAGTGGGTTAAAGCACAGCACTAAGAAACTAGAGCCACTTCAGCATGAGTTCAATCCCCATCCTGGGAGGTGACCACATGGTGCAGCAGACCTCTCCTGACCCGCCCCCTGCTCCCCTCAGCAGTGCACTTTAACGATCTGGCCTGTTCTGCTCCCCATTCTGTCTCTGGTGGATCCTCTCACCGCCCCTGCATCTCTGGCCTGTACCCCAGTTCTGTATGCATAAATAAATAAATCTTTTTAAAAAGATAAATAAAAACAATTTGGTTCTCTATCATAATTTAAATATACTGATTTCCTATGACTGCTGGTTTGCTTTTTTTTTTCAGAACTGTACAAATATTGAGTGCATGCAAATCTCCTGTGTGGTGGGGCGACTGGAAGGAGGAGAAAGTGCAGTCCTGAAAGTCCAATCCCGGCTGTGGGCAGAGACATTTCTCCAGGTAACAGAAGAACTGGTGTACTTACAAAGTGATCCAGGGAACATTTTCTCAAAAGCTCAGAGAAAGATTTTTTAAGGGTTTTAAAATGTGTGCATACTTTTAGATCTTTTAATTTGCAATTTTTCACTTAAAAATTTTTAGATTGAACTTTTAAAATTTGAATTACAATGTTAACATTTGTAATCTTAAATAGCTTTTAAATTTTGAAAAAGAAATTTCTGTGGAGGAGGTGAGCCAAGAGCCAGTGGTCATCTTTTTTATCAGGTGAAAATAATTTCTTTCCAATTTTATTGAGATACTGTTTACATATAATTTTAAAGTACACAGTGTGATGATTAGATAAATGTATATAGTGAGAAATCATTATTTAATCAATCTAAATAGTAACTTCATCCTATGTGTGTACGCTAGTAACTTATTATCTACTTTCTTGACTTTCAAGTTTATAGTGGAGTATGTTTAATCATACTCACTGTGCTACACATTAGATCCTTAGAACTTACTCGACTTATAGCTAGAAGTTTATGCCCTTTGACATAAGCCTCTCTAACCTGCCCAGCGCCTGGTAACCATCATTTCTATTTTCTGTTTCTCTGAATTTGGCATGTTAAGATTCCACATATAAGTAACATCACACATTTGTCTTTCTCTGATTCATTTCACTTAGCAAAAGGCCCCCATTTCCATCCACATGTCCTTCTTTCTTATGACTGGATAATATTGTATTATACTTGGGGTATTTTTATTGTATTTACCAAAATCTGTATCATATATATATATATATGTATAATGTTATAAATAGTTATAATATTTATATAACACACAATGAAATTATAATTGCATAGTGTATATCATCACATGTAACACTATATATGAGTTAATTTAAATATCCTTAGTCTAGATGTACATTCATATATGTGTATATTAAGTGAAGGCAATTTAAATATAATGAATATCTATGACCTTTATACAATAAGATTCAAACAACTCTGTTTAGCTCTCTGCTTTCTCTACCCAGCACATAGCAATTCCACAGTAAACATTAGTCAGTGAAGTGTTGGTGAGTATAGAAACACAATTTAAGCCATATGCCCAATGAAATAAAAATAGAAGTCAATTTATAAGGGGAAAGGGAGATTGCCTTACAAAGTTTCACTGGCTTAGTGATCCTACAGCTTGGACTCTAGCCAGGAGAGCATCTCAATAAATATCCTGGTATGTGTGCTTAGTCCATTCCTTATTGCTTATCTGCATCATGGCATCCTATAGACGACCCCGTTGCCTCTGCATTTCAAAGATTTAAGTTTCTTTTATACTAAAGAGATGAAATTTTCCCTTTAGAAAGCATTCTTTATTTAAATGACACTACTGTGTTGTGACCTTATTGTTGTGACCTTATTGTTTTAGAAAGATTTTGTAGGGAAGCCCTACCAAATCTATACATTCTTGTGCATCTAATTCAGCATATCACAGAAAATCAAATGGAAAAATTCTCTTGAGCTCTGCTAATACGTACAGAATTTTGTAGCTCTGTATTTTTATGTTTGCTACCATTCAAAATATGTTATATTCTCACAAATCTTGTTTTTGTTTCTGAAATTAGCTGTCATGAAATTAAATGTGTTTTTTAAGAGGCAGTTGTGAAGTCCCCTTTTATCTTTCTAATCCAAGGCAGAATTCCTCTGCCTTAGCACTCTTAATATTTTGGGTCCTATCGCTCTTGCTGTTGAAGTTTGCCCTGTGCATGGTAGAATGTTTAACAACATTCCTGGCCTCCACCTACTAGATACCAGTGACAACTTACACCCCAGTGCAACAACCAAAATGTCTCCAATATTGTCAGTGTTCCAGGTGGCAGAAGACCCCTGGTTTTGAACAACTGATCTTTGGAGAACTGCAGTGCACAATTTACTTGATTCTTTTTCTTCTGTTGGTTCAGTAATTATTTACTCATTTACTCAACAAATGTTTCTAGAGTGTCAACTATGTACTAGGCACTACCTCCAGTACCACTAGCATTCCATCAATCTGCTCAGAATACTCTGCTTTGGGGCTGTTACACCTTATCTAAGAGTTCATTTAGCCCACAAAGGCTAAAGAGAACCTACATTCCTCCTATGGGCAGGCACCACATGCTACTGAAATGAAAAGTGTGTTCCAATGAAGCAGGACCTCAATCAAGACAACAGGGGACATCAAGAGGAAAATGGTTTACTTTAGACATCATGTCTCGTTATATGTCCAACACTCTGTTCCAGTAGGAGACTTATAGAGTGAAAATAGCATCTTCATTTTCCTGTTAAGAAGATCCAGTGAGACTGGAAGAAGTCAACAGCAATAAGGGACTTTCCAAACAATATGTATTTAGCACAAGTAGAGTCAGACCACAACAGTATCTAGGGATGTCCTATCAGAGCAAAGTGCCATTTGCAAAATACAGGATAGAGTCTCATGTCACTGCATATTGACACACATCCATAGCCCAAATCTGAACTTCCAACACAGTTCCTGATTATTCCAGTTTATAGCTATAGGCGAATAGAAATAAAGTCTTTAGTGAATTCTTCTGCAACCCAGAAGGTGGTAAACAATTTTTTCCATCCTAATTCAGGATAGAAAGTTTCCAAAACTTGGCTGACAGGATTTGCTACACTATGTTTGTTCCTTTCCACATGGTGAACATGCACACTGTTCAGGAAAAGGATTTTATTTAGGTTAATCCTAAATGATTTCCGGTTCTGTGAGTTCTCCTTCCAACAAAAACTTCCTTTGCAGTTTCAAATTTTACCAGTAATTGCATAGGTTTTGTCTTCTCACAAGCGTTTGTTTCTGGTAAGTGCTGAGTATTTAAACATGGTCTATATCAAATGGGTATGTGGTTAAAAATAGTTTTTAGGAGGAATTAAGCAGTGGGATGGTGGAATTGGTAGAAGTTATGATGCCCCCAACCACACTAGGTATGTAACCAACTCAGAAGCCTCACTCTGGTTACCAACCCTGTGACTTTTATTAACACCTCTACCGTAAGTAAATTATTGTGTGAAAATATAGAACAGAAGCAACAAAACATAGCTTAAATGAGTCATTAATGACAGAAGAATGGGTATTTCTGAAAATTAATAACTAACAGCCGCAAGTTGAAGATCCAAGACATTGTCGAGGAATAATAACTCCAGCTGCTTTTTCTACCCTAAATTGCCCACAATAAGACAGCAATTACAATTACATGAGTAGGTTGTTATGTGGAAGAGGAGACTTTTTTAATCTAATAAAAATATAATTGTGATGTTATAATGCATGGCTGAAAGCACCCAACTTTGAACTTGGAATCAATAACATGAATCTGCTCAAAATTGTTCTCGTGAATTAAGTACTTGGTGGTGCCGAGTCTTCAAACTACAGTAACAGTACTAATGTATTTTTGACATTGATTCAGGCTATCATAATCTTGATAGATCACAATTCCAATTCCTTTGGAGTCTAGACCTCTGAGAAATAAAAAAAAATTTTTTTTTAGATGTGTTAGCCAACTGAATGACTGGAGTATCCTAAAGACTTTTTATTGAGGTGATAGTTTATTGCCCTGTATATGCTTTAGGAGTACAGGTCCACACCTTTTCAAATGAATGTTTCCACACCACACCCACCACCAAAATACAAACAATCCTCCACCATAGCTCACTGGATACCATCCACCCTTTGCTTTTTATTCCTATAACCTCAGGTCCATGGGTTTGTTTTGTGGTTTGATTGCTCCTTTGTTTTGCTTTTCGCATTCCACGTAGAAGCAAAATCATCTGGTATGTGTTCTTTTTCCTTCTGGCTCATTTTGCTTAGCATAATTCCCTCCTGTGTCATCCATGTTGCCACTAATGGCACAATTTCATCTTTCTTTACAGCTGAATGGTATCTCCTTGGGTGGATATGCCGCATCTTCACAGCCACTCATCCACTGTTATGGAAACACTGTTTCCCTAGCTTGGTTATTGTAAATATGACTCAATGAACATAGATGTGCATATATTCCTTCAAATTAGAGTTTTTGTTTTAAATGCCTAGGAGAGGGATTGCTGGATCATATGGTAGATCTATTTTTAATGTTTTTAGAAATCTCCAAAACAGAACTTTCAGAAAATTCCATGGAGGATGGATCAGTGTATGGTTCTACAAGTAGTGTACTAAGTTTCTTTTTCCTCCAATCCCTTGCTAAAACTTGTTGTTGCTGGTCTTTTTTATATGGGATATTCTCACAAGGACGTGGTAGTGTTTCATTTTGGTTTTTTGATGAGTATTTTTTTCATGCCATCTGTGCATCTTTTTTGGAGGATGGATGGATGGATGGATGGATGGATGGATGGATGGATGGATGGATGGATGGATGGATGGATGGATGGATGAATGGATGGATGGATGGGTAAATGATGGGGTAAAAATAAAAGAAAGGGGAAAATGGAAAACAATTGTGTGCCAGGATAAATTTTTTCCAGTAGAATTTTAAAAAGATTTATATAAATCTTTTTGTTTCAGAGAAAAAATGATCCCTATTCTCTTGCATCCCTGGTGTCCTTTCAAGTTAAGAAGATGCCTTATAGAGATCAGCCAGCAAAACTCCCGGAAGGAAACATAGCAGTGAGTATCTTTTAAACATACATAGAGGCATAAAGAATTTCACTGTAATAATAATTTTTTTAATCACTGGTCAGCTTGTGTTAGGTTTAAGTGCCTGCATTGATTTGAGAAGTTTCCTCCTTCAGATCACTCTTTTCTTATTCCAGTCTAGAAATCTCTTAGCTAAAATCATATATGTGTATATATATATATGTGTGTGTGTGTGTATAAATATATAGATATATATAAATTATATGTACTATTTAAATCATATATATATATATATTGATTAGGTAAAGTCAAATATATAAAAACAAATTTATAAAAGTTCAATATAAATTTATACCCCAAAAATTATAGGGCATGACTAATACCACTTTTTAATCAAATCATTTTGTTAGAAACTTAAGAACAGACTTCTCCCCAGACCTGGTGAGTCAGAGATTCTGCATTTTATCAAAATCATCTGGGCAGCATATGCACAGCAAAGGTTGAGAAGTTCTGCTTTGGGTGGTATATAAGCCGCTGCTATTGTTATTGCTCATCACAATATTTAATGTGATTATTTAATGTAATTAAATATTACAGGTATTTAATAATGTACTTAATATACAGTTATATTAGCTAGCTTTAATCTTTCTAGCTTAATCTACTTTTAGTAGGTTCAGTTAATCCATTGATTAGTGATTTTTCGGCCCCAAGTATGCAAAAGGATCATCTTTGTAGATGATTTTACAGACACACATGCACTAAGACCTTACTCAAGTTGCCAGGTTGAGCAGGTCCAGGATGGGGCCTTGGCAGGGTGCATTATGAGCTCTAGAAGTGAGGAATCGGTAATGGAGCCATTTCTAAGAACCTCCAGCACAGAGGAAAATCCACAACCATCCAAATAGATCTTCCTGGCTGCACCTCACTCTCATTAGGGAATCTAAGAAAATCACTGACTTATAATTTATAAAATTATGTCTCAAAAGCCTTAGCACTGTACCTGGTACAACGTAAGTCTCCAGTCTGAGTAAATGTTTATAACCTTCCCCAAAATGTAAGGTTGAAACGGGATTTCACCAACTATGCCTATAAACTTTGGTAGCATTTTAAAGCAAGAGCTGCTACATCTTTCTTCATTTACCTCATCTTCTTCTCTCAGAAGATGTCTGCTGTAGTTTGGATTTATGTTCAACCTAAAAAACAGAGGCTTTGGCGTTTTTAATATAGAGTGTTCATCCAAAGAGGTTCAAAGGCTTGTAGCTCTAAGGGAGATAAATCTGGGCTCTTTTGTTTTCTCTCACATATGTTCCCTAGCAGAAACACATGTCACAGCCGATTCCATCAGCACTGCTGCACCATTCTGTGCTGGCCACAGGTGACAGCCTGCTGTTCTCAGCTCATCTCAAAAGAGGCACAAAGTGCTCAAACGCATGCCTCCCTGTCCCCTCCACTGCTGTTACTGCTTTTTTAAAGTCTTGTTATCTGATGTAGGTGATTTACCACATGCCTTATGTAAAGGTTATTGGGAAGACATTTAGAAATGGAGGTGTTCCTAGGTCTCCCCATAACCTTTGACTCAGGAGAGACGATCTTGCCAGGAGAAAGTTGATTGGGAAACAATTTTTCAGTGGCTTAGTGTGAAGGAACTCTGCTTGCAATAGTAAAATCTTCTCAAACATCTTGAACTTTATCTTGAAAAGAGTTCAGCAGAAGGGAGTTGCTTGAAGGCCGTAAACTAGTTGGAATATGTAGTTTGAGAATCATCAAAGTTCTACCTCGTATTTCGACAAAAGTGGCTATTCCTCCCTTTGTAAAGAAACTCAGTAGTGTTTGCTTGTTTTCCTTGGCCTCTGTATGGGATGGTGAGTCTGTTGATACTCCCTTTCAACATGGTCGTAATTCAGTAATTTCTTGAGGTCTAGATATCTTCACATAGTAAAGGAAATAGATATCCCATTCCGCTTCTTGCAGACTGTCTGTGTTTACAAGTAAGCTCCTCTTGTGACACGACCCTTGTCATGTCCAGAGGTAAGGGAATGGTTACAATGCCAAATTGTTCCAACATGGTAGAAAAGAAATGATTCAGTCAATTAAACAACTTTTTAATTACCAATGAACTTGGCATCCCCAATGCCAAGACAAATTCCTTAATTTATAGTTAGAAAGGATTATTACCTATTAAAACCCCAAAAGATAGTTATAAATACTACATAAAATTCTAATTTAAGAACCCATCCAGAAACTGTGAACCCATTGGATATTCAGAATTGTGAGGCAAACTTAGGGCCTTAAAGCAGAATTCTTATATTGAACAACTGAAGCTCAAAATTAAGGACTGCTTGATAAGCACCCTGATAAGGGGTTACTTAAATGTTTTTAAAATGTGTGTTCAACTGGTTACCTTTGTGTTATTATTTTGTTTTAAATGGCATTATAGGTAAGGTGTCTTGGTATATTTATTTAAAACATTCTTGTGACCCCACTGAAGTATGTTTATACAAGATTTTGCAATACATAAATACAGATGTCAGCATTCATTACAATTGCAATTACAAGGGGGCTTTTCCCTTTTACCTGGTATTTTGTCAAAATATACAAAACCATATCATAAATGTCAATATTAAAATGTAAGCATATTAAATTTTATTTATGGTCTTTCTACCATAGTAAAAAACAAGAAGATTTATAACATGATGAAGGTAAGATTAAATGTTCTCTACTTAACATCACTTTAGGAAAATCTAAACCACTTAAAATTTATGGATCCCACTTCCTAAAATTGCAGATAATTTTAACAAGTGACTTGTTAAGAGCTTATATTATTCCTTCAAAAGAGCTATAGCAGTAAAACAGTTTGTTTATTAATTGGCATACAATGAATTTTTCTTCCTAAAATTTAAGGGCAACACTTACTTAATGTTACCCTTCTTCTTTAAAGTACTACTTACAGAAATAATTTTTCATTTATTTCAAATAATATTTATGAACCCCCATGTAATCACAAGCCCACATTCTTAAAGTAAACTTTTAGTTTAAATATACCCCAGGGGACTACAATGATGTAAGAAAAAACATTTTTTAATTAATTTTTTTTAAGTATATTCCATCTTCAGCTTTGGGACCACTTCTTAGTTAAAGACTCTTATGAAGCTGGGCTTGGGTAATTCAGCAAACCACACCCTTGTGTGAGAATATACAAAATATTCTGAAGCTTCTAAATCTAGTATGGTAACAACATGTACATAGTGTCTGAAATGTGGCTTCTATGCCTAAAGAACTGAACTAGTGTTTTTATTTTAGTGTTTTATTTTTTAGTTTTATTTTATTTTAACTTATTTAAATGTAACCTTAAAACTGTAGCAATAAAAATATGTTTCATTAAATTCCGTTTAATCATTGAGAGGACTCCATTTCACTTTAACCACTGAAAAATACAGTCATTGTAATGTGTTGCAGATATAAAATATATGCTAGATTTGAAAAACTTAGTAAAACAAACATGGATGTCAATATCTAGTAAAAATTTTAACATCAATTATATATTGAACTGATCACAGTTTTGATATTTGGGTTTAATGAAATATATTATCAAAACCAGTGCCCTGTTTCTTTTTTTAATGTTGCTACTCTGAAATATTAAGTTCCACATGTGGCTTGTATTCTGCTCACACTGGACAAGTCTGATCTGAGCAGGGCTACAGAAGATCCCAGCTCAGAGCAGATGGTAACACCCAGAGAGCTTCAAAGAATGCAGATGCTTAATAACTATTATTTGAAATGAATGAAAAATTCTTCATAAATCACTGTTTAGTTACTAGAAACTCTAAAAACTAAAACCTACTTTATTCATGACTAATGATTATCCAGTGGATTATGTAAGCTCCCTGTGGGCTTGTCAAAATGAGCTACAAGGCAAATGTAAATATTAAGAATAACAAAGCTTTGGTATTTTTCAACATTTTGTTTCTTGGCCAGGCTTTCCTAAAATGATTATGCAATTTCCATAGCACCAATGCAAATTTAAGTACATTTTGTTTTTGTAAAACTGATGGTATCATAAGCCTCTAAATCATGTACCGTGTTAATATGTAAACCAATGTTACCTCAATACAAAAATTAAGAAAAATTTAAGAAATTGTATTTTCCTGTTCAGCCTGATTATGCAGTTCAAATTTATTTATTCATACAGAGTAGTGAGTTTCAAGAAAAAGTTTCCTTTACCTGTTTCCACCTGCAGATGAAATGTCCCACTGGCATTTACAGATGTGAATGTCTCCTTAATCCCTGATTAATGTGTCTGATAACAGCCTCTCTCTACAGTATGCACCCCTCTTGCCATGATGTGTGGCATCTGACCCTTCAGCCACTTCTAGCCAGCCAGAGTCATCTAGCCACCTGGGAACCTGCAACATGCTTTGGGGCACTGTGGATTTTCTGAATTTTATGGAGTGACATCTGACTCTGCAGTGAAAAACGTAGATTCATTTAGGAAAACTCCGGGACACAGACAGGTCTTTGGGCTGCACCCACAATAGACTGAGAAGTCCGGGGTGCCTCAGGGTCACATGGATATCTTAAAGGAAAGAAGGATCCAGGCACAGGAGAACAGACACTCCAGGCTTGCTTCTTTTTAAAACTCTTTATGGCCTTTTTTCTTAATTAACGACATATGACATAGAAGAAATGGATATGTCATATGTAACCCTAACATTTAAAGTACTCAGAGAAAGAGCGTGAAGTGGTTGTTTCAAAAGAACATAATGAAAGTAGACTGACACCAGTTTTGATGATGAGAATTTCAGAATTTCAGAATTTTCAGAACTGAAAAGGATGGCGATGATAGTCTATTTTCAGACTTTTAAAAGAGACTGCTGTCAGAATTCTTGGAAGTGAATGCAAACAAAAAGCCAGTAGATTTTCTAACTATATCAAAAAAAGCTGTTTTCTGCCTCAAACGACACTAATAAATTTATCCTGTTCAACTCAGTTTTATATTTAGACTTGTCCATAACTACTGAAGAATTTTAAATATTATTTTTAGCTTTTTGTGAGATACCCTCCCTGCTTATGTCTACAGATATAAGTTTTATAGATAACTCATCAAAACCTACAATAGCCAAGTGGTAAAGAAACCCACAAATATTTTGTGAATATTCTCTTATTCCATCCCACTTCTTTTTATTAAACTAACACTGAACAGTTTATGGCCCTATTTCAACTTCTTTAGGATTTTTATTTACTTACAAAACTAGGACTATTTCCTGTGTTTCCTTTCCATGTGTTTCCTTTCCATGAAGTAGAAGAGGTGCCTTAAAATATTAATTAGCTAAATCAGGCAAAGGCAAGATTGAGAAATATGGTTACCTATCTTACTGTGAACCATCTGTTAGTAAATGTTGGCAATTTCAAACACTTGTATAGAATGTGGAATGACATTAGAGGATGATTTTGATTATTATATGGATCCTATCAGAACTGTCCCCAATATTACTTTGGTAATTACTGCTTTATTTCACCCAATGGTTCCAGCTCAATTGCTTTATTTTCTATTTCAGATCAAGACATCGGTTATTTGGGCAACTCCAAATGTTTCCTTCTCAATTCCATTATGGGTAATAATACTAGCAATTCTTCTTGGATTACTGGTTCTGGCCATTTTGACCTTAGCTTTATGGAAGGTAAGTTTATTTACTTTCTTTTCTTTTTAAGTAAAGAGGCAACTGAGGGGGATATTCTTAGGAATTTAAAAAGACAACACTAGTGGCACCATTTGAGAACTTTTAACAATATTAAATCTTGTTTGCTTTGGCAAACAATATGTTTATATAGCTGACACTTAAGGAGATCGAGGAAGTTTAACATTATTTTCATCTAAAGATTTCTTGTAAATAAATATATAGATATTTAGTCTTTATTAACTAAGACCTGTGGTCTTTCCCTATGCTTGGAGCAACAATGTAATTGTGAATATTTAATTTTTTTTATTGCTGTGGTTCTATCATCAATGTTTTTGAGAGTTTTCTTTATGAACAGTATACAAATACAAATGCAATTAACATATACCAATTCTGATTTTTTTTAACTTTGATTATCATTTAAGCCAAATAGATGACTTCTGTTATAATAACCTTGGAACTTTTTTTTTTTAACTTGCCAATTTAGACTCTCCATCAGTAAGCTGTAGCTTACTCTTTCATGTGTTTTACTAACATTGTTCTAAAAGGCTGTGATAGGAATTAGTTTCTGGCCTCAAACCAACACAACTGCCAAGTTTTACAAAGCTTTCAGTTGTCACAATTACATGACTATAAGTGTAATTAATCCAGTCACATCTTACTTAACCATTATTATCATGGTTCTCCAAAATCATAGGTTATTTTTGGCTTAAGATAATATGTAGTATGCTTAATAAATTGAGAAAACTGACTTGTGGGTTAAATCATCATCATCATCATCATCATCATGAGTTTTGTGCCATCTTAAGCCTATATGGTATACTATAAAAAAGTAAAAATAGACTTTTATGTTATTTAGAAATAAATGTCTATACTATTGTTATTATTATAGTAACTGTATTTCTATAAATAATACCGTGACATGTGCCTATTGACAGAATATAGTCCCAATCCTACCAACAAAAGCTGATGTAATAGTCATAAGCCAACCCAGTGAAGTAAGCTTCCAACTCAAGTCCAATAAAGAACTGAAGTTCCAAGTTTCTAGGAAAAGATATATTATCCAACACCAAATACCAACTTGAAATTCAAGAGAAGAGATACCAGAATCAATTCCTACCAAGTTGCTGGCCAATCTCTGGATATTCAACAAGGTGTTCTGAGATTGAAATAAATGACCAATCTAGTTTTCTGATCTATATTACATGTTCCATCGGTGCAGAGGAATATGCAACCATCTGCTCACACTCCCTCTAACACTTGCGAAGGGAGCCGAGCCTCCAGTACACAGAGGATCCCCCTTTCCTGGCCAACAGTTAGCATGCCTGCAGCTACAGAAAACATGGAGAAAAGCAGAAAGGGACTCCTGGGGCCATGTCGCTGCATTTGCAGGACAATATACAAAGTCAAGTGTTTTGTATAAAATATACATTTTCCCATTCTCACAATATTCCTGTGCTATGAATTCTTCTCTGCAGGTAAAGAACGCATTGTTTTCACCTCTGAATGTACAGGATAGCTCCAAATTCTTTTTTTTTAAGATTTATTTATTTATTCATACACAACTGGGGTACAAGCAGAGGTGCAGGGGCAGTGAGAGGATCATCAGAGACAGA
>NW_004567131.1:19305637-19348089 GCF_000260355.1 Condylura cristata | reverse complement strand
ATAAAGTACACTGCTGAGGGGAGCAGCGGGTGGGTCAGGAGAGGTCTGCCACGCCATGTGGGTCACCTCTGGGGCCAGGAATCAAACTCGCACTGAAGCAGCTATGGCTAGCTCGCAGTGCTGTGTCCTAACCCAATGCACTACCAGAGAGGGCCCTAGTTCCAAATTCTTTAGAAAATATATAAAACAAAAATTTTCTGAGTGAGGTTGACTTGATTTATAGCCTGTTTTTCTTTTCCATAGTGTGGATTCTTTGACAGAGCAAGACCCCCTAAAGATGATATGACTGACTGGGAACAACTAACAAATGAGAAAACCCCTGAGGCATGAAAAGGAAAAGCAAAGCCCTAAAAACTCAATGTTGGTCCAGTTCAAAGAAAAGAAGGGACAATCGGCTTAAACAAGGATTTTCCTGTACATTTCCTGTGACCTAGGAAATGCAAAAGCCCTGGAAAATAGCATTTCATCTATACCATGCTTTGGAGAAGTTGCCATGGAGACCAGAAACCCCTTTGAGAAAGGAAACATCTTCTACACGCTAAGAACAATCAGCAAATGTGGCGGATTTCTTTTGCTTTTGTCATCCTGTGTTGGGTAGACACTTTGAAATGGGTCTGGGAACAGAGCTTGCTTTCCAGGTAAATGCAACTTAAGCCAGAAAGATGAAAATACTGTCTGAATTACTGTAGAATTTAGAGGGTGAACTAGGACCAAACCGTCCAACACTACTGTACCCAGTGGAATATTTGACACCTCCCAATGGATAAGAAACACTTCTAAGCGATGCTGTGGCTCAGGGAGACAAGCCTATTTTATTAGTGCTGTGAAAGTCCTTCTGAAACGACAAAGATAGTCTTGTGAGGACAGCAACTTATTTATTTATATTCCACTTCTCTAGGCTGATATTCTGGGCATCTAGAGGATTTGGAAGTTAAGGTTTGCTTAGCTAGCTTTTCAAATCACTCACCAAATTTCCTACTAAAGTAAGCATTTTCTGCAGCTAGATCTACAGATCTTCTGGATTTAGACAGTGTTATGGAACAGCCAGTTGGTGTTAGGATACAGTTTCACCCAACACCTTGCTACCTTCCTTATAAAATTCTACTTTCTGAAGACTCTCATCTGTTTAATTTACCTTTTCACAAAGTTGCATTTTATATTTCCTTTTATTAAAAACATTGACTTAAATAATTATTAATTATTTCCATTGACTTAATTAATAAAGCATAAATATATAGGTACTCTCCACCCAGTAGAGTGTTTCAAAGTAATGGTAAAATTTCTAGATTCTCTTAGTAAAAAAGCAATTTAACACATCAGTAAACATAACATTATTAATATCTTTAAGAAGCAAAAACAATATTTAGTTTGGGGCCAAATATCTATTTTTCTCTACTATAGCTTAAACTTGCATACACAGATAAAATATGTTAAACATAAGTAGGAAGGAAATATAAAATTATGCAAATGTGAGGTGAATCTAGAAAGTGGATTTCTAAGAATTTTCTTTAGAATTGCCTGTTCCATCTTTACTATTCATTTTTGCTGCCAATCTTTATATTATATAACTTCAGAACATAATCTTTATTTAAGCCCTCTTCCCACCATCTTGAATTTAACCATCTTGATATTTAAAACTCTTGTAAATAATCCATAACCATGTAATAATGCTATTTTGAAGTAAAATTAACCAACCAAATTCATTTAGTCTGCACAATTCTGTATCCTTTTATAATGATGAAAAATTACTATGAAGAAATGCTCAACAAATTTTTATATTGATGTGCAATATTTTATAGACCTATGTATCTAAAGCATGTTTACACTGGCATTAGTTATTTTTAATTAATATCCCAAATATTAAGTATGATAGAACAAAGAACCAAATTCCTAAAGTTTACAAAGCAGTTTAAAATTTGTATCCCAAATTTCAACAATCACACTTGATTTGAAAGATGAGTCAAATCCAGAGACACTAAATTTTCTCATGCCTTAACCTGGAAACAAGCCATTTGGCTCTGACTGCAGAACTCATTGGGAACCAAATGAAAGGCACATGGAAGGACACACTGGTGTACAGTCTCGCTGGTGAATTAAATCCTGTCATGGTAGCAATTTCCAGTCTGTCAGGAACCAAAATCTGGCTCTCAAAGTGTGTTCCTGATTTTAGGAGAGAATCACATGGGTCTCACAACAACCTCTGGGGGTCTTATTTGTTAGTCCTCTAGTCAAAATTGGTTTTACAGAACAGTCTTGTATCCAGTATGATGAGAAGGATGTCTGATAGAGGGTTCTACGCCCTCCTCTCCCCACCACCAAGTACTGCCATCATTTCTTTCAAAGTACCTGACCTTTGACCAATAGAGATTAGATCCTCAGAATCTTTTTAAAGCTTTTTGAAAGAACACACCCCTTGTTTGTTAACATTGATGAAAGAACTCAGAAAGAACTCTGAGGGTTGGACCCTGTGATGGGTGAAACAGCCGCCTGGAAGACACTAAACCTGCCATGAGGAGACCTGGGACCCAGGACAGAACAAGGTATGAGGATTCAGAGACAAGCTCCCTCCTCTTCACAGTCGCAGCCAGCAGGTGTCCTGTTCTAGCGGGATGGTCGTTGTGACCCAAAGACATCTCATAAGCCTCACGTGCAGTGGCCCCCTCTGTCACTTCAGATGTGGAAACAAGAAAGGGGACAGCTGAGGTCCCCATCATCAGTACTTGAGCACCCCCTCCTCATGGAAAATGCTCTGCCAATGCACCTGTGTGTCCGCTTCTATCCTGGCATCACCAATTGCCCCCATAATTCATAATCTGCCATGCTTCTCTTCAAATCTATCTCTATCTTAGGCGTTCCTCTTACAATTCTTGCCTTTGGCTTTTGAAATGTGGAAACAATAGGCCAATCTGGCTTTATAAACCTGCAGTTTTTCATACAGTAAACGAATGACTTGTCCTAGCTGGCACTGAAACCTCTTTGTGCACAACTTTTTCTCATTTATTTAAAAATATATGTAGATATTTGTGAAGGCTTTCATGTATGTATTTACCTTGTCACTAATAAACCTAAGGACAGTATGATGTACTTGTGATTTGTTTCACAAACAATGTAAAACGTCCCACAGCAGCAGACATCAAAGGTTTCTGTCTTTACACCTTGCCTCTTTATCACAAAAACATTAAACATGGGAAGAAATTTGAAAGAGCAAATGTACAAACCCCCTCTGGGATGATAAAATGTTCTAAATTTTGTGGTGATGTTTAAACAACTCCATGAATGTACTAAAAAAAAAAAAAAATACTGAATTGTGTCCCTCCCTGGTGGCGCAATCGGTTAGGACGCTTCAGTGCAAGTTCGATCATAGCCCTGGAGGTAATGCACATGGTGTGGCAGACCTCTCCTGACTTCCCACTGCTTGTTCTGCTCCCCATTGTTTCTGGTGAATTCTCTCACCGCCCTGCACCTCTGGCCTGTACCCCAGTTCTGTATGCATAAATCTTAAAAAAAATACTGAATGTATAAATTGGGTAAGTTTTAAGGTATATTATAAAATAGCAATAAAGAAGGTTTTTGAGAGTTTTTATTAAAGTAACATGGGTTAACAACACTGTATGTGATGCAGGGGAATAGGTTAACACCTCCCTTGATGTATGTCACGACACCACCCTCACCACCTGGCACCACCTTCACCATATACCTCTGGCCCTTCCCCCTTTCATCCCTTCTAGTCACTTCGAATTTGCTATCCTATCTTTAGGGTCTGTTTTGTCAATTCCTTGTTTCACTTCGCTATATTCCACTTACAAATGTAACTATCTGATATTTTTCTTTTTCCTTCTGGCTTATTGGGCTTAACAAAATCCCCTCCACTTTTATTATCACAAATCACAAGATTTCACCTTTTTTTATAAAGCTCAGTAGTATTCCATCATGAATATAGAGGTTTTTTAAAGTTTAAGTCATTTATACGTTTAACCATTATACAACTGATCCCCCCCACCATGCTTTTCCAGTTTTCTCAATATATAACTCTTAGTTCTTTTATGAAGTCTTCTCTTATGTTTCATAGTCAGTCAACATCAATGGCAGTTCATAAATTACTGTAATTTTCCATTTGTTCAAGTTACTATTTTCCAGCAGGCCAGATCCTCAATGAGGACAGGAACTATATCGTTCCACCTTTGGGTCTCCCACACCTAGCACCCACATCTGGCATATGTAGTCAGTGCTCAAAAACATTTGTAAAATGAGCCAATGGATATGCAAAGGACTAACCATGGAGAACATGTACTTCTGTAATCTGCTTCGATTGCAAAGCCCCAGGGCACACACATGTGGACATGTTCCTATTTATAGTGTCCGTAAAATGTTGCTGTAATAGTTACCCAATGTCCAATTCAATTAATGGACCTTCATTTGTTTAACCATCCTGAGAATAGTTGTCCACATAGTCATATATTAAAAAATAATATTAAATTGAATCCTTTCATACATGAAGCTTCTTATGGTTATTTCAACAAATGAACTTTATGAGCGTGAGACTGCTTGGTCAAAGTACATGATAATTTTTATAGCTCTTGGTAACATATTGCTACTTAAGAGCACTAGCTAAACCTATCACCTAAGTATACCATTCCCTTAATAATTCTTTCAGAGGTTTAAAATATTTTGGTAGTTGTTTTCAAATACTACTTTAATTTTACAGTTTACTAGGATTCAGTAAATGTAATGTACATGTTTAATTTTGAATTTTAGTATCTGTTAACCATTGAATAGTAACTAATTTATTGGTCAGATCTCATAAGATATTTCTTAAATAGCTGCCACTTCTCTGGGGTTTCCTTTCATGATTCCTACTGAAAGGAAACCAGTGCTGGGTTCCTTCCCGATATCCTAAAGTAAACCATGGGGTAAATCCTTCACTTCATACTGCATATCATTCACACTTCAAAGCCCAGACATAAGTAAAGACTTATGTTGGTCCAGAGGTGCCTATGTGTCCCAGATGAAAAAATGAAAAACCAAATGTAAGGATTTAGTAATATTGGTGCTGAAGATCAAAGCACCATTCCAGTACAAACTGAGTAGGGCAAGATCTCCCTGCAGAACTCACAAAAGGATCTATTCTGGGTCAGTTCCCCTGGCTAAAGTCCATGCTTGCTTATAGTGAAGGACAATGGCACTTTTACCATGTCTTTTGTAAGTAGTAAAATCCTTTGTTAGCTGGATAGGTGCAAGTGATCTTTGTCAAGTCCAGCCATTATGTATATAGTCACTTAATTATGTCAAGAATTTCTAAACACAGTTGAAATTTTGTGCCTATCAGGTGCAAACTGAGATCAGGATGCAGAGTTGCAAAACTCTATGCAAGATAGAATTGCCTTTGACAAATAAAAGATTTTTTTTTTCCTTTAGAATTCTGATGTATTAAAAGGTAGATTTCTTTAGCATGGGAAATTTAAAGAATTAAATAAAACTATAACTCCAGTGATGTTTAAGTCGATGGTAAGTTCAGAGTAGCCAGCACAGCACAGTATGCATCAGGCACAACTCTGCTCCTGTGTTAAACTTACCCCCTAAATGCCATCTGCCTGACACAAGGCCTTTTGGAATTGTTTATGAGCAAGTTCTGTTATTTATGATTGTTGGCCAAAATCCATATGGAAATGTAGCCTGATACTAGTGCTTCTTGACAATAAAAAGTCTTGATTTTAACCTCTATTGGCGCCATGATAGGACACAGTAGGGATGTTCTTAATATAGCCATGCTGTTGCTTATTTTGATTTTTCAGTATGTTGTACAAACAATCAAGTCATCAAAAAATTGTCCTCTATCCAGCCTTTAAGTGGGACTTTAAAAAAAAGCAATATTAGTTTTAAAATCCTAAATTCCAATTTTAATTCACTTAGTTAACTGTAGGGTAAAAGCATATTTAATGATTTTTATTTCTATAAGAAATCTCAATTTAAAAAACCTCCATATTTCTCCCCTGTATTAATTTTCTGCTGTGACAAAGAGTCTAAACTGAGGGAGTTTAAATAAACAGAAATTTACTGTCACACAGTCTCAGGGGGCAGAAGTCAAAAATCTAGAGGCAAGCAGGGCCATCATACCACTGAAGGGTCTGAGTGAAGGAGTTGCTCCCATGCATATCTGAAGCTTCTGGGAGTCTCAGGTACCTAAGAAAAATACATCATCCTATTCTCCCTCTTCAGATGGTGCTCTCCCTGCGCAATGTGCATCATCAGCTTCCCTTGCGGATATCTGTGTTTGTGTTTACCCTTTTGATAAGGACAGCAGGCATATAGGACTAGAGTCCACCTTAATGATACCATTTTGACTTGATTGGTCTCAGTAATCAAGAGACCAATCTCCAGGCCCTATATCCAGGAGATTGGAGACCCTATGTCCAGGCCCTCTCTGGTGGCGTAACATGTTTTAGAACTAGCACTGCAAGTTGGCCTCAGCCGCTTCAGTGTGAGTTTGCTCCTCGGCCCCAGAAGTGACCCACATGGTGCAGCAGACCTCTCCTGTCCCTCCCGCTGCTCCCCTCAGCAGTGCACCTTGTCGTTCTCCCCACTCTGTCTCTGCTGAATCCTCTCTCTCTTTTTTTTTAAAGACCCTATCTCCAAATCCAGATATATTATGATTTGGACCTTCAGTGTATCTTTTGAAGATACACTTCAACAAATATCAAAAATGTGTGTCATATGGGATAGTTGGGCAGGTGAAACCTAGATGATTTAATATGAATTGGGGATTGGCTGAAGATACATATCAGTCTTTTGATCTCAATTACTCAGCTAATATCCTAGTAGTGTGAGCGCACAATAGGTTATAAACATATTTCCTCTTGGCTTACTGCTTATATGCACTTATTAAAAGATTAAGACAATTGTACTTTTCATATAATTTACTCATCTACTCTGCTCAGCAATTTCCTACCTCCATATCCCTCTTCTCACTCTTTACTTTTCTTCTCCCTTGGAATAATCATATTATGTGCATTGTGGATGAATGTGAACTTTGTGATATTAAGAGAGTAGAATCCTCATTGTCTGGAAACTGAAGAGTGCTGATCGTGAAGTTTGTGAGTATCTGAAGGGAACACCCCTCTCTGGACTAGAGAGCTTGATCCCTGTCGCACTGCTCAACTCAAGGAAGGCGTTGCTTTTAAATCTACAGTGACCTAGAACTGATGAAGCAGTTATCATAATGGGTGGCAGAACCAAAATAATATAATAAACATCAGTAACATTCGTTGGGCATAGGTTGTGGTAGGAGAGAGTTTGCAAAAAAACAGAAGGCAGGTCTCTCAGGGTCACGAGTGGAAGATGTGTCCACCTGAGGACATCAACCACAGCCAGAACCCATGAAGAAAATTTTCTTCTTGCTTCTACTCCACCTATCTGCTCTTCCCACCACCTTTTTTACCAATAGTTAGCAGGGAATTTCCAAGAGTTTGCATGTGGGGGTGGTTCCTTTTCAAGCTGGAAACACTCAATGTTTCCCTTTTTCTCCATCTCCACACTCAGTTTCAGAAACTTGTCCAAATAAAGGAAAATAGAAAGCAATAAAAGTAATAGCAAAATGTCCTAATCATTCATCCCTGATCAACCTTCTGCTAAATACTTCATATACATTTTTCATTAAATCCTCACACCCACCATAGGTGACAAGGGGAGATCCATGCTTTACAGATGAATTGAGTAAAATATCTCAACCATTTACACCTTGTTGACAGCAAAACTGAGATTCAAACCCAAGTCTGCCTAACTCCACAAGACAGAACTATACAATCTGCCATTTTTAGCAAATTGAGGGTAACTGCTATGTTCCTGCTGCAAACAGAGAAGAAAACATTTAAGATAATGGGGTTGAAATGGTCTTTAGTACCTTAATAATTGTTTCAGAATTAAAAATTGAAATTAATGAGAACTTCCAGGTACAAAATACAAAGCTGAATCTTTTATTTGGTTTAGAAAGAACTGGTGGCCCTCCCTATTGGCGCAGCGGGTTAAAGCACAGCACTAAAAAGCTAAAGCCACTTCTGCGTGAGTTTGATCCCTACCCCAGAGGTGACCACATGGCATGGCAGACCTCTCCTGACCCACCCGGTGCTCCCCTCAGCAGTGTACTTCATCGATCTGCCTGTTCTGCTCCCCAGAAGCCTCTTGCCGCCCCTGCGCCTCTGGCCTGTACCCCAGTTCTGTATGCACAAATAAATAAACCTTTAGAAAGAACTGTACTTAGAACCACAGAAAATTTGTTCTCTTCTACTTCCAGAACTCAATTTAGAATCTTGTACATGATGAAGCATTCCAAAGTCCTTCAACACCTAAAAAGTTAGATATATGCTATTTTAACTTCCAGAATTACGACAGAAAAATTCATGCCTGCGTCATTTGCCAAGATGGAAATTGACTACCAAAACCACAGGGATTTCAGAGTTTGAGACAGTATATTTTAGAGAGGTTTTCTCACACCAAAAAGCTACTGATTAAAATCTAACTGGGCAGCCAAAAAAAAAAAAATCTAGACTCAATATTTTTAATTAAAAAAAATGCCAGAATTTTAATTTAATTTTTCCTTTCAATTTCCATTTCAGGACTATATTTATATAGACTTCATTTAGTGTCCTAGCAAAGCTGTCTAGTGATCTCATTATTTAGGAGTCTAATATGATTTTTTTTCATCTTTTGGAAACCAGAGGCAATGAAGGATTAACCCTTGGCAAATAGAATTCCAATTTAATCTGCAATCTAGGAGGTCTACTAACCACATTGACTTCAATTCTATTCATATATGGTTCAAATTCTGTGATTTTGAAATGCCACACATTATTTTCTAATCAAGATACTGTCCGTAAAATTAAAATAATAATTTCTCCTAACACAATCCGCCACTGGACAGACAGAAGATAAGACCATAGTCTGCTAGCCTTGAACTCTGGGTCAAAGAGATGGTATGATATTGCTTTGCCTCATGTGATGCTGCTGGGAAGCAGGAACTTGTAGGGGGAGAGGGAAACAGAGAAGATGCTAAAATTTCACTTTAAGTGCCTGGATCACACAATCTTCAAGAATTAGGAGTTGGAAAGAGTGTGGGCAGTGGGAGTGAATGTTGGCTTGCTAATAAAGCTTTCTTTCCATGGACCCTATCATTTCCTTTAGACGGGCATACCAGGATTAACCTCCTTGTCCCTGGAAGAGAATGAGAGGCATGTGGAGCAGAACCACCCCATCCTAGACCAGTGTAGATTAATTGACTTGTACCAATCTGCAGATTCAAGAGAAGTAATATATATTATTATATAGATGTAACACACACACACACACACACACACACACACACACACATACACACACAGAGCTTCTCTGAGCGTAAGGCAAGCTTTCAGAGACCTGAGTCCAGAGTTCACACTCAGCCAGTAGACTGTGCAGATTCTCTGGAGAATAAAGATGCAGGGCAAATAAGGCTGTTGTGACATGCCCTGAAATCTCAGCTCCATCAGTGCTTATCTGGAGGGAGCAGCAGCCCATTGAGGAGCCATGGCCAAGCGCTCTCAGTGGCAATGAGGGGCAAGGGGTGACCTGGCGCAGGTAAGTTCTCTCTCCCTCTACTCCCCCACCCTGCCCCCACCCAGTCATATGGGGCTTAAATGTTTTTTAATGACTTTAATAATTGTCCCAGAACTAGAGAATTAACAAGAACTTCTAGGTACAAAAGTACAAAGCTGAATCCTTCATGTAGTTTAGGAAGAACGGGTGTTCTCAAGATCACCAGGGAAAAATTCTCCCTAATATTCACTAAAAGAGGGTTCCAGGGTAGAAAGGGGAAAATGGCTCTTTGGTTACATGTTGTGATTTGAGTATAATGAAGAATTAGATGTGTAATAATATGTACACATGTGCTCCGAGCATTTTATAAGTTCCCATGGGTAAGTCTAATAGGTATCTATGCATCACATTATAAGTAATTAATATGCTAGCAATCCTTTACAGCTTTTAAGGTGTTGTCACTTTCAAGGGAGACTTCTTTCCAGACTATTACTATAATGATGATATTGCTTGAAGTATGAAACTGCCTACTGAATCGTGAAATTTTCTCTTTTGGACTTCAGACCTTCCTCCAGTCAATTAGGTACCTACACTTACACGATATACACCATAGACATATAACATTTGCATTTTGTTTCTACCTCTCCAAGCCAAGTGCCAGCACATATCAAAAAATTAAAATAACATTCTCTTGGTTATGCAGAGACATAGTATTGTACCCTCCCACTCTAAGGTAAAATACAGACATCCAGCTATTTGGATTGTGCCCATGAGTTGGTCTCAGAGTAAATTTGGGGTTGTAAGAAGTAAAGCTAATCCTGCATGCCCATCAGAGGTGACCACAGAACTCAGGAGCCCTATCCTGAACTCTACCCATTCAATACTGTCCCTCACAGACATTCATAGCCCTTTAAGCATGACCTCATCATCATGTCATCTCTTCA
The DNA here is from genome assembly GCF_000260355.1 of Condylura cristata. NCBI lineage: Eukaryota > Metazoa > Chordata > Mammalia > Eulipotyphla > Talpidae > Condylura > Condylura cristata. The sequence goes on along the minus strand of NW_004567131.1, from coordinate 19,337,584 downwards.
TCTATACTTAACCAAAAACCTTGTCTTTGGTGTCATTTTGGATTCCTCCTCTTTCCATCCAATCACTATGTTCTACTAATGTTTTTATTCTTAAAGTTATCCCAGTATCACCACCTGAATCAGTTCTTCATAAATTACTGCCTTACCCACTTAACTAGTGTTCCTCTCTCTCCCCTCTTCCCCTCCCTTTCTTCCTCTCACCCTCCCTCCCTCTCACGCACACATAAACAGACACAAGCACACACAAAATCTCTCTCCATTCCCAATACTACTGTCTGTAAGACAATTACATTAAGTTGTCCTTATCATTTTAGAATTAAAATTTTTCTTTGATATACTAGCATCTATTTTTAATCTTGTTTTTTGACTCAACTTTATATTGTTGTTTGTTTGTTTTTGTTCCTCATAATACCATGACTCTTACATGTCTATCCAAAGGGCAGGAGAAAAAAAAATAGATTCTGAGAAGTATTTATGACTGCAGTTTCAATTCACTATCTCCTGCTTTTGAATTCACATAAGAAAAGAAAAAGCATCCTTCAGTTGTGTTTTACTCTAGACAAAAATTATGAGGAGGGAGAAAGAGTGAAGGGTTACATCTGGAGAGAGTTAAGTTCTGTGGCTGGAGAAGCAGCTGGGACGATGTAATGTGGCAGCTTCCCTCATGCAGCCATTTTGCTTTAGCTTGAAAATGTGTGGGTTTTCAAATGATGGGGATTTTATTAAGGAGAAGAAGTCCAGTGTGTTTTCACAGAGGAAATTTAGTATTTGTTCTATTAAATCACTTTCTGCCCTGAATTTATTGACTAGGAAGATACTATTAACTAAAATTGGATGACCTAGGGGAAAATTCTAACTCTTGAAGAGCTGTTCACTATTGGCCACTATTAGAATATTTGGTAAGGTTGCATATGGTCTCTTTTAAATGGTTCAAAAACTTAAGGTCTTTATTTTACTGTTTACCTTTTTGATGCTCTTGCTTTAATTATTTTAGGATTGGTGGCCTGAAAATCCAAGGTGAAGTCATCTGGGGTTGGTGACTAATGACCTTGACTATTGCCAGCAAGAATGTTCCTCAAGCGCCTACGCCTTTGATGGAATCATCTGAGAGTCTGTTAGCCCTTCCTTTCTTCTCGTATCTGTCTACCTGCACCCTCTGATTAATGATAAAGTATAAATCTGGCACATAAAAATTATTTTCAAATGGAAAAGCTCCCATCTGAAAATAAAACAGTATTTTATCTATGCTAAAACATGACCTATTTTGCAAATTGCTGCTACATGTTGCTTAGAGAAAAAAAAAAGAATGCCAGAATGTTTTAAACTCTTCTTTAGGTCTGACAAAAGAATGGTAAAGTTCTCTTATTTACAAATAAGGTAGGTTCCAACGGGCGGCTCATAAGTGAATTTGTTAATAAGTTCAAAGATGGCAATTCTGAGGCATTTCCTTCAAAAGAGAGAAACAATTGACTCCTTGAATCCTAAAAACTGAACATAAATTGCTCCCACCAACTGAGATATAGCCTCTCAGGAACCACCTCTCCTTCCAAGCCTCCCTTCTACCATGTCACTCTCATCAGGGCTGTGCAGAGCTGCCATCCCCACTCCCTCACTCTGCCTGGCTCCCAGTGATGTGATCATGCGGTCAAATCTAGGGGCCACCTGTTTGCCATTGCCAGTTCTTTCTCCTGGCTCTTGAATCAGCCCTCCACCTATCTTCCTTCTCATTGACTGTCCCTCTTGGGTGGCTTTCATGTTCTTTACTGCTCAGCTTCTGAATCTTGGTGCTTTGTAACATTCCATCCTGGGTGCTCTGATTGGGTATGTTTACATTCTCTCTAGATTACCTTCACCAGTCTCTGGATTGGGATAACATCTCTGTGACAACAACTCCAGTTCTTTACTATCAGTCATGCCCAGCAGACTTACTGCTCATCTAACTTTGTACCCAATACTTCCACTTGGATACCTGGTAATAATAAATTCAAAGTAAATTACTAAGTATCTTCTTTGTTTTCTGGTTAATTCTTTTTTTGTCTATCTCCTTTCCACCACCCAAATAGCAAGGCTCTGGTCTGTGGTTTTTCACCAGTGAATCTTCAGCATGTAGAGCAATGATAAACATATACTAGGGGGCTGACAAATGTTTGTTAATCTAATGAATTTTTTTTCCATAAAAAAATAATAACAGGGCCCTCCCTGGTGGCGCAGCGGGTTAAAGCGCAGCACTAAGAAACTAAAGCCACTTCCTCATGAGTTCGATCCCCGCCTGCCCCGGAGGTGACCATATGGCGCGGCAGACCTCTCCTGACCCGCCCGCTGCTCCCTTCAGCAGTGTGCTTCGTCGATCTGCCTGTTCTGCCCTCGCTCTGTCTCTGGTGAATCCTCTCACCCTCCACATCTCTGGCCTGTACCCCAGTTCTGTATGAATAAATAAATAAATCTTAAAAAAAAGTAACAGCTTCACAAGCCATCCGAATATGATCCCACTTCTATGAATAACTAGAAAAGTCAAAATCACAGAGACAAAGAGGAGAATAGTGGTTACCAGGGGCTAGTGTAAGGGGAAAATTGGGAGTTAGTGTTTAATATGTAAAAGCGCTTCAGTTGGGGATAGTAAAAATGTCCTGTAACTGGATAGTAGTAATATTTTCACAACATAAGAATATACTTATGCCAAAAATGTATGTACTTAAAAATGATTAACATGTTCAATTGTATGCTATATAAACATAATCATAAATAGCCTCATCAATACTGAGAATCAGTTGAAACAAATCTTTTCATTGACAATACCCATAAATATCAAAGCTTAATAGCTACAACATTCATAGTTTACATATCATCACCTAAACAGAACTTGATCAAATGGACATATTCATGGCTTGTCACAAAAGTTATATACACTGGACTTTCACTGTATTTAATCAACTTTTTTGAGGTAATGTTAGTTTACAATACTATGTAAGTTTCAAGGGTACAACTTCACACCTTAACAACTATGTATACTCTACAATATCTGTTACCAAGGGTCTAGTTCATCCACAAACATCCAATCAACCCCCCTACCCATTCTTTTCTCCCATTCCTCTTCCTCTCTGGCAAACACCATTCTATTGTCAGAATGTTAAGGCTGCTTTTGTTTTGTTCTTTGCTTTGTTTCTTTATCATTGACATGAGTGAAATCATACAGTGCTTACCTTTCTCCATCTTATCATTTTCACTCAGCATAAATCCCCCAAGTTTCATCCATATTGTCACAAATGGCAACATTTTATTCTCTTAATGGCTGAGTAGTATACCATTGTGTATGTATGACACACTTTCTTTACCCATTCATCCATCAATGGGTGCTTAGGATGCTTTCATATCGTTATAATAGTGTTGCAATGAACATAGGGTTAAAAATATCTTCTCAAATTAGTGTCTTTATATTTTTTGATAACTGGAATTGCTAGGTCATCAACTGAAAGTGTTCATGAATACTTGATGCAAATTCATTGTCTGTGTTTTAAGTTCTTCAATAAATTGCTAATCTTCTCCTGAAAAGTATCAGGCAATAGATGCTAAATTTGAATGCTGAATCCCATAGCCAAACACTTACTTTTTTCTATTTTTTCAGCCACCCTTCTTGCTTATTTTGAAGATCGCCTATCATGAAGTTTTCACATGTTTGAGGATTACTTTTTTCCTTCAGAGTCATGCCTACTGCCAAATAATTTATCTACTGTGTATGTGCAACTGCTCCTCCTTTCTCACCATTTGCTTGTGAGTTGCGGTCTCTAATATCTCCCCATCATAATTTCATGCCTTCCCTTACTAGTCTTTTCAGCTGTGTCATAGCTCTAGCACTTACTTCTCATGTCAGGGTCACAATGTCCCCAAACACCTGAAAATGCAGTGAAAGCATAGAGAGCACAAGTAGACTAATGACCAAGGGGGGTTTCATACCATCTGTTGACACAGAGGATGAGTCATATGTTCCAAATTACTCACTTGTGGCCTATGAACCATAATGCAGCTCACAGACATAACTTTGTTGTTTATTTGAGATTTATTTGGCCCATAAAGTATATTATATGCAAAGCTTTATACTGCATATAAATATCCTGATTTATGGTCTCTATTGAAAAAAGAGCAATAGATGAGTCCATGATCTGTAGCAACAACCAGTTGTCATGAGTGGCAGAACCCCTTTAACCTAACTAGGCTTTCTAGGTAACAAAAATCCCCACCCAGCCTATTTCACTCAGGGTCCATTTATCCCTCTAAGGCATTTGAATTGGTGGTTCCTACCTACATGAAGGGAAAGCAGTCTTTATATCCAAGATAAAGTCTCAGAAGAGAGGCTTCCAAATATAAAGAAAGTCTTGCTCCTTGATGGCAAATAACCCACGGACAAATATGCCTCAAACTGATAAAGTTACTGATATATATAAAATCAAATAGATGTATTTTTAAGAAATATTTTAGACTTTGATTATATTATTTTGAATGATGAAAAGAAAAATTTCATCATTCTAAGCAATATTATGATGTACAGCACACAATAACAGAAGCAAGACCTGTAACAACAAAACCCCACAATAGGGCACCATCTTCCTGATAAACTCCTGCCACTCACAGTCAGATAATTGAGGTTGACTCCATGTCTATCCAGAATTACAACCAGTAGTTGGGAGTGGCAGTTTCTTTAGCTCAGGTCTTTATAAAGATGGAAAAAATGATTAATTGGGAATGATTGAACACATACTCTATTATGAAAATATATGCAATAAAATGTATAGGAAGAGAAAGGATAGATACTGTATAGGTATGTATGTATGTATACATATATATGAACTGTAAAAGAGCTGTTTCTATCATTTCCCTATGCCTCATCATTAAAACCAAAATGATAGAAGTGGAGAAATGAGTTTACACACAAGCTGGCTTTGGCTAAAAAGAAATTAATTGATTAATGTAGCAGAAAAAATCAAGAGTTGCTTGATCAGAGGATCTAATCTATCTCTTTTGTACTTTAGTTTCTCATAACTGTACTTGATTTTTGGCTCTCTGTGGCAATAAGATGGCTCCTCACATCTCCAAAAGTAAACCTGTAAGATTTTTGCCTTAGTGCTTTGTCTTTACTGAATAATTTCATTTGGTTTTCTTGTGGCTTATCCAAGCTTAACTAATATATTTTTTAAAAAACTCCTAAAGGTTCCAGGAAAAGTCTTTTACTTTTAATATATCCAACACTTAACTATTAACTATAACCTGAATCATATACTCATAAGTGATATCAAGGAGGTCATCTTACACTTTTACACATGAGAAGGCTAACATGGGTTTCAGTGTGAAGAAGCATTACATTGAATGTGGTCTTGCCTTTTCCATCTGCCTTTACCCTTGGCCTGTGGTTCCTACTTTACTTTCAAAGCCAGCAGCATGGCATCTTTAATCTCTGCCTGACTAACATCTTTTCTGCCTCCCTCTGTTATTTTACTGGACCCTTGTGATTATATTAGGTCCATCCAGATATTCCAGGATAATATAATATTTTTTAAAGATTTATTTATTTATGCTTACAGAACTGGGGTACAGGCAAGAGGTGTGGTGAATGAGAGCATTCACCAGAGACAGAGTGGAAAGAACAGGCAAATCGACAACGTACACTGCTGAGGGCAGGTCACAGGAGGTCTGTCAAGCCATGCAGGTCAGCTCCCTGGCCGGGGATTGAACTTGTGCTGCAGTGCCTTCAATGGGAGAGCTTCCTAATGTAGTGCTTTAACCCATTGCGCCACCAGGGAGTGCCTGGAAAATCTAATTTTAAGATCGCCTAAATAGCATCTATTGTTCCTTCTGCATACTTAATACCTGCTCCCTGCCATGCAACATGACATATTTACAGGTTCTCTGGATTCACACATAAATATCTTGGGGGATCGGCTATTATTTTGCCTACCACAAAATCCAAAATAAATTCTCTTCCATAATCTCAAGGTGCTCTAACTCTATCTGCTCAAGATTTCTTCATTCCTCAGAATCCTTTCTGCTAAGTTCTTATAAATATATTCAATAATTTCATTGTTAAATGAACATTGAGTAATTAATTACTCTAGATAAAGCATTGTTTGGGTACTGCAGTAATAATTATGAGCAAGATGCCCCCTTCCCTGATGGAGTTGCAGACTCATAGACAAAAAAATTTACAAATAAACTAAACTTAAGTAATAGTTAATTTTTTATCAATCTGCTTCCTTGATGGCTTTCTTTTTCTCCAAATTGTTTTGAAAAGTATTGGCTACATTGTGGAAATGGTACAGTTCTTTTTCTCATTGAGATTTGTGTCTATACATCTTCATGATGATTGGGACACACAGAGAGGAGATAGCTGCAGCTAAAACTGCAGTGACACTTCCTGACAAAACAGGTTTCCATGCACAGACAAGGGTGGTCGTGACTCTCCACTGATCATCTTTACATGACACCTTCCCCGTCCATGTTCCCCACCTCTGCCAGACATTTCACATCCAATATCACTGTAGGCTAAATTAGTAAGAACTGTGGAAGTATAAAAACAAACAAAAAGGGGCCTCCCTGGTGCCGCAAAGGGTTAAAGTACAGCATTCAGCAGCTATCCTATCCAGGCCACCGCAGTGTGAGTTAGATCCCTGGGCAGGGAGCTGACTCACATAGCACAGCAGACATCTCCTGACCCACCCGCTGAGGAGTGTATTTTAGTCAAGCTGCCTGTTCTGCTCCCCACTCTGTCTCTGGTAAATTCTCTCACCCCCTGCACCTCTGACCTGTACCCAAGTTCCTGTATGCATAAATAATTCGTTTATTTAAAAAAAAAAAAAAAGCAAACAAGAGGGAAGGAAAGGGATGATTTCTATGAATTGTGAGAGATAAAAAAGAAAATAATCCCAATTATATAGAATATATTTCAGCTCTTGAAATATTATGTCCAAAATCCTTTTATCACATACAGAACTTTCAGGTTTTTAATTCAATTGTCCTGCTGCATCATGTTGACCATGTTTATGCCATATTGCCCATATTTGTAGGAAATTGATAAAAATGTAGCAATCCTTCACACAGCTATGAGGCTATTTTTAAAGGGGTTTAAAGCATGGGGCAAGTCTTTGTACACAGGTCAAAGGGTTTTGTATACAATCACTAAAAATTCTTTCAATAGTTCTGTAGCTCAAGTCACATTTTATCTTTGCTATCTCACAAAGAATCATAGGTCCCTTAAAAACATGACCTTGAAAAAATCCTTTTAATTATGTGTTGACAGCAGCACTATCTACTCCCTCCTTTTTCAGTTCACTTTCCTCCCCCAATAGAAATAAAACAAATATTCACCCTGAAAGAAAAACTCTTGCGCTACAAGACATGACAACAGGTTTAAATCTCTACTGAGTACTTCATATTGTTGAATTAGTTAACTTTCACCCAAAATGAGCAACTTAATAAGAGTGGTCATCACCTGTAGACATTATTCAATATAGTTCCTTATATTCAATATAGTTTGTTATATACTATATTGATATAGAGTTCTGGCTGTATTACGAACAAATTCTAACACATGTCAATATAGATACCTTCCTCCTATCCATAATTTTGTAGTTATGCATTTTTGTTCATTTCATTTCCACTGCTATGTTAGTGAATGTCCCCACAATTGAAAGGATTAAATTGAGGAGCATTATAAGATTTATTTACAGAGGACAAAATCATCTGTGGCCAAATGGGGATAAAATAAATGTTCTGACCTCTCTTTTATCCCATCTTCTGCTCTCCCACCATATCCTTCATTGGCCAGACCCAGAAGCCTGAGGGCACGTAACTGGGGCAGTGCCAGCCTCAGCAATCAACTTTCGGGGGCACACAGTGTGTGTGTGAGGGACAGTGGGCCATGAGGTGGAGGCCATTCATTTTATGTTCCTTTGACATGTGCCACTCTGTTTGTCCCTTATTTCCATAGTAACAGTAAAAGTTTGGAAAGTACCTAAATTTGATTTGGAAGGAAGAAGAGAATACTTAAGGTCCCAAACTCATAGCCTCTTTTGCCCAATATAGCTAGTTCAAATCAGTTGAGGTATGGTCTATGAAACTCTACACCATAGTTTAAAAGCAAGAGAGGCAGTCATATGGTGTGAAATTTGCAGACACTGGAGATGGACAATCAAGTCTCATGACCCAATTGCACCACACACCATATGTGTGGACAGCAAGCCTTGAATCCCTCTGTGCTCCAAGGCCTTCATCTTTACTTCTTTAATTATGAGGATTCAATAATTCTTTACTTCTTTAATTATGAGGATTCAATAATTCTGTAAGTGTGAAGTTTCAGTATAACATCTGACACACACAAAGGGCTCAAGAAACGTTAGCTGTGTTGTAAGCAACAGTACAGAAAGGTCTTAGACACATGGTTTAAGAAACACACACGTGCACTCATGCACATGCACAATGTGACTGCAATATTATATCAATGTATAAAACATGTATATATCTAAGTTTGCATTAGTATCAATGAACATAAGCAGTCACTTAAAATGTTGGGGTTTTTTTCCATTAATCCTTATTTGAACAAGGTGAAGTTAAAAAAGTAAATTATTTTTCAAACAGAAAAAGGACTGGAAGAAAGTACATCAATATGTTCACAATGATTGCTTTTGGATAGAGAAATGATGAGCTAATTTTGCTTGTTTTTTCTTTTCCAAATTCTCCTTCAGGCTTATATATTGCCTTAATAACAAAATTTAAACAATCATGGCTTAAAACAAACACATTGATAACATACACTAATAGAAATGGTGACATTTAAAAATAAAGACCCTTTTCTGTGCTCTGATTGTTTTCATGTTCCTCAATGAACTTTGGCAGACTTTCTTCTCTGCCTTTAAAAAAAAGAAGCATGAGGGTATGAAAAAAGTAACAAAAAATAACTCCTGGTAAAGAGGTCATGTGAATAAAGATGAAAGGATTTGGAATCACTTGATTTGGAAGGAAGATGAGATTACTTACTAAGGTCCCAAACTCACAGCTTCTTTTGCCCAACATAGCCTTGAGATACATGCTATGTTTGACAGTGGCGCTTAACACAGTTGTGAATATGGAAACCTTTATGTGGGCACACACACCCCATTTTCTCATGGGTCCCATTATTTCTAATTGTCTCAAATCCTTTTGCAGCTTTTATTTATGATCCCTGCATAGCCCCTAAAAGCATTTCAGCTTGTGAAGCTCAATTAAACCCTAAGAACATTACCAAGAAGGAACTGAAAGTACTTCAAGAGACTTTGATTAAATAAGAAGAAATAGTCCACAGCTTTAAATCAAAGAGAGCTTTTGCAGACCCATTCCTGGTGAGCTTTAATGGTAGGATTTTAATGATCTGTCGCCAATGATTTTTGTGTAAACTTACATTGAGATCAGGCATTCGAATACTGCCCAAGAATAAAGTGCTGCAAGTCCTAAAATAAAGTCCAGTGTCTGTGGTAATCACCTAAAGTACTTAACAAAAATGCAGATTTCTGAAGTTACCCAACTCCTCTCTATCCTTGAGATTCTGGTTCATTAGGTGATTCTAATAATAGAGGGTTTAGACCATGTTTCAAGAAACAATACTGTCACAGATACCATTAGGGGTGCCCATTAACTTACAACTTCTCTCTCCATGGTGTGAGCCTATGGACCTCATAGATTTTGTTTAGAGTTTTTCCCCTTTGGGTGTTACTTACTGGCTCAGAAGAGGACATCTCCCTCAAGTTGGACCTGTTAGATTCTCCATTCTGAAGACTTGAACTTGGAATTCATTACTACCAATAATCTCTACTACTCTTTACATAGAAATTTCATATGCTCCAATTATCCCATTTCTGAATATTTACCCAAAGAATATAAAAAACACTCATTTGAAGATATATATGCACCCCATGTTCATTGCAGCGTTATTCACAATAGGTAACAACTGGACACAACTTAAGTTCCCACGGATAGATAATGATAAAGAAGAGGTGGTATACCTCACCCCAAAGAGAGTGGCACATCTTCAAACAACTAGCAACAACAAATGTTGGCGAGAATGTGGTGAAAAAGGTACTTTCCTGCACTGCTGGTGGGAATGCAAACTAGTACAACCACTATGGAAAACTGTTTAGCGGTTCCTAAAACTGCTTAACATGGAGCTTCCCTACGACCCAACAATCCCACTCCTAGGTATCTACCCAAAAGACACAAAAACACTGATTCAAAAAGATACCTGCACCCCCATGTTTTTGCTGCTTTATTTACAATTGGAAAAACATGGAAGCAGTCCAAATGCCCAATGGGTATTACTCAACAACCAAAAAAAAAAGTCTTTTGCAGCAACTTGGATGGAGCTGGAAAAGATCATGCTTAGTGAGATAAGCCAGAAAGAAAAAGAAAAAATACCGGATGGTTTTGCTCATAGCAGGAGTATAATGGACCAGGCGAGAAAATAATAAAGAATAATGAACAGTCATATACCAGAGACATTTTGGGGAATGGGATCAAACGGGGGTGGGGGAGGAGGGAAGTGCACAGGACTATGGTGTGACTTGGTAGTAGGAAACCCACGGGGATTACAATTGAGATGAAAAAAAAAATGTACAAAATGATGTAAAAATAAACTATTATATTAAAAAAAAGAAAAAGAGGTGGTATATACACAATGGAATACTGTTCAGCTACTAAAAAACACAAGATGAAATCCTGCCATTTGCAACAACATGGATGGACCTAGAGGGTAGTATCCTTAGTGAAATAATTTACAAGGAGAAAGACAAACTCAGTATGATTTCATTCATATTTAATTTATAGAGAAACCAAACAAATGGGTGAACTAAAAAAAGCCAAAACAAATCTTTAGACTACAAGATCGTATAGTGGTCACCAGAAGGGAGAAAGGAAAGGAATGGATAACAGGTTAAAGGGGTCGGTCTTGTGAAGGATTGGATTTTTAGTGGCAAACTTAATATAGTGTTAAGTTGATTTATGATACAACTCATATAATGTTACTATGCAATGTTCAATGAAAATTATTATTAAAAGCTCAATAAATTATCAAACAGGAAGGATGGACAGAACAAAAAAGCATAGGCAAAACTGTTTATTCCTCCTATATGCAGAAGCAAAGAAAGCTAATGTAAGGAAATGAAGCAGCAGTGGTAAAAAGAACCAACCTGAGAGATTCTGCTGTCCTTTTTAGGCAACAGTAGCTGCAATAACAAGCATCCCCAAATGTCAGTGACTGACAACAACAGAATTTTATTTCTGCTCATGATCAGAACCAGGTTCCCTCCATCTCCTGGGTCTGCCTTCCCCTGGGCCTTAGATGTCATTTCCACTTAGCCAGAGGATGGGATAAGAAACATAAAGGGAGTCTTTGTGGGCTAGCGTGGGAGAAGATGTGTTTGACTGATCAGAAGTCAGCCACAAGGACCTACATAATTACAAGGATTTCTGGGAAATGTAATCTTGATGAATTCCTAAAAGAAAATGGGAGATGGAATTTGGTGAACACTTAGCATTCTCTGTTACAGCTTCAAAGAGAGAACAGTTATGTAAAAACAAAAACTATTAACCAAAAAAATGGAAAATAAGCATTGGAGAGGATATGGAAAAACTGGAAGCTTTGTGCATTGCTGATGAGGATGTAAAATGGTATAAAATGTTGGAAAACAGTATGGCAGTTCCTCAAAATAATAACCATATGGTCCAGAAAGATCATATCCAAAAGAACTGAAAGCATAGAGTCAAACATATACTTGCCTACCAACGTTCACAGCATTTTCACAATTACCAAAAGGTGAAAACAACCCAAATAGTCATCCATAGACAAATGGTTAAACAAAAGGTGGCTTATACATACAATGCAATTATATTCATTCTGAGACATGCTACAACATCACAAGAGAACTAATATTATATGATTCCTAAAAGGACTAAATGGACATATCTAGAAGATGGAGAGGTTCAGAGACTGGAGGAAGGGAAGAGTATTTCTAGGCCAGAGGTCATTCCTGACCTACAAATATGAACATCAAAAACTGCCTATCTTTACACTCCCTTTACCAAAATTCTCATTCCAAAGTACCAATGTGATCACATCACCTGCCCTCCATCCACCTCTCAGAGTTTCTGCAATATCCCCTGATGGCGGGCTTATGGGACCCACAACACCAGCTTCACCCATTTCCCTACCCACCCTCTCCTTTCCTACGCCCAATGTATTTTCTCACCATACAAGGCTTCCAAGATCTTGCAAATGCCACTCCCCTGTTAGACACCTTTCTCATTCCCCTGACTCACTTATCCAACTTTCACTTCTCTGTTGAGAGTTAATTCAGACATCACCATCTTATGAAAGTCTTCTGTGTCTCCCACTCAATTCATTTGTGTTAACTGACCCTCTTAGTCTGAGGGCTTCTCACAGCATCACAAATGGGTAGTCTATGTTCATTTCCCCATCTACCCAATTGCCAGTCCTTACGTCAGGACTGTACCTTGCCTCAGGGTCCACTGAATCCATATCTGTGTCTGGCACACACTCAACAGTGTCTTGTGGTTATCATTAAGGGGTCCTCATTATTTCCTGAGACATATAATGAAGATGAGAGCCCAGTCAAAAAACGGAACACGCAAACAACATACATTGAATTTTCAATTTTTAAAATTGGTTTGAGGGATTATTGACAGCAAGCAAGATACTTTTATATACCACAAGAGTTATACTGGAAGTTATCATTTTTTCCTGCCCCCAGACTGCTAATGTTTAAGAACACAGACACACAAAATAATAAAACACAATTGAAAGCTAATGAAGTACTTATTTTTACTCGCCCTGGCCATGCTTCTTTGAGGGAATAATTCCATTTACATCTCTATAAGAAAAATCTGGGTTTCATTTTGTAAACTTAGAGCAGAAAGGTTCCTGAAGACATCCTGACACTCGAACAGCATTTTAGGGAAATTCCATGTAGTGCACATTTCCTGATGACTCCATCACTTAGAAATGGATCATGTTCAAATGAGGAAGAAACTACACTCCACAATCTGACCAGTCATCCTGGAAGCTGAGTTTAGGCATGACTTGCTCCTAATTCCCAAGAGAACACATTCATGCAGTTTCTATTTATAGGTCAAATCTAGTCACCACAAAAATGCACAATAACAAAAGATTGTTACACCCCAAGGGGATAAACTACTTAATGGAAAGCAATTGATCACTAAGAAAGAGCAGACCACAGAAGACTTAGCCCAAGTCTTGCTCCAGTAGAATGCGACCTGTGTGACCAGTTCCTTTCCCCATGTGGTAGTTCGACAGAAGCCTTCTCCACAGGCCTAATCCAAACCTTGCTTGCTGCTTTTCCTGACCCATTTGTTTCTGGCAGATGGTATGCTGTGGTACTGGATTGAGTTAAGATAGCTAGACAGTTTCAGCAGCTAGGAACATGCATTTATGAATGAAGGCATGACAAAGCTAGTGCTCTCGCTTCAGAATGGGACAGGAACAGTTCCCATATAAGGTACTGGGGTAAAAACCCTCTCCTCTTAGCCCTAAAAATAGTAAAAGAATTTCATGGTATAAATAAACAACACCTCATTCCTTCTGTAGATGGCCATTTCACACAGTGTTCCAGTCACCAATGTTCATGTTTGCAATCCATCATTTTCCACATTCTTAAAATAAAACTCATAGATCAGCCTAGGTATTCCAATTTTATGCATGTGGAGATTTCTTTTTGTAGAATCACTTTGGTATTGAGTATAAATCAAATGTTAACCTCTCTCATCACCATTCTTGTCTTCAGTGAGCATCAGTCTCTAGAAAGTACATAGCAAATTTTTAGAGCCTCCACTGTCACAGACTTATACACAGCACAGATTCAGATCAGCACCGAACTCAGAGGTTCTGCAAACAACCTCAAATCGAAGGCCACCCCCAATCTTGCAACTTTCTAAAAGAACAGACAAATCTGGATCTACTCAATAAGCATTCCAAGGATCAACTAGAACTATTAATAGTTCTGATTCTTTTCCATATTCCTAGTAGACAAAGTCAGGATTACAGGAAAATTACAGAAAATAAGGAAATATATAAAATTTTCCAGATAGCAAGACGTACTATCCTACCACATTTACTAGTATAGAACTCTTACCAGAAGAGAAAGATAGACTTGTCAGAAAAGAATGAAGCACCTAGGGACCAAACACACACACACACACACGCTTACATATCATGTAAACATTATTTTAAAATGACAATTCATGGCGAAAGATTGTTACCCAATACTGCTGAAGCAGTTGACTACTGGACTGGGGAAGAAATGAAGATTGATCCATATTTACAAAAAAAACATTTAAATAAATTATGAATAGATTAAGGATTGCATGCAAAGAAAAAAGTCTCATAAAAACTATTTTAAGAAAATGGGATAGAGTATTTTTACTAATCCTACCATGAAGGATGTTGAAGTTTGAACAAAAACAACTTGGAAACAGGTGGATTGTAAATTTCCCTATTTTTTAAAAAAAAGATACATGATATATATTTATAAGTAAATAACAGGTCAGGGGAAATACTTGCACTTGCACTGTCTTTTTTGTGAATATAGAAGAGCATTTACAATCAATAAGAGAAAGAGGAATTCTCCACTTGGGGAAAAAAAAAAACGGGAAAGGAACAAAGAGGCAATTCACATTGGTAGAAATACAGACACTAGGAAATGCTGTCAGAGATGAAAGAAAATCTTACTAAGCAACAATGATATAGGTATCATGTTTCACTCATCAGATTGGCAAAGACAAAAAAAAAAAAGTTATCCTACCCAAGGTTAACTAGGCAGAGGGAAACAGGCCCCTTTTATTCTCCTTATGGAAGCAGAAATTGATACCCTTTTCTAAAGCGCTATCTGGCACTGAATATCTAAATTCAAAATACACATATTGTTTGACCAGCTATTCTTCTTCTGGGAATCTCTGCTGGAGAGTCATTCAGGTACAGGAGGATGGAGACGCACAGCACTTTGAGGTACATAAAGGGGTGGGGGTGGCACACGGAAGAGAAGGCACAATAGGCCTTGGGGACTAGGAGGGGGTTAGCACAGATCTCCAAGGGTAGGAGATGCTGGAGAACAGAACGGCAGAGGGCCACTGTACCGGGGTGGGGGTGCCCAGCAGTGCCTTGAAACTGAGGCAAGGGTGCCGATGGACAGGAAGATGTGAAGTGTGCCAAGAGCATGAGTAACAGCTACATAGATATCTACTTTATGGATGGGCTAAAAGAGGAAGAAGGATGGAAGCGCAGGGGGTTTGAAAGATACTCAAGATAAAATGCACAGGACTTGGGGAAAGATGGTAGGAAGCAGAGGCGTTGTGGAGAAAGACTCCTGATCTCTAGCTGACATCACAGGCTGAATGAGCGAGAAGCGCACAGCAGTTTCAATGCACACTTTACTCTCTTTGCTCCTTCCTCATAAAACATCATCTGCAATTACCATCTAGTTAAACCCACCCTTCTTCAAGCCTATTCCAATGAAAACTCTCTCATGAAGTTGTCACAGAAAACTCTCCCTTCACTGTTCTTAGAGTGTGAGCATTGTTATCTCCTGTGAGCCTTTATCTGCCTGCTAGCTGATCAGTTATGCAGGTATCTTGCTTTCCTCTCTTGTCAAACTCCTGCTGGCAAGGCACACATGGCCACGCTACCTTTTCACAATCTTTTTAATGTGCAGCAGTCTCTGTATATGGTAGGCATTTAACTAGTTGAAATAAAGAAAACAAGTAGCTCTCCATCTCTTTCCTCTGTTAGATTTTGACTTCTCAGCGTTTAGCAAAGAAATAACTTAAACATTTCTTGCACAGGGAGAAACCAAAAGAGTTGCAGGGAAGTTTTGGAATGCCTGCAAGGGCTTTTCTTAATCCTTAACCGGTTGATAACACTGCAGGAAACTATCTGAAGGAAAACACAGTGATGAAACAGTGGGGTCCTATTACCACTTCCTTGCTATACTGAGTAGAACATTTTTGAGAGTAGTTTCCAGTGGAATGTCTTCCAAATGTATATAAATAGTCATGGTGAGCTTGGTGAAAGTGTGTGTTTCCAAGATGAACTGATAAACTAAGCAAGATAAAGGAGTTCACGTGAGTAAGACAGATTGTGTGAGACTTTCGTAGTCACAGTTTGTGTATTTTGCTGCAAAGCAAGTACGTAAGTGCTCAGACACTATATGGATCACTCATTTTAGGGGATACATTGTACAGCTTTATTCTCAATAAGTATATAAACAAATAAACAAATGAGTTGAGGATTGTTTATAAGAACTAAGACATTCCAAATGTTACAGGAAGTCAGACACAGATAATTATATAAAGAAATTTAGGTGGTCTTTGGTAAAAATGAATGACCCAACACCTTCTATCACACAGTGCTTTGACTACTTCAGTGACACAATGGGGTCCCTCTTGGAAATGACTTGCCTTTCACTCACACTTTATACCAAACCCTGTGCACTGCCTGAAACACTGATCTCACAGAATAGTCTTTTACCAAAAAATGTTTAATGTTATAACATCTCTTGGAAAATCATAGTGTATCCTGATATCATGAAAATTTTGAAAAGTCTAATTATAAATTAACTTTAACTTCCTTTAAACATGGGTTTTCCCAATTTATTTGGCCATGGGACCTTCTGAGGAAAGTAAATAAGATCCACTAACACCAGGTTGGACACAGTGTACCCCAAGCCTCAAGACCATTAGAAACCTCAAGACCTTATTACCTATGGATTCCCTTCCTTCTTCTGAACCTCATCTCCTTCCTTCAAAATTCAGTTTAATGTCATTCCTCATTTCCCAGAGAGGTTATCAGAATATATGAAAAGATAATTTATTTAAAGTTGCTGATGGATAACAATTTTCCTACAACCTCTCCCCTGGGAACATTTACATTTTCTGCTAAGGCCTTCTAAAATATGACTAATCAAAAGAATAGTGCAAATGTTAAGAACTTTGTACCTCTATGTACATCTTCTCATCCTTTTTTCTAGCAGGAAAGTTAAAGGAATTTCTCCCTCTCTCCCTGCTTCAAAGTAACGACAGCAACAACAAAATATGCTCTGCTCCTTTGTAAATTGTGATATTCAATCCTCATCTTCTCTGGGCTTACACATTCTCATGTCTAGAAATCAAAGTAAGTATTACTTCCTCATCCCAGATGCCTGGATTAGAATAAGGAATGAGCTATTCCCTTTCAGAAAACTTTGCACCTCTTTCTTGCTCCTGTAGTATTATCATTCTATATGCAGGTACTTATTTTTCTGTCTCAACCCAGATTTTAAAGTCTGTGGAACCCAAAACGCTGTCTGCTTTCTCTACCTCAGTATGTCCAGAATCTAACAGAGTACAGAACAGGGTCTAGAGAGTGAAATCAGTAACAAATCATAAACGGGAAAAATAAATGTATGAATATTTACAGATAGGCATATTAGTGAGAGTCCAGTAACTCCATTCTGCCCCCACTGTGCATTGCCATATAATAGTCATCATGCAATGTGTATCATTATTGGAAAAACTGTAGAAAATAAAACAACTGAAGTCTATGTTTAAGGAACTCAAAATAATGAAGTGACAATCCTTAACACTTCCACTGGCCGTAAACATGGAACTCTGAGAGCTCTTCTGAGATCTGTGAGTGTCCTCAATACTGTGTAAGTTCCCCAACGCCCTCTCAGTTGGCTAATTAAGCGGCAAATGTTTATTATATGGAATGTTTCACCCTGGCCCCCAGGCCAGCAGCTTACAGTGGAGTCATTTCCTGCACAAGGAGCGTTGCCTACAGAATACCTAACAGAGTTGGGTGTTTCTGCTACTAAATACTGTGTCCACACTGACTCAGCATGCCAAAGTACAAGGGACAAGATTTAAAAGAAGCAGAAGAAGTAGGTGCACAGAGCTGAACAGCTTCACTAGTGTGTGTGATATCAGCCGATGGAGAACATCTGCATCCTGTCAGAGTTTCCCAGAGATCTCCCTGTCTAATGACAGTGTGAGCAAATTAAGATTGATAAATTGTATGGCTCTTTCTGGTTTTAAAAATCCCAGATGTTCTGCTAAATTAATAGATTCTCTATCTCCACTCAATCTGACACCAAAACAGAACGTTGAAAACATACCAGATCCCACAACCCTCAGCCATCTGAGCACACCCAGGCAGGACTGCCTCTTTCGGCCTGAATTCCAATTCACTACTCACGTATTGAGTTGGTGCCTGTGTGTGTGTACAAGCATTCTTAGGCTAGAACTACTTCATTTTAGGGCGTGTGTGTACACATAGTCTTGATCAACAAACATAGATCTGAAAACACAAATTGCTCCATTCACCCAATGTTCCTTAAAACCAAAACTGTCCACTACAAAATTTCAAGAAAGACGTGATCATTTGTGTCACTTGGAAACTATTTTTGACATTGCTAATAATTATATCTAAGATTATTCTATTCTTAAGTTCCAGTCCTTGGTTCAAAAACCCAGTTCCCAACATGGCTGACAGGTTGTTTTGGTTGTTATCAATAGAAAGCAATCAAATATAGCTTAAGGAAAAGTATTAGGGACACTTAACTAAAGCTGTTCTGTTTCTGTCCTACTCTAGAGGTCAAATACAATTGGTGAATGGCCTATGGGCATATTCACATATGCAACTCCAAATTAAGTATGTCTTATAATGGTAATTCCTTTAGAAACTGAATTAGAAGTAATACCCCTACCAAAGGGAAAACATCAGAAAATGATACTAAAGGCAAAAAGAAAAACGGTTCCACAAATTCAGACCACTGGATCATTCTGATAAAACTGTCTATTTCTGTATTCTCTTTTGGATAAAGGCATTAAATGGAATTAGTAGCCTCCAGGGCAGCATCCTCAAAAGTTTTAAATATTCATAAGTATGCCCAAATTTGGTAAGAATGACTTTTAGAAGAGATGTTGCGTGTGCCAGCTCTTAGGAAAGCATGCTTGGCCTTCGGCCTAAAGTTAGAGGGCTCCAGCATGGGAACCAAATTGGTCGCTCAGCTGCTTGTTACTTGGTTTTCAAATTTTTCCCATTTCTAGAGCCCATGCCCATGTCAGCAGTCAGCATCCAACTGTTCCGACATTTGTGTATTTAGCAAATACTGAGGGAACACGTATACCCCACATGCTGGGAGCCACTGGTCATGATAGACCTAGTGCTCTCCATGTGAGATGCAGCAGTATCACTTGGGAATTCATTAGAAATGTGAATTTGGGGGTGCCACCTTAGACCCATTGAGCCACAAACTCCAAGAGTGGGTTCAGGCAATGTTTTATAACCCTCCAGAGGATTCTGATACACAGCATGTTGTAGGGACTAAGGCCCTCTCCGCACAGAATGTACCTTCCAAGGGAGGAAGTAAGCAGGAAATCACCAACATGTGGAATCGAGGCATGAAGTGATCAACACTATTTTTGAAGTAAACCAAGGATATAAAGAGAATCTTAGGCTGCGACTGTATTTCCGACAGGGAGAGCAGTGAATAAGTGGGGCTGGCTCACGAGTGCATGAACAAGGCATGGCTGGCTCAGGGTCCCTTTCCCTCCAGAGTTTCCAGATAAACATCAGACCACACTGGGGAGGAGTCTGTCTCACCAACTACTCCAGAATGCCTACAGGAATTTTGATCTGGGAGAAAACTATCTAGGACCTGCTCCACATCTCTGATTTTTGACACCACAGCACACGATACTGTCTAAGCGACTCGGATTTCAAACACCATTGAAAATGACATAAGGAAGAACTCTGGAGAGCAAAGATTATGAAAACACAGAGTAGACTGCCAAAGAAGACAGAGGAGTGCTTCCTTGAAGAAAGATTATTCCCCAACATGCATGGTTCAAGTGGACTCAGGTGGGAGGCAAACCGAAAACAGATGGCCCTTTGGGGTCACATTCAGCCCTAAGATCATACACATACTCGCCAGCTTTTTTTCTAATGCTTTGCCTGAAAATCCTCAAATGTAAGATGAACAAGATGATGATCACACAGAGATCTGCCCCCAGATCTAAAGTTAATAGTATTTTGCCATATTTGTTTTATTCAGATAGAATATATAGAAAAATAGAAATTAACAGATATTGCAAGGCCCCTGAAAGTAAAGATGTCATGAGGGTTAACTCTTAATAGTAAGCATGCATCTCCTAAAAAGACATTTTCTTGCACATTTTCTATCATTCATAAGAAAAGCCACTATTGTTTTCTAATATCTAGTTCATTTCATATTTCCCTAATTATTCCAAAGATGCATTTTAATACTTATTTCAGTGATAATTGCTTGCCTAGTTTGGGTAGAGATTTGAGTCCCATTTGTCTTTAAGCACAGATATATAGATATATATGTATATATAATCCGATAGTTATGATTAATAAACAATTCATGGAGTGTGAGGACAAAGTAAGGAACCTGGAGAAAAGACTGAGCCTGGTATGGATTGATAGTTTTTTCCTCTAAAATTTCTATGTTGAACTTTTAACCTCCAGTATTAGGGAATGAAGTCCTTGGGAGGTAGTTAGGTCACAAGAGTGGAGATTTTTTGATACAATTAATATCTTTATAAGAGAAAAATGAGAGAATTTGCTTCCTTTTCTCTCCACCATGTGAAGATACAGCAAAAAACTGTCTGTCTGTAAACCAGGGAGAGGGTCTTTCATCAGACATAAGATTTACTGGCAACTTGATCTTAGAATTCCAACCTCCAGAACTGTGAGA
The DNA here is from genome assembly GCF_000260355.1 of Condylura cristata. Classification (NCBI taxonomy): domain Eukaryota; kingdom Metazoa; phylum Chordata; class Mammalia; order Eulipotyphla; family Talpidae; genus Condylura; species Condylura cristata. The sequence goes on along the minus strand of NW_004567131.1, from coordinate 19,316,783 downwards.
AATAAATGTTTGTTGTTTAATTCACCCAGTCTATGGTAATTTGTTATAGTACCCTGACCTAAATACATTCCTCTGTTCATTTATTCATGCATGCATTCATTCAGCAAATAGGATTGCCACTGGACAAGCAGTGAGTGACATGCCAGACAGACATCATCCCTTTTTTCTGGGTTCAGCTCAGCCAGGGGAGGAGTCAGAAGCAAGGAGAAATGACTACCATGCAATAGAAATCGCTTCAGTGGCTGGGGATGTCATCTATCTCTTTTATTTTACTGCCATCTTTGAAAAAATTATTTTTTTACTTGTAATGCAGGACTTCAAATGTTTGGTGAAGGCACTTGTTGTTTATAGGAACCATTTGCCTCGAGGAAGTAACCTGGGCTACTGGAATTCGAGTATCAGATGACCCTAGTCAATAGGCAAACATGAGGTGCATCAACGGCATCTGAACAGGGCCACAAATAGAAGAGTGGGGGGAACCACGCAGAAGCATCAGGGCCCTGGTGAGGGGCTCAATTCTCTAGCATGTGTGTGCAGTGGCGAAGAAGGAACATTTGTCCTGCTTGCCTTTTCTAAGAGTTTTGTCTAATATCTGGCCTGTGAGAAATACAATACTTGACTCTAAATGATGAAAGTATCTGCAATGCCATAATCATTGAATAAGCTGATAGAATTATTAGAGAACATGAAATCGGCTCATTCAACAGATATTAAGACATTTAGATACTGGAATCTATACTAGATGTGTTGGGGACTTGGAAAATCTAACACAGGCTCTGCTCTTCAAGAGGTTACAGAGCAAAAAGTATCAGCAAACTTCCTGAGGACACAGAGTTTCTGGTGTGCGAGAGGTACATTTAAGGCAGAGGTTCCTAAATTTACCCTCCAAGTCTGTCTCCGTCTACTATATGGGTTTGCAGAGAATTCATATTACCTGAATTCTCTTAGTGCTCTTCTGTGTTAGATTTGGGAGGGCAGAAGTGTGTATTGTTCCCTGTTGAGGTCATGCCTACACTATAATATCGTCTCACATTTTGCACAAAACACTTTAAATTGGCATCTAACTTGCTTTATCTCCCACAATATACAAAGTTGAAGAACTAAGAGGGGTGATAATGATGATTTAAATAGTTGAGAATACTTTGGTTTTCTCAGTTCTGGTATTACTTTTCCAGAAGTGATTTTATTCTAATTTTAGCCTTTAAAAATGCAAACCATGCAGACAGAAGGTACTCAATCCTACTCTAGGGGGAAAAAATTAACATGATTGTGGCACTATTGCAGGTTACTGGTACTACCGCTCCACTAACCCACTGATCTTCTTCCCACTTTATGAAATGAAAAAGAACAGCATTGTGGGTATTATGCTGACTGAAGTCAGACAGAGACAATACCGTATGATTTCACTTTGCATGTGGAATCTGAAGCAGACTAAACTAAAATCATAGAGACAGAAAACAGATTAGTGGTTACAAAGGGGAGGAGGCTTGGGCCATGGGTGAAATAAGTGGGTGAAGGAGATCAAGAGGTACAAACTTCCAGTTACAAAATAAATAAGTTAGGGAGCTGTGCCTATAGCATAGGGACTAAAAATAATAACATGTAAATATTAAAGTTGCTAAGAAAAGGTGGGAAATAAACTTAGTGGGATGACCATTTCAAAATGTATACAAACATTCAATTATTATGTTGTACACCTGAAACTAAATAATGTTTATAATGTTGGATGCCGATTACAATTCAATTTTTTCAAAAGAAGAACCATATCATAGATGTTTCTATGACTTGACAAGAAATAAAAACTATGGATGACTTAGTTTATGTATCACGTGCACAGTAAGCTAATAGGCATTAAACCCAAATTTAGTCTTCTCAACAGAGACTATAATTTAGAGACATATTTTCCATTGCTATTGAAAGACTTTGCCAACTTCTCTGTTTCTCAACAGCAAGTGGATAATTTTTAGCTGACTGATTTTCCCAAGGCACTGATCAGCTTTTGTGTCTTCTCAGTTAGCAATATTCCCATACTTTTGGATAAACAACTAATCAGTCAGTAATAATTGACTTTGGGATTCTCCACATTCATTGAAATCATTTTACAGTTAAATAGACAACACCGGGCCCTCCCTGGTGGCGCAGGGGGTTAAAGCACTGCACTGAGAAGCTGAAGCCGCTTCCACATGAGTTCGATTCCCGCCTGCCCCGGAGGTGACCACATGGCGCGGCAGACCTCTCCTGACCCACCCGCTGCTCCCCTCAGCAGTGTACTTTGTTGATCTGCCTGTTCTGCTCCCCGCTCTATCTCTGGTGAAGCCTCTCACGCCCCTGAGCCTCTGGCCTGTACCCCAGTTCTGTATGTACAAATAAATAAATCTAAAAAAAATAAAAAATAAATAAATAAATAAAAATAAATAAAATAAATAAATAAATAGACAACACCATCAATGCTGTCATACTTTTTTTTTTGTGCATACAGAACTGTGGTACAAGACAGAGGCTCGGGGCGGCGAGAGGCTTCACCAGAGACAGAGTGGGGAGCAGAACAGGCAGATCGACGAAGTACACTGCTGAGGGGAGCAGCGGGCGGGTCAGGAGAGGTCTGCCGCGCCATAATGCTGTCATACTTTAACGAGGTTTTCTCCTAAACCTAGCATTCGTTATTTTATTCCATTTGCAATTTCTCAAGCACTCCATGGAGAGACTATGGCTTTTTATGGAAGTGAAACATCTGCCAACAATAGCCACATCCTATACCTGGAGTCTCTCTGGCTCAGCTCAAAACTCCTGCTGAGCTTCTTCTCCGGCTGTCCAGGCTGCCATTTTATTAACTCCCTCCAGGAAAACAGTAGAACAAGGAGACTTTGTTCCTCTTTCTGCTGATAGCTGTGTTGGGAAGGAATGAGCCCCTGGCATTGATTTCACCAGGCTTCATCCTTCCCTGGGCCTCTTAACACATCACAAATAACACCTTCTATTGACTCTGAGGACCGTGAAAAGACTGTCGAGTCAGTGAAAGCCCTGACTCTCGATCATTTGATAGGGTCAGCTACACCTGGTTTTCCTTCTCTTCTCTGCCTGTGACCTGCCAACATAAGTCACTGGCTGTCCTGTCCCTGTGCCCAAAGTCCTGCAGATCTGTCACCTTTCAGAGACACAAGGTTTTTAAGAAAGACCAAAGGAAGGGGCAGGGTTTAGGAAAAACACTGAGTGGTGTAAGAAAGCCCCTCTCTGTTTCTTACTCAATAGAGCCAAGTCGCCTCTAACTCCTACTGGTGTCACAAGTCTCTCCCATCTGAAGAGGCAGTTTTACCCAAATACTGGACATCAGCTCTTCTTTTTTCTGAAGTGGCTACATGCAGAGGCTAGTTGCCTCATGCCTTGAAGTCAAGGGGCCCTTGTCGTGGCAAGAATGGCTGGCAAATCTCTTGCTGTGCTGACTGCCACAGAGGCTGCAGCCGTGGCTTCATGTAAGAGGAACCAGGCTCTGACCTGGTCAGAGTTACTGGAGACACAGTAAGGAGGGGAGTAACAGAGAAGAAAATTCACTGTTGATAAACCCCAAAGGTACCTTTCCTCGTGGCCCACAGCTACACCCTGAGTGGGTTAGATTCAGGTGATATCTGGTTAGATGCTGAAAAATTCGACAGAAGTGACAGCCTAGTCACCAGAGACACCAGTCTCACACTCTGGTGCCATATCTGGAGATGCTACATAAAGTCACTGGCTCCTTGCCTGGCCAGAGTGTGGCCTCCACACTCTCCAACCTGGGCTCACAATCCACCAATCCACCAATCTTGCTCTGCAAGCTCTGAACTGTGGTCAGTTCCTGGAACACTCTAGGCAGAGTTGGCAAACTTCATCTGTAAAGGTACAAGAAGCTAAAGCTTTAGGCCTTGTAAGTCATACACACTCGACAGCAACAACTCACCCCTGCCACTGAGCACAAAAGCAGCCCAGACAATCCATAAAAGAATGAAAATCATGTCCCCAGAGTAAAACTACTTAGGCTCTGGACTTGCTGGAATTTGGCAATAAACGCTCTAGATCAGAGCCTTTCCTCTCACAGTTCCTTTGCTTAGTATCTCTTTTCCTCTCAATTGTGTCCCTTACACACTTCTACCTCATCTTGAAGTCAAGACTCACAAGCATTGCTTTTCTGCTGCATAAGACGCACCTTGACCAGTGTGGGCACCACCTAAGTTCAGCTCTAAGGCATCTGACCCAGGGACCCTGCATACTAGTTCACTTGAGTTGCCATAGCAACCATCTTTCATGGGAATCCCCCAACAGCAGCTCCCTCACACCTACATGGTGGCCTCTCCTCTCCTGACCTGGACCTCCCTGAGGGTTCTGGATGTAAGACCCTTTGGAACTCCCTGTGTGTTCATATATGCACAATCCAGTTGTGTGGGAAGCGTGACCATTGGGAAGTGGTGGGTGGACGTCTCTCTGACAGGTAGCTCTTCACATGAAGACAAACTCGCAAAATCAAGCAATACCTCATGGTTGATGCCAAACAGTGACCAACTTGACAATGCACCCCTCAATCTTTCACTTCTTTAGTCCCCTCCATTTCACTCTAGCTTCTCTGGGACTAAACCTCAGATAAAATGCTGACATAGAATATTTTTTTCTATGCTTTTCTTTTTCTAGAAAATGACTGAACCAAGGTTAGATGTGCAAGTATGTGTACACACACAGTGACAGTGAGCTGAAGTGGAGGGCTTCCCCAGGTGTTCCTCCTATAATATTTTGTACCTATACCTTCTGCTATATTACTCTCTGTCTTATAACAGACTATTTTCATACACATCTCCCCCATCAGACTCATATCTTTGTAGGCAGAGCCTACATACATTTATGTCTTTATGTCTCCAGAACCCAGCACAGCCCCGGTTAGCTAGTGCTGAGTGACTTTGAAGTGAAAAAGCTAAACAATACAATCAAAATCAAGCTATAAATCCCCCCAACCTGCCAGGAAGAGAGGGAACAAGAAGGAGGGAAGGAAGGAAGAAGAGAAAGAGGGAGTGAGGGAGCTGTTTCACGTTTCAGACATGAAATAGCTCAGAAAATAATTTGGTACCAAGTTGCCCTCTAACACTAAGGTGGGACTGGATGGGACAGGGCTGTCCACTCTGCCAGAGATTCTCATAAATGCACTAGATTTCTATACACATCAAAAGAATGATTTAGGGTCCTGAATTGAACTAAATTGACTTTCCCATATTACCTACACTCTGAGATTGCTGCACATTATTGTATACACAAAGCTACAAAAGCAACAAATGCTCCACAGTGACAAAAGACATTAATCACCTCTAATAACTTAACGGTGACATGTCATAGCCTGCATTTTCAATGTGGAAGATTCTGTTAATTGACAGGAATAACTTTTATCTTGTTGGCTGATGATGAGCATATCAAACGGGGACAAGGGTTGGTATTGTCACTAGTAAGGAAACGTTTGTGCTTACTGAATGAACAAGGCATGTATTTGGGTTCAACCATTAACAGACTAAAAACATAGAAAATGAAAAGACTGAAAGCCTGAAATAATAACATTGGTGATTTTATGTAGTGCCCCACTGTATACAAGATCAGTATACATACTTGCCTTGCACGACATCCCTTTGTTCTTTACACAAGTCAAGTGAGATAAAGCGTATTATTCCCATTTCATAGATCACTAAATTGAAGCTCATAGAATTTTTTTTTTTAAGTATTCACAGTTGCATAATCTGGTCCAAGTTGAAAGTTGTCTATTTCCAAAGCTTGTACTTTTAATCATTTTTAGTTCAACTTCTCTTGAAATTCACACTTAGTAGGAAAAGGCAGGAGATAAAGGATTCTCTTGTACCAGTTCAATTATTCTTAAAGCAAAAAACTGGTTTGCAACTTTCAAAAAGCTAAGAAAACAAAAACTCCAAGACTTTAAAAAGGTAGGCACACAACAAAAATATTTGAGTAAGAACTGATCAGTGTCCTATCTATCAAAAAGGAATACCCTGAGATTTAAAAAAGCAAGTTTGATTTTTTTGTTAAATGTCCAAGATATTCCAGGCCCTCCCTGGTGGCGCAGCGGGTTAAAGCGCTGCACTGAGAAGCTAAAGCCACTTCCGCATGAGTTCAATTCCCGCCTGCCCCGGAGGTGACCACATGGTGTGGCAGACCTCTCCTGACCCGCCCGCTGCTCCCCTCAGCAGTGTACTTCGTCCATCTGCCTGTTCTACTCCCCACTCTGTCTCTGGTGAAGCCTCTCGCCGCCCCTGAGCCTCTGGTCTGTACCCCAGCTCTGTATGCACAAATAAATAAATATTTAAAAAAAAAATGTCCAAGATATTCCAAAGAACAGACTAGAAAGATCACTGCAAACTTTGTCCATGTGATATATGTGCAAGTTGAGGAAAATAAATTTCAGAACCTTTTCTTTCAAAGTGTATGCTTAACTTAAATGTCCTTAAATTTTTTGTTGCCATACATTATAATATTATGATGAATCAAAAATATATAAGCTATAGTCATTTAAATTGAGTTTATGAAATACTGACAGCAGGGAAAATGCTTATATTATGATGCTATTTGGAAATTTTTACATAGTATAAACTTCATTATATAAGAATTGCAATATATAAAAATAAAACTATCAGGAAATACACCAAAAGGTTATAAATTTCCAGGTTTAGGTGGACAAGCAGGAGTGATATTTTTTCCTTCCTGCCCTTCTCTTTATGTTCCAAATTTTCTTGAATATGTACACCTTCACGTTCAGAAATCTAGATTTTATCATAAAGAACTGTGGCCTACACAAAGAAAAAGAAAACTATCAAATTGTCTCACTTATAGAAAAGAAATGTAGAGAAAAAAAGGAATCAAAAATTGTAAAAAAGTAACTATAATAAAGTCAAAATCAAAATCACCAGGCAACTATAGATCAGAGACATTCTGTAAGGAAGGAGGAAGAAGAAGGATCAGGACAGGGTGGGAAGAGCACAAGGAACTATAGTGATGGTGCACAGGGGAGTTGGTGGGGAATTTCACGGGGAAACCATACATTATACAAAATGAAGGATGATATAATGAATATATTTTTAAAAATTTAAACAAAGAAGAATTATGGCCTAACCCATAAATGTGTTCATGTTATGGCTTAGCAGAAAGAGCATGAGTGTCAGGAGACCTGAATGTTGGCAAAGGACCAGCACCACTGGCCAGGTCTGCCCAATCTAAGTCACCAGCACTATGTAGCCAAGTCTCTTCAAGTCCAGAACAAGAGGGTCAGAGCAATCGGCTCCAAAGTCCCTTCCAATTCCAGAGGAGAGAGTACCCCCTAGCCCAAATACTCCACTGACTGTGGTGGCCATGAGGAGTGGATGTGCAAACTTCTAGCTACAAGAAGTACAGTTGACTGAGAGGCCCTGCTGCAGATAACACAATCCATCAACACTTTTGCATGCAGGTCATGCTTCCCCGAGGCTGCTCCTTGCGCAGCTGGGCACAGCTGGGAGACAAGGGCTCCTCTAGACATGGAACTCAAGGAGTGAACTGACTTTGGCTCAAGACCCCCCCAAGGACCTTGCTGAGCCTTCCTTGAACTACACAGCAATTTTGGACATTTCCATACAACCTTCCTTCTCTCTCCTTCATGCAGGCTCTGTCTTGCTTTAGTCTGAGAGAGTGTTCTTCTTTCTGACACTTGCTCCAATTTCTCTCACACAAGTGTTTCTCTGATTGAAATCTTTAACCTCATCTTGGCATCTTCTTAGAGGACCCAGTATAATCAACATCTCCATAAACCCAGTCACTATGCCTGTGGGTAAAAAGACTGTGAAAGTTTCCAGGGTGGCCTAACTCCCCAAAGGACTGCATATCTGGTTTGTCCTTTTAGTCTTGATGCTATTTTTTCTGCCATTTTAAGACAAATGTCAAGGATAGACCAAACAGGGTGCTATCCTATCACTTTTAGAGGAAAAAAAATTTTTTTCAATAAACTTTTCCTAGATTTATTTTAAACTTGTTCTTGTTTCTCCCTCTCTATCAGCCATATGCATCTCCTCAGCAACTCCTGACTCCTACTTCAGATCAGATAATAAAGTTCATTCTTCCTTGCTATCATCCATAGCAGTAGAGGACTCTTCCTGAGATTTAAAGTATAATTAATCTCTTTCATCCCAATATGACCCCTTCAGATGACGAAAGGCCTATTTCTTGCTAGAGTTCTCTATTTTTAATACAGTGGCTTCCGCTTTTCATGGTTATTTGCCAGTCTTTGTCCATCTTAATTACTCCTTTGAAAATATCAGCAATTCAGCATTCCTGGACTCTTCTGCCCACCTCTTCTAGGTTGGGGATACTGGAACCCAATGATCTTTCTGCTGTGCTATTTGGAATCTAATTCTTTTGCAAGTTAAAGAAGTCAGCAACACAAATTCAAATTCAGAATCTTCAAATTCACATTTCAGAAAAGACACCTTCTGTTTTGGTAATTAGGAGGGAACATAAACAACTCTCCAGGGAAGCAGAGTTCTTGGGGATTCCTTGGGAGGCTGCTTCTCTGAGTGAGGAGCTAAGGTCCTAGAGAGGGTCACCATGGAGGATGCACCCTGTGCCCCCTTCCCGAGCAGTGGTTCTGTGGCCACAGGCCTGTTACAGAGAGTGTTTCATCTTTTTGATATCACATTTGGCTCTGGTTCACGGATTCCTGTGGCAGTGGTTGTGCCTGTGCCAGATACATACAGCACGATGCTTGCAGAGATTAGGGAAGAGAAAGCCCAGTTCATGCACAGGCAAGACCAGGCCAGTGGGGTGAAAGGTGCTTTGATTCTAACCCTATCTCTTCTTTAGTCAAGGCTACAACATTGTCTCCGAGCTCCATCTGAGAGCCTCAGGTTGTGGCAGCCAAGATGGAGGGGACAGCGATGCAGGACAGCCCTGGCAGCCTCTCTGGAGGAAGAACTGGTCCAGTCTCCTTAGCCTGGCAGTAGATGTGGCCCCACCAGACACATCTGTCACTCTTGGGTCCCAGGACGTGAAACCAGCATGTGATCAAGTGTCCCGATTCCCTTGTTTGACCAAAATGACTAAAATAGAAGGCTTTACTCAGTGAGCAAATAACAGATTTTCCCCCACTTCTTGTTCCTGTTTCTATTTTACTGTCCTTGGGGAATGTAGAAAAAGCAAATATTATCTATAGCCATTTCCTCTTCTCAGAGGCCACATGCATGAGGCATTATGTCCCCAAAGAATTTATAGCCTAATATCCTCTCTCCAGTTATTTATTGTGACATTTCCAAAACAAACAACTGGACAGCTGAGACACACTCTGGGACAGAGAGACTTAGGGACACAAGGTTATTGGTTATAGGCAGCAGGCAGAACGCCTGCCCTGGGGAGCCCAGGGGCGGTCCTTTCAGTCTGATGAACTCTGCTGGGTTTCTCTAGTTGCCCGTGAACTCTTCAACAGAGTAACTCCAATTTCTAAATATAAATCTCTTGTTAATATCCACATTCCACACACACCATCAGACAAGATTTGGGGTTTTCTTAGAAAACTTAGGCTGAAAATTCAGCACTTGTTATTAATCAAGTCAATACCAGGTTACAAATAGCCTAAGAAGTAAGGAATTCTACCCCCATTGGTATGGGTACAATTCCATTCCTTCCAGTGGATTCTTTCTAAATCTAAACTCTATTGCATATCTCCTAAAATGGAAGAAATCAAGTGGTAGGTGTTGGGGCAGGGGAAATTCTAGAATTGGTGACTAAAACAAAAAACAAACACAAAAGCAAGGCTTTTGGGACCTGAAAATGTCTTGAACTTAGTATAAGAATGACAAGGGAGAAAGAAGGCACTCTTAACCAGGTTTCAGGATTTTTGTACAATGGATGGTGTCCCTAAAAGAACTCTCTCAATGCACCCCCTAGGGGATATCTCATATATGACTAGCTGTTTTCCAGATGAATTAAAAGCAATACTCACCCCTGAGAAATCCACATTAAGCTAGATTCATTAATTTATATAATACAATGAAATGGTATAAATTACTGGGCAATTATTGTGTTTATAGCTCAATCTTCAAAAAAAATATTAGCTGAAAGTAACTGGAAATGCGTCATGTAATTTCCTAGTGAGACTAGATTGGTGGTACTTTAATAGTGAATGCACTTACAGAATCCATTAGAATTGACCATTGAGCATCTTAGTGAATGACCTGGACGATAAACAGCAGGAAAAGCCAACAACATTTGAAAAAAATACAGATTTTCAAGATTTCACCCAGCAAAAATTCAACTTCCAGTAGAAATTTACCCCAAATATAGACACATCTCCTTAGGCTTTACACTTCAGAAACACGTGTAAGGTGGGAGAGAGTAAAGAACCTGCAGATGGCTGGCGTGGGTGCCATGTGACTGAATTCTTGCCATATAGTAGGGAAACCAAAAGCCAGTGTTCACTAAGGAATAATGAAACTGCTCCCCCTAAGAAAAGATAATTCCCCTGCTCCCTATAAATTAATTCATTTTCACCTCCAATTACATAAGATAGCATCAATTCCCTTGACTTCAGGGATAGAACATTGGGCCATAGTCAGCACAACAGGCATTAGGGCCAAGTCTCTCTAGCCTTTGAGATAACAACCCATGTGACGCCGGAATATGGTACTTAAACTTCAGTCATCGTGTACATAAGCTTTGATATGATTTCTTTGAACCCCTGCTTAGTGACAAAAACCTAAGGAGACTTAAAAAAAAAACTCAATAAACTAAAAACACATCTGACGCAATAGCAGTGAGGTAGAATGGTGTGGAGGCAATGCCATCACTCAGGGGGAGCCTTGCATAAGAGGTCAGGGAACTCCCATAAGGCAGGGGTAGGGTGGAGGGACACTTCCGTGACATTCAGAGGGAACAAAAAAGTCTGCTCACAAAAGTGACTGTATAATTAAAAAAAAAAAAAAAAAGATTTCCAGATGAATACTTTAAGTTACTTCACCCTGTTCCTTTAATGTCAAAATAGACCGGCTCCCTAAGGATGCCAAAAGTATCTTAGATTAATCATGAGGAAGGGAGCAAGAGCTACATTTTACTGTCTTAGTGATGGAAAATGCATAATTAGCCAAGCTAAAAGAATTATTGTAAAGTATTA
>NW_004567131.1:19286942-19304932 GCF_000260355.1 Condylura cristata | reverse complement strand
CTGGTGAAGCCTCTCACCCTCCGCATCTCTGGCCTGTACCCCAGCTCTATATGAATAAATAAATAAATCTTTAAAAAAAAAAAAAAGTAGTGGTTATGGCAACATAGAGAAAAGGGAAGTGAAGAGAAACATTCCATAGAAAAGATGAGGATATTTCAAAGGCACAGTCTGGAGGAGTTGGTGACTAACTATCTAGTCTAATCTCCGGGGTGGCAGCAACTCCCCCAATTGCCTGCCACCAGGAATTTGCTGAGATTGTCTGAGCAGGACCTCATGTGTAATTCATTTTCCCAAAATACTCTTTGCAGGGGGTTACATGTAGAGAAGGATCTGTACTCTGTAGACTGAAAAGGCAACATCTGAGTGTTTAGAATGAAGAACAAAGTAACACTGCAAAGAAGAAAACAACTGTGGCTCAGAAGGTAACATGTTTTTAAAAAGATGAAATAGAAGGATCTCTACCCTTTCCCAACTCAGTCCCCCACCCAAATTCACTGGCATCACAGGCTCTGGGGTGCACAACGGCAGCCCTGCACTATCCATACCATTCCGAGGCTGCCCTATATGAAGTTTCTTTTAGACTTAGCACTTTCCATCTCATGTTTTTACCCACTCACATAGTCAGGGTAAGGATGAGGCAGTTAATGATCTTCCCTGCCTGGGATACCTCACTGGTTAGGATACCTCATTGACTTTTAAGATTCCCCATTGTTTCTGCGTTCTTAGATTCCTGATTGTCTGTTCTACAACATTGAGCAGAAAGCAATAAATATTATTGTAACTGCAGTCAGATGACTGCAGAGCAGAAGCAATTACTGGAAGACAATGGCAGTGCAGATCGTCCTACCACTCATCCTGCCTGGAGCAGCCTGGTTTTGCAATGACTCCGAGGTCTTTCAGAATATAATTCCTCACTTAATCCAAGTTCACCAGAATGCTTTGAACATATTTTCCTTATTTTTATTACTTATTTTCATCATCATCTAATTAAGTAAAATATCCTCTAAAAGAACAGATTAAACATACAACAATTTCCTTGGGGGGAGGGGGACAGTGACATGTTGAAATGTTAAACATGTCATCTCTCCAGTGCACACTTAATACATATTTCATAGTAAAATATCCATGCAAGCAGTTTATTCCTGTACGTTATTCTGCTAGAATATTGTGGATATATTTTAGTATTTATTTATTTATTCATACAGAACTGGGGTATAAGCCAGGGGTGGTGAGAGGCTTCACCAGAGACAGAGTGGGGATCAGAACAGGCAGATCTATGAAGTACACTGCTGAGGGGAACAGCGAGCAGGTCAGGAGAGATCTGCCATGCCATGTGGGTCTCCTCCGAGGCCGGGGATCGAACTCACAGTGACATGGTTGTGGCCAGCTTGCGGTGCTGCATCCTAACCCATTGCCCCACCAGGGAGGGCCCTTGTGGATATTTTAACCTTGACCTAATTTACCTCACCTAACCTGTCCAAGATCCTCACTCCCTCATGCTCACTTGCTATGAACTCATAGCTAACACAATTATTGGACTGAACTAAGCAAAGGTAACTGTGAAGACCAACACTGAAAAGTTATTTTACAGCAGATTGCTTCTTCCTTGCTCCTTCTCTGTGCTACCTGCTATGCCTTCCCCCTTCACTGTCCACCTGTGCAATGAACCACTGCTCATCCTCCACAATTCATCTCAGGTTTGACTTCCTCAGAAATGCTTTTCTTTCTTCCAGCCCACTCCCCTTCCACCAAGAACTCTCTTGTGGGTAAATATCACATCATAGAATTTCCTTTTTATATATGATTTTTTATTTTATATATGTATTATATATTACATCATTCTTCCTTTTTGTACAATGTGTTCTCCTCTCAGGTGTAGTCCCCATAAAATCCCTACCACAGATTCCCCTGTGCATTGTACCCTAGTCCTGTTACAGGGCAACCCAGTGTGAACTGGGCTGCCTGTCTGTAGGTCCTCACTTACATGCTTAAAATTTAATTCTACTGCAGGCACAAAAAAAGGGGGGGGGTATTTACAAAAGGGCAAAAGGGGAAAAGAAAAGGAGCAACCCAAGGAAAGAGAGAGAAATACAAGGTAACTAGAACCTCCTACCAGCTTGGCTGCGTTGGAACTCCAGTAACGCACTGATAGCCACCAGCCACGTGATCGAGAGAGAAAGAGGGAAAGAGAGAGAGAGAGAGCAGAAAATGGCCAGCTCCCAGAATGCGTGCTTAGCTCTGCCCTTAGGTCCTCACAGTTCTCTCCTTGGTATTGCTGGGAGCTGCAGTTTCCAATCACTGGAGTAGAGGTTGGAGTCCAGAAAGCTGGAGTAGGGTGTGGAGTCCAGAAAACTCTGCAATTCCTTTAGGACATCCTTTCCCCCAATAGGCCCCTGTGTTCTTCCTTCCCATTTTGAGACTTCCTATAGAGTATCTTTGATTAATAGTGGCTTATTCGTTTTGTTTTTTAGTTTACTGTAGTTATTTTTTTTTCCTGATCCTTTATTTGGTTTCCCTACATTTGCATTTCCCTGTCTTTTCACACAACTGTGCCTTTTCCTTGGTCTCTCTTATTCTGCCCTTGCTACCTAAATTCAGCAAATAGATAAGATTCTGCCTTCTGCAAGGAATTTTGACAATTGTCTAAGTTCTCTAACTTTTAACTGGGCCTTTCAGAGTTTCCCCCCACTCCCTCCACCTCCGGTTGTTCTAGCAATCATTCCAGTAGTGTCTCCACAACTTGTCTTTGCAGCAAATCTCCAGGGGAAGGTAAAGTAGGAAAAAAAGAGAACAATCAATGGTAGTTTTCCTACCATTTCTGCAGCAACTATTATGCCTAAAGATTTCAAGTGTATTGGTGGGCTCCTGTATCCAGTCATTAATGCAGTTTGAGTTCTCTGTCCCTGGATACACCTGCTATTGCTTCATGCTTATGAAAAAGGCTCCCATTGTTTAAGATATTGATGATCACCATGAAAGCATTTCATTTTAAGACCAACACCTGAAGTTAATGTTTTTAAACAAGAAAAAAAAAAAGGACTTTCAGGCATTCATAAAGAAGAAAATATGTAGAGGGCAAAGTTAAACTTCACTGTGAGCTCATATATTCAACAAGACTATTGAGATGTACTGCCATTGACACTGACACAAGTCAAAAACGGGGATACCAATACTCCACACAGTCAAAGATCTGTGTTAACTTTTGACTCCCCAAAAACCTCCACTACTGTTTACCAGAAGCCTTGGTAGCATAAACAATTGATTGGCACATATTGGTATGTTAGATATATTATGTAGTACTATATTACTATTATAAAGTTAAGTGAGAGAAGTAAAAATGTTTGAGAAAATCATATGGAAGAGAAAATACATTTACAGGAAAGAATTTATCAGCAACATACATTTATGTCATCTGTTTATAAGAAAACCCACATATAAATCGATCCACACAGTTCAAATCTGTGTGGTTCAAGGGTCAGTTGTATTTGCTGGGAATTGTTCAGGATGTTGGAGATACAACAGTAAACATGACAAAATCTCTGCCTTATGAAGTTTGGGGGGAAAGATAGTTTTAAAATCACTTCTAGCACAGTATGTGTGTTTTCTCTGAGAAAAATAAAACAGGACAAAGAAATAGAATCTAAAGAGATGGCAGGAAGCTATTTTTAGATAATATGATTAAGGAGGTCTTTCTGAGAAGACAACATTTGAGTTGAGATCTAAACAGTGAAGGTGATGAAAACACTCAAGTAAGATGTGAGGAAAGTACATTCCTGGATTAAAATAAAAAGGCCATGCAGGAAAATCCATTTGTCCAACACAGAACAAGAATTCTAGAGATCCAGAGCACATTGATAATGGCAAAGTGAAGCCAGCTTTTGTGAGCAAGAAAAGCAACAAGTCCTTGCTCCAAAACATAACTGTAAACATGGACAAGCTTTCAAAACAACCAATTTCAGCACTCTGAATTTAACAAAAATACAGCAAACCAAAAGTATTTATTTGTAAAGTGTAGGGTTAGTTTGACACCCAAAAGTTAATTTTATATATCATATTAACAAAAGGCAAAATTCACAAGATCACCTCAACAAAAGAAGAAAGCAATAAAATGGTTATAATCAGACAATATCAGGTATTGGTAAGGATGTAGAAAAAATGGGTCCCTTGTACCTTGCTTCTAGGAATGGAAAGCAGTACAGTCACTTTGGAAATCAGTTTGCAGTTGTTTTAAATCAGCCATTAGCTATCCAAAAGAACATTCTAAGGAATGCACCCAAGAAAAATGAAAGTATGCACCGCGAAAAGTATTTGAATAAGCATAGCAGCATGATTCCTAATAGCCAAAAACTGTAAGTCATCTTACACCCATCTAGAAATGTTAATAGACAAAATGTGGCAGATCTCAACTTAATGAGATAGTATTCAGCAATAAAATGGAAGTCACAGGGCCCTCCCTGGTGGCGCAGCGGGTTAAAGCACTGCACTACGAAGCTTAAGCCACTTCCTCATGAGTTCCATTCCCGACATGGCGAGGCAGACCTCTCCTGGCCTGCCCGCTGCTCCCCTCAGCAGTGTACTTCGTCGATCTGCCTGTTCTGCTCCCCACTCTGTCTCTGGTGAATCCTCTCACCCTCTGCATCTCTGGCCTGTACCCCAGTTCTATATGAATAAATAAATAAATATTTAAAAAAAAATGGAAGTCACAGCATGGGTGAATCTCAAAGACAAATGCTAAGTGAAAAAAGTCAGATGCAAAAGACTGCATGCTGCATGACTCCATTTACAAAAAATGTCCAGAGACATTTATAGAGATAGAAAACAGACCTATGCTTGACTGTGCTAGAGAAAGTGGAGATTAGCAACAAATGGTTCTCATGATAATTTTCTGAGGTGATAAAAACGTTCCAAAATTAGGCTATACTGATGGTTACAAAGATAAAGCATTGATTAAAATCAAAACATTTAAATCAGAAGGAAAAGTAGGGAAAAGATCAGGTAAGAACTGTAAGCCACTTGACTGTAAGTGGAGTAGAGCCTTGCAACAGTTTTAAGAAAAGGAAGTACATGCTCTTTCTTGTGGGGAAATTTTGCTCTCCTTCTTGTTTTTACCTTTTTGTGTTGCTATGGAGAGGACAGATTTTAGGGTAGCAACAGTGAAAATAGTGAGGCCAGTTTTAAGAACTCTTGCTCAATCTGGCAAGAAAGAATAATGGCTCGGATGAGGATGCTCCAAAAGCAGTGAGGACGTCCCTAATGAATTTAAACTGAAGGAGAGTGGAATCAGCACAATTTAGTTCTGACCAATGAACCAGGAGATCAAAAAACAAAAGTATCAAATTTTCCCATGTCTGAACACACAAAGAGAGTGGGTGGGGAGTCATATAGGAGAGAGAAGGCTAGAAGAGTAGATGGCTCTTGAATTTCCAGGTTCAGCGGTTTCTGAGTAACGAACTTTGGGTAAACAAGAAAATAGAATGATTTCTAATCATGAGCAGCCAGGCTGGTATTCAAAATGTTATTTACATTTTAAGAACATTTTTGTTCCATGAGCATCTTCTGTTTGTTTGTCCTAAAGAAAGCAGCAGCAGCAGAAATCTGGGGGTCTGTCTGTCATTGTAGCTACATATGGTGGTGGTACCTGCACCCCCATCGGCCATGCGGCTGTGTGTAGCCATGATGGAGTCAGTAAAACTGGGGAACCAGAACTGAAGAGGCTAATGAGAGACGCCAGCTTTCTGTTCCTGCACTGGCGCTCAAAAGTCTTGATATCTCTACATGTATTTGAATCCCCTGCTTGTTTTAATTATGTTCTTCCAATTCTTAGTGATGCATGATATCAAGCATGACCAGGAATGGAAATATTTCTTTGTGGAATTTTTTAAATCTTGATTGCTGCAAGGAAACAACCTTTAAGAAAACACAGAATCTTTCCAAACACAGAAGAGATTCCTGTAACTAAGACCTTTCCCAAAATGGAATAGTATTAATGTTGTGGTCTATTTTCTCCACTCCTATTAGTCATGATGGTACCACCTCCCCAAGGAGACAGAAATCAGAGAGAATGTAAGAAAAAAGCATGACAAATAGGACCAGGAAGCAATGAGTGGGACCCCAGAAGTATTTTTCATGCCTTGGGTTGGGAGAGAAAAGAGTTGTTTATTCAAAATGCTGCTGCAGGGGACAGGAAAACAAAGAGGAGAACACAGCCCAGTGACCCCCACAAGTCGCTGACTGTAGCTCGGCCTCCCAGGCTTGTCTGCAGGAAGCCAGCCATCCAGCCTCAACTTTCAGTCCTATTCAGGAGGGGTGACTGGCAGGCCCCAAGTGAGAAAGTCATGAGAATGCTATTAGCCACATTCAAAGTTCAGCACAACTGTTTCCTCCCACAGCGTCTGAGAGCAGCAGGCAGAAGCTCTGAGGCCAAGAGGCCAGGACTGCTGCCTCTTGGGTGGGGAGACACAGAGCTCCACTTGCCTCCCCAGGGGACTTTGATGACAGTGGGTGGTCAGCTTTGGCTCAGAGTCCTGGTCTAACTGGAAATCCTTATTTCTTCTGGGTCACTGTGTCTTGAAATCACTAATTATACAGGAACCTTGCACAGACCCTGTGTCCACCTTTCCACCTTCAAAACCTCTTTGACCAATGAGTGGGTCCCCAAAAGGATTTAAATCTTGACCTTAATAACAACATGATGGCTATGTTGCTCCTGCTGACCAGTCAAAGCTGGAAAAATGTCTCTGACACACACACCAGCTGTCCTGACCTTGGCATGATGAAATGATGAGTCACTATCAGTGTAGGTGCTTCATTAGACTATTCTAATGAAGCTTTTCTGTGATTGACACTATTTGCTCAAACCCACCGGGGTACTCTTTTAATACCCAAGATGATCTGCCCTTGAGAATCCAGTAGGGTTATATGGCATAAGTTGAACTTGGAGTGGATTTTGGGGATTTCATAATATGTGACTTACTTTCAGAGAATAGTTGTAAACACTGATGCCTTATATGGGAATCTGCATTTTTTAAATAGTCCGCTCTAAAATCTTAGCCAGAGATAATATAAAGATCCCTGGGGCCCTCCCTGGTGGTGCAGCAGGTTGAAGCACAGCACTAAGAGGCTAAAGCCACTTCAGCATGAGTTCAATCCCCACCCCGGAGGTGAACCACATGGCGTGGTAGACCTCTCCTGACCCGCCCACTACTCCTCTCAGACTTGTACTTCATCAGTCAGCCTATTCTGCTCCCCACTCTTTCTCTGGTGAATCTTCTCATTGCCCCTGCATCTCTCTCCTGTACCCCAGTTCTGTCTGCATAAATAAATAATCTTTTTAAAAAAATCTCTGAACACTTGAGAATGTTTAATAATAGTTCCTAACACATAGTTTAAAATCATCCATTTTTGAGGAGCCAAAATTTTCTACCACTTGAGTTATTCCTCTGGTGTAATTTGTTATAAATTCTTTGGAAAACAATCTGGAAGTAAGTAGCAAGAGTCTGCTGCATGCTATTACTGTGTGTACACACACCAGGACACAAAAGATATGCTTTCTAGGCCTTGAAAAGATGTTTTTTGGGAGAAAGTGCATGGCTTCAAAGGGTATTTTTGAAATAAAATTGGATAGTCTGAGCCAAATTATCCATGGTCTTAATTTTGTTCAAAAAGAGACAATTACCACTGGCAAATAAATTACCTTTGGATATTAGCATAACTGTTTGCTTTTACTTTATATAAATTTTAATTTTATAACTTAAATAATGAAGTTTTGTTATCTTAGTGCTTTTAGGATATATAAATACAGCTATTTCAAACTGTAGAAATGATCCCTGAAAATATGCACTTACATACAGTTATTTCAAAGTGGACTGAAGTCCAGTAGCACTTCTTGTTAAAAGGTATATGAAAGAGCTAAAAGTCAAGAGTTTACTTCTGTGAGGTGATTTGGGAGTAAAAACCAGAGATAAGAGCACAGCACCACTATTATATTAAAGAATATAAGCCTATTCTTTCCAAACGATTCATGTATTACAGCTATGAGCAATTAATTTAACGTCGTTAAAATTATTTCAAAAATAGCATGCTTTGTGGAAATAATATTTTAAAAATAAGGAAAGAAAGGAATAAGGGCTTTCCAAAGATACTGGCATTTTCAGAAAGTATCAACATGAAAAGTTAGAATTTCATTTAAGAACTAGTTTTCTGGGCCCTCTCTGGTGGCCCAACGGTTTAAAGTGCAACACTATGAAGCTATCTGCAACCACTGGAGCATAAGTGGATCCCTGGCCAAGGAGGTGACCCACATGGCACAACAGATCTCTCCTGCCCACTGCTCCCCTCAACAGTGTACTTCAGTCAGTCTGCCTGCTCTGCTCCCCACTCTGTTTCTGGTAAATCATCTTACCCACCACACAACTCTGGCCTCCACCCTAGCTCTTGAATACATAAATAAATAAATTCTTAAAAACAAAAGAAGTGCAAAAGGGCTTGAACCTGCAAGGATAAAGTGTCTCAGTCTGGGAGGAAAAGAGAGTCAGAAGGAATTGCAGGTACCATTCAAACGTGCCCCCTAGGTCTTTCTGTTTAGTTTCTCCTTCTCCACCTTCATCCTCTCTGATTTCTCTGTTCATTTCCTCCCCCTCCCTCTCCTCCAGAGCAGAAAATGCCCCTAACTTCCATTACCCAAACAAGCCATTGCATTACTCCATGCATATTCCTTTTGCTCCCATGATGAGTCAAATATTAGATATGAACCTCACAGAGCTTAAGTGAGTCCCTCGCATCTTTATGGAGATCTTCATTCAACCATGAGGTAGTTTGAAAGGCAGAGTTTTGACCAAACCATTGGGTGAAACTTTCAGACCCATCTCATTATCTGAATAGTCACAGTTTGAAAAATGCTTTTATGCAAAACAGGAAAATAGGTTCACTGACTCCAGTAATGTGTCGTATACACTTCAAGTTTAAAAATTACATCAAGTGACTTTTAGGGAAAATAATCACAAAATTACAAAAAAGAAATTGGATCTCCATGTAACTATTGTTTGATTGAGGAAATTACAGTAAGGGAGGTTTCCTTCTTCAAACACAAAATTATGAACTTCCTAAACTTTTAACAAATGTAAATGAATGCCCTAAGTGACTCTAAGCATAATCTATCATCTTATCTCATGTGACTCACTGCAGCTGACATTAGGACCCCTCACAAAACGGATTGTTAAATGCGAACATAGAAAGTAACTTTAAAAAGATGCACGCTAAGAAATAATAACAAAAATTCTTCTTTAGTGAAATGAATTCAATGAAATATTTTCATTTTTGAGGTCAGTCACAATCCTTAGAATTCAATTTAGGAGTACTAAGTAGCTAAGGAAATATTCATAGTTAATTTCAAAATGGCCTTGCAGCCTTACAGTCTGTGGTTTTCTAGTAGCTCAGAGCAGGACCTAGTATTATGAACCAACAAGAAGAATACTCCAAAGCATTTCTTCGGTATGAGATACCAAACTGACCCCCTGTGAAGTGGAACTTTTCTCCCCTACTCTGTGTGTTCCCATATGGAGTATTCTGTTTTTAAAAAAACACCCCTGGCCCCTCTCCCATCCTTTTTCATTCTTCTGCACTATAAAAAAAGAGGGGGAGGGCCTTTCGTGGTGGTGCGGCACTAAGAAGCTAAAGCCACTTCAGCATGAGTTTGATGCCTGCCCTGGAGGTGACCCACCTGACCCGCCTGCTGCTCCCCTCAGTAGTGGACTTCACGATCTGCCTGTTTTGCTCCCCACTGTCCCTGGTGAATTCTCTCACCACCTTTCACCTCTGACCTGTACCCAAATTTTGTATGCATAAATAAATAATTCTTTAAAAAAAAAAGTGGGGGGATGTGGGTCCACATTGACTACAAGGCAATATACAGGGCAGTAGCTCTCCTGCCCACCTGTGACTGTGCAGGTGTTCTCTTCACCAGCCTCTCCCTCTGCAAAGCAGCAGGGGCAGCTCTGCTCCCAAGGCCGCCCACCTGTGACCAGGCAGATCTCTCCTCCAACAAGCCTGTCCCTTCAGGGGCAGCAGCACTTCCTGCCCGCTCTGTCTGTGCAAGCAGCCTTGACTCTCCCCTCTTCTCGTAATATACCTGCTCTTTATAATAATAATAATAAAGACTAAAAGCATGGAGAGGATTCCATTTGCTTCTATTTGCCTCTCATTTGCTTCTCCCCCAGATGAAATATCTGGTCAGTGAAATTGGAAAAAGGACCCAAGGCCTTCTACTAGGCCTATCTAGAGACCTATGTTGTGATCTGTTATTGCTAAAGGAAGCCGTCTACTTGTGTGGGAGGTTTGTGGTTGCTGAGCGATGCCAGAGCTGTGAAAAAACAGGACACCAAGTTCTAAGTGAGTTTAGCAAATCTTTTGTTTGCAGATTCAAGCTACCTTCTCTCAACTACTTCCTCCCATAAGAAAGCAGTATTTTTGTATATATACCCACCTGACCCTCTTCCAATTGTAGCAAAGATGCTTTAGAGCTAAATAGTGATCACGTTTGCATAACTTTGTAATTATACTAAAACAAGTTTGTGTATGTGGATTGTCTCATAAATTGAAAATTAATTCATTTTTATGCTGTGAGAGAATAAAAGAAAGAGGAATTCGGTGGAGTGAAATGAGAGAAAACAGTTTTATAATACCTACAGACCAAAGCAAAAAAAATAGTATAAATTAAGAGAGCAAAGTATTACAATGTTCTATGCTCAGATTCATAACTAGTAAAATCTTCATATTTGGAGCTTTATTTTGATATCAGCTGGTAATTGATGGGAAGACAGGTTACTTTTAATTAATAGAAAGATCATTAAAAAGCAATACAAGATTATGAAAACTACAGGACACAGATTTTTTTTAATGAAATATAGTCAAAATACCTCTGGAATTACGATTGTCAGCAATCTTTTCTAATTATTTCTAAAATTCTACAGCTCAATAGTAAGTACATGCTATCACAATAAATACAAGCAGTTAATCTTATAAAAAAAATAGCATTCTCTTAGTGAAATAAGCCAGAAAGAAAAAGAAAAATACTGGATGGTTTCACTCTTATATCTTCTTCATTCAAAGTGGAGACCCATGACTGGTGGTGGGCAATCACTTCCTTTTTCTTTGCAGTATCACCTTGCTTAGACACAGCGTAAGGATCACACAACCAAATTAGATCACAGGAGGGAACAGCACATTTCTCATAAATTTTTTAAAAGGGTTTCTAACTTTTAAATCAGGACTACATGATGGATGCATAAGGCCTGCACAACATTGTCAAGTATTTTCCAGATAAAGACGTGCTTACAAAAAATTTGCAGTTTGATCACTGTCACACAGAAAACAACCTTACAGACCTGACCTGTTCCAAAAGCACATTCAATATCCACCCATCTGTGCACCCACAAGCAGGTAGCCTTCCTCTCTACTAAACACATGGCCTGATGAGGTGCACATGCTTCAGTTCCACTTCATGCAGAGGTTACAGGGCTCCCTGTACTGGGCGCCAGAAGACAGGCAAAGAGAATTTCCTGTTGATTTATGTAAGGTTATGCTCTCAAAACAAGACAGAAGGCAGCTGTTTGCAACAAAGCCCTATCAAAAGTGCATTCCCAAGTACAGTGTTGGTGTTGGCCCTGCAAGGAATAAAACATGAGTTCAGTCCATTATCATAACAAGCAGAAAATCAGGGAGTGTAACCAGGCTAGCGAGAAGAGTGAATCCTTTGATTTCTGTCCACACTTCCTGGAGTAAACTCTCACAAAAGTAACTCATCTTGGGTTGTATATTGTTTTTGATGATGTGTTCTGGTCCCTATGAATGATGATACTTTGGTAATTTCAAACTTTTCAAGAGACTCCTTTTTTCCTTACACTGTACAGATTTCTGCTCTGCTCTTCTTTACGGTATACCTGCTCATCTGAATATTCTCCCTCTCCCTTTTCGTCCCTCTGAAATAGATACGACTTGCCCCAACACTGTCCTGCTTCTTCCTTCCAGGATGTGGCTGGCTGCCATAAAGTCAAGGGTTGAGATCAAAAGGAGGTTGCTCCTACACAAGGGAAAACATAGATTGTCTGATGCTGCTCCATGCGACCATTGATTCAGAAGACAGCAGCAGTGAAGATGTGGGGACATTTCCCACTGCTTAATGATCTGAGTAACTGGGGCTGTTCCCAAAAGACGGAAGGAAACCATTTTCAACACAGATTTATAACCAGAGTCTAGCGCAGCTTTTGGGAAAATTACTGACACATTGGGTGTGAATCCTGAAGATTTTTCTATACCCTTTTGATAAATGAAAATTCAGAAATTCAACTTACAGGATTCCAGTTTTTGTGCAATACAAGAAGAAATAAAGCCACTCCAAAATAGTCTTTCCAAAGCCACTCTTGTGTTTAGATAAAATTTTTTATCTACACAATTTCATTTTTTCAAGTTCCACACCCTAAAGATCACTTCTAAATCACTGAGTTTTATTTTAAGAGCTGGAGGACAAATGTGTACTGAAGTAGCTTTTTCTGTCCTACATATAATGCTTTAAAACACATATGGAAGGCAGGAAGGGGGAGAAGAATTGAATTAATATATAAAAGTTTGAACTAAAATGACTTATGTCCACTCAAAGTTAACCCATATATAGGAAGTGACAGCACTGCCTGCGAAGATGTTAAAACCAAGTACATACTTGAGAATACGAAATAAAATCCACTTATTTCCAACAAGTTTCTAAAAATCTTGCCATCTCCTATTTAATCAGTTTTCAATTGAGCCCCTAAATAAACACTTTGGGGAAATATAATTATTGATTCTCATCAGAAATAAAAAAATACTAAATGCTTCAAGTATATCATTTATCTCAGGCAAATGACTTAATGATAGCACAGTTTTCAATTGTTTAATTGGCAACTGAAAACTCAGTGTAGGAGGGACATTGCGAATGCTGTTGTGTTCACACATATCTGGAAAGTTGTCTTACTCCCAGCTCAGCATCTCACACCATGTCTATGTTGGACCGCTATAGTGAGTTGAAATTGAAAAGAGAGTTTTACCCTAAGAGATTACATAAAACATTGAAAACATTGAAAACATTGATACCCCACATTCTCTAAAGATTGAATATATTAATCAATTTTCACATTACTTCCAATGAGAATGGGCTATTTTACTGTCACGAGCTGGTAAATCTTCCTATTTGTATAGGACTGGCTTTTGTCCATGAAACAGGTTTATCCTATAGATTTAAAATTTTCTTTTTTCAGAAACAATGAATGGAGATTTGGTTTGGTTTGGGTAACACTGACTTAAAATATTGTATATGACTTAGAGGTGTAGAATCACACCCTTCATGTGTAGCTACCACGCCACACTCACCACCAGAACACAAAAATCCTCCATCATAATCCACTGTAGCGCCTCCCTGATCTGCTTTCTCCACACTCTCTCCACCTTTGGTCGTCCCAATTCTACAGTCCGATTTCTAGGGTTTGTTACTGAGCTGATACGGTTTTGTCTGATCCTTTGTTTGGTTTCTCTGTATTCTACGTATAAATGACACTACCTGACACTTGTCTTTTCCTTCTGAGTTATCTCACTTAGCACAGCTCCACCCATGCTGTTGCACATGGCAAGAGTTTATTTTTTTTAATAGCTGACTAGCAAGCACACACACGTGTGCATACTCACATGCACACAGCTTCTTACTCATCTGTCTTTGGACACAGGTTGTTGCAATAGCATGGCTATTGAAGGAGTGCTGCAATGGACATAGAAGTCCATGTTCCTTCAAATTAGCATCTTTGTATTCTTGAGTTAGATACCTAACAATGCAATTGCTAATGGTATATATATATATATATATTTCAATATATTGAGAAATCTCTATACCATTTTCCATAGGGGCTGGACCAGTCTACATTCCCACTAATAATATACAAGACTTCCTTTTTCTCCAGACCCTTACTGGCCCCTCTAGCAAGGTTTTTCTTACGCAACTCAAGGGCTTCATATTTTCAATACCAAGGTTAATTATGGTGTATTTAGGAATCTAATAAGTGTTTTCTGACTGTTCCAAAGGGTAGCTTTTGAACATAATAGATAATTGTAAAAACATGGTATATTTGTTGTCTTTTTAAATAACATGTCAGTAAATATTCAGTCTGGGGTTTTCCAGTGGGTGATAAATGTTCTAGAACTAAACAGTAGTGATGGTTGCCCAAAATTATGTAGTAAATGTAACTGAGTTGTATATTCAAAATGTGTGAACATAAATTTTACATTTTATGTATTTTATTATAAACAAGAAATTTTTAAAGCAATGTGAAGTATGTCAAACTGTAGAAAATAGAGAACCTTTGTAATAAATAATTAGCTAACAGTAGCTATCCACATTTTCCATCACCATTTATTAAAAAATTTCCCTGGGAAACACTAAACTGTTCTCTGTCTCTATGGGCTTACCTATTCTGGGGGTTACATATACATCAAATCATACAATTAATTTTTTGTGTATGACTCTTTTTGTTTAGCATAATGTAGATGTTTCAGTCTTGACAGGAAGCAACAATCTCACTTTGCCCTCATTTTGAAGTTCTGTATTTGATTTCCACTATGAATGAGTCTTTCCCATGATTCTTGATATTTAACCCAGAACTTAAAGGTTTATCTCTTTGACAGAGCTTCAAATCATACCAGAGGCAAGACTAATTTGCTCAAGTTTTCAGAGCAACATTATACTGATTTTATGCTTCCATCTGTTACAGTGTTTTTCAGCTACAAGTTATAGAAAACTCAACTACCAGTACATTAGCCAATAAGGTATTTATTACCCCCATATAATAAAAACAATTCAAAGATAAAGAAGTTCCAGGGTAATACAACACTTTGGTGGTTATCTTTAATCATAATGAGATAGCTTAGATAAAAGAAATTGTGACCCCCTCGGGTAAGAGTTTCCCCATGCCCTATTTGAACAAGGGAATTGAATTAAGGGCTGAAATAGTCTAAGTTTAATTGATATATTAAGTCACAGACTTGTGGGTCTCATCCCAACATATTTTTCAAACAATTGAGCCCATCAAACACACCAAGGTATCATGCCAGACAAAAATCCCAACCCAGAACAAGTTATGAAGCTACTCTTTTCCTCTTTGCCATGTAAATCTTTTAAATATCTACTTCTAATTCCTTTCCCAGAATCTGGCTAAATTATCCTTTCCATCACTGTTTCTCTAAACCTGAGTTTTTAATAAAACTTTACTTGGTTCAACATCAGAATCTAACATTCTGATAAATTATTTCTGTAACAGGCAAAGGACCCACCCTTTTGGGTCAGCATCTGTAAGAATATGAGTCTCTTTTAACTTTCTGCTCTTCCCTCCTTAGCTTCTTAGACCTTTCACCCAACCCTTGCTCCCTTACCAAAGGTGACAAGATGGCTACAGTGATACCCAATGTCCCTTTCTCATCCCAAACCAGAAATGGATAGTTGTTCCTCTCATATCAATTCTTATTAGGGCAGAAAAATTTTCTCATTTGTCATTGACTAAAATCATCTCACAAATCTAAACCCAACCTAAACCTAAGTAGGCAAAGAAATTCAACTTTCCATGTCAATATTTGCTCCGGAGTCATGGGAAGATCCACCAAATACATACACATACTGCGATTGGATAATCAAGGACACCAGACCTAATTTGGTTAACCAGGCAGTCATTCAAAGGGGTTGTCATGACTGCAGAATTACAACTCACATCTCACAGCTGGTTAGCAGGGCATAAGGGAAGTTAGGAATACAACATCAAGCTGATAGACACAAAACTAATTTCTACGTCAAAATGGTATGTGATGAAGAAGGTATCATCATATCAAGAAGATACTAAGAAACGTTTACAAACTTAACACTATGGTATCCTATCCCCTTGGACTCACACCTCAAGAGCTACTCTAACAGGTTTTAAACCACTGATCAGCAATTGGATCAATTATTTGCCCTCTGAACTCACTACTTTTATCAGAGACTAGACCAAACTCACCAGTTAGTGTCATGTGAATAAAGCCTTCATTGAACCAATAAATCTAGAACCCCATCGATCAGGGTGATGGCTAAAGGAGAAGGTAAAAATGAGGCACAACCTAGACTGGGAGCTGTTCCTCCCCATTCTGTGGGAAGAGGAACCCCTTGTGAAATCTGAGGAATTCTTTAGCCAAGAGAACAACAAGGCATAAATCCTGCTGATAGGGAGAAGCCTTGAGCAGGAAGTCGGACCATCAACCGAGGGGTCCTCTAGAGCTAGAACCAGTGATTCATTGTCTAAATATGACACCGCAATGTGCCTTGGAAAGGGTTTACACAGTTTGGTTTTACTCTTAGGGAAAGTGATTTGCAGAAACTGGAAATGATTTTGGTGACCATCCTCACTGTTGTGTCAGTTCCCTTTGCACAGCATCTAGCTCAGGGGAAATGAAGAATTGTTTATAACCTTTTCTGTCCACATGAGAACCTGAGACTGTTATCTGTGCAGTCGGCATATGCTGGCTTCCCTCTAAAACTAGAGGATGGGATGTTAAGGTTATAATTGATGGAGTGCTTATCAACAGACTTCAGCTTGCAGATGGCTCCAGAGGAAGAATTTCATTCTTATCAAGACAATTCCCTTTGGCTGTCATTTTTTGGTCTTAGATAGTAACATGGGTAGAGCACTATGGTCACACCCTTGAAAGAGAAAAACAAAAATCTTACAGAATGAACTTTGGACACTGAGGTTCTGTCAACTCTTCAGATGTCTGCCACATATCTTTGTCACCAAGTTTTAAATCTTTGGTTCTCAGAACACAGGAGAATTAAACAGAAAGACCAGTAACTCTTTAGAAGCCACAGAATCTTCCACTGAGGAAGGCTGGAAGTTTATGCTAAGTCTAAATAGAGAAGTAAAGACATCAGAGTATTTCACTGGTTATTCAGTAACCCATGGAAGCACATCTCGATAGGAAATTTGGTTACTGGAAGAATTTTAGCCAGAACAGATGGCTAAACTGCCAGAATAGTCATGGAACACATTTTCTGCCTTTTGTTACTTTTTTTTTTAATAAGCATCTATAGGCACATTGTGTCCCAATGATTCCTTTAAAATAATTATCAAAAAAACTATACAATTATTACAATGTTTTTGATACAAAACATTTTTGGAATGCTGAGCCTCTGGCATGTAGGAGAATTAATCTCATTGCCTTGTATCTACATTTTATATTTATGTATTTATTTAAAGAATCAAGTAAAATTCTCTAATTCTGACTCAATATTCTTGTTTCTGAATGACTTCCAAATGGTGAGTATAAAGCGCTAATATGTGACCCATAAAGTATAGTTGGTTAGCATAGAGTTTCAGGGTTCTCTTCAAATGAGAATTCTAGAAGTGTTCTCATTAATAGGAGCAGCGTAAGAATAAAGAAGACACAACATCAGCTTGTGAATATATTTGTTTAGAAAAAAATAGCTCATAGCTTTATTATTAAGTCATTTATAGTCTTTCTTACTGCTACCATCTATCACCTACTGTCAGAAAAAAATCCAAAGGCAAATATTTCTACATGTTGAAATATAAACAAAACTAATATTTAAAAGTAAATCAATTTGAGTAATAGGAATAAAATACTATACCAAACTCACATGGAGTTCAGCACTGTATCATTGTCTCCACAAAAATATCATAGAGGCCCTCCCTGGTGGCGCAGCAGGTTAAAACACAGCACTGAGAATCTAAAGCCACTTCCACATGAGTTCAATTCCCGCCTGCCCCGGAGGTGACCACATGGTGTGCAGACCTCTCCTGGCCCGCCCGCTGCTCCCCTCAGCAGTGTACTTCATCGATCTGCCTGTTCTGCTCCCCACTGTCTCTGGTGAAGCTTCTCACCGCCCCTGAGCCTCTGGCCTGTACCCCAGTTCTGTATGCACAAATAAATAAATC
>NW_004567131.1:19241582-19286787 GCF_000260355.1 Condylura cristata | reverse complement strand
ATATATATATATATCATAGAGGTTTTTCACAATATGCCCATAATAGACTTCTTCCAAAAAGTCACTTTGATATGAGGGACTGAAGGTCAGTTGAGAAACTGTGGGATTCAGAAAACCTAGTACCATTGCCTAAAGAATGCAGATTATTTTAAATTAATTGCAGTGAAAACTCTAAAGGTTGAGGAGAAGATTTTGTCCTTCACTTAGTCCTTGTCTTCCCTAATCAAAAAAGAGATAATCACTCCCTAACTTTTTGTCCCTAAGTTTTGTTCAATTACAGCTCTACCTGGATATCACCCAGAAGTAGGTTTATCTGTAACCATGCTGTCTGTATTGACAAGCTCATCTTTACTCTCAGAGTAAATATGAAGTCAACCCATCTTGTCGATCATGTCATGTCTCCCCAGCTCTCTTTGATATCCCAGGTCCATAAACACAGGATTAATATTCCCTGATCCTCTTCATGTTTTTTTTTTTTTAAGATTTATTTATTTGTGCATACAGAACTGGGGTACAGGCAGAGGTGCAGGGGTGGTGAGAGGATTCACCAGAGACAGAGTGGGGATCAGAACAGGCCAACCAATGAAGTCCACTGCTGAGGGGAGCAGTGGGCGGGTCAGGAGAGGTCTGCTGTGTCATGTGGGTCACCTCCAAGGCGGGGATGGAACTCATGCTGAAGTGGCTTTAGCTTCTTAATGCTGTGCTTTAACCCTCTGTGCTACCAGGGAGGGCCCCTCTTCACTTTTTTATGAGAAATTAAAAACATGTAAGTCCTCCATATGTATGCTATTTAATTGATTTTTCCTTTGTTAACACTTCTGCTGCTATTCTAATTACACTTCCAGCCAGAGATGAAACCAGAGGTTTAGATATTTTCTCCTGAGCCCTGATAGCACTCTTTCTGAACATTTCTACAGTATTATGTTCTTTCGTGTTTTCTTAAAATTCCTTAGAAACTTTAATATCATTAACCCCAAACCACACTGAAACCACAGGCACCTGGATAAAACCCACATACACCTGGATATAGATAGGCTACACCTATCACTCTCTGTTTGCTGCAGATCACAGCTCATTTCAGAAGTCTGGAAATTGTTGGCCTTTTTGTAAAGATGGGAAAGTTGTGCTTAACACTGAGTTTGGACCCTGTTGCTGCCTTAGTGTCTGTACGTAACTACACATTTACTCATGATCTGTGCAGTAAATTTTGAATAATATTAAATCAGATTCTTCACAATCAAATATCAAAATAAAATGAAAAAGAGACTAATGCAATTTGTTCTCTTTCAATGATCTTTCTCTATGCCAATCACTTTTTAAAAAACATTGAAATCTAAATTACAGAGGTAGAGGTATTGATATAAGGGGAACAAAAGTCTTGGGGGTATGTAACCTAATACATCAAATGACTGCTTTTTCCAATAATTATTTAGATGAGTTAATTTCAAGTATAAAAACACATTTCTGGGGAAGATTGACCCCAAGTTGACCTCCATTTTCACACCTCATGTCTACACTTTGATCACCCAAGGAAATCCTGATCTCCCAAAGACTTCAATGGAGGACTCCATGCATTCAGGTTGAAGTAATTACAGCAGAGGTAATAATAACATACCTTCTCACCACGCCCCTATAGTGCTAAGAAGAAAAAAGTGTAACACCAGCCCAAATGTTCACACTCAAATGGGATATAGAAAATACATAAAATCATCTTTTAATTCCAATTTACAGTTCATTTTATCCTATTACATAATCCCTATGGGGAGGTGGGAGACCTCAGAATATCTTCTTTTCCTTTCCTGCAAGATTCCTCTCCCCTTGCTTTGTCACTGGTATGTGGGGGTGAGCATGTGTACATGTGTGCACCTGCATGTAGGTGGACATGCATGCTCCCATGTTTGCAATGTGACAGGAGCAGCAGGTCAGGCCTGTCAGAGAGAAACCTCATTCTCCCTGGAATTCCAATTTCTCCTTGCCCTGCCCCTACCCTCCTGTCCTTTTTCCTGGCCCTCACAGTTCCAATCCCATTTCCTCTTGTTCTAGTGAAGTGGGTCTTTCAGCTGCATCAGCTCCCTGCTGGAGAGGTGTCAATCTGAGACAGTAAAAGAGGCTCAGGGAAAGGAGTCTGCCCAGTGAGAAATGGCTTCTGCCCAGTAAGAGACCTTTTCACAACTGCCAGAGTAGCAACCCTGTAGGCTACTCCTTTCAGCTATTTTGTTGAAAGAATACCTGCACTATCAGTGTGACTGTTGCTGCTGCTATTACTACCACTGCTGCTACAACTGTCTCTAATTCACTTTTATACTCTGCTCCAGTCACAAGTACCATCCCTATATTTCTTTCACTCTCACAAAAGTCTTAAAATTTGTGATGCCTGTTTTTTCCTGTTATTCATATGCTGATATTAATGTTTGGAGAAATTAACTAACTTGCATGAATTCACACAGCTATTAAGGAGCAGAGCTGGGATATGACAACTCTGGGTGAGTCTGAAAACTTTGAAGCTTTCCAATACTTTGTGGGAAAAGAAGCCCATTAGTGTTAGATTCTGCAGATAAGATGTGTGTAATTGTTTTGTCATGGTTAGCTTTAAAGATGGTCATTTCCCTCACTTAAAACTCTTGCTTGCCTCCTTATTGTCTTCTGATGATATCCAATCTCTTTCATCTCGCTTACAAAGGCTTTCAGGATGGGACCCCTGCTTCCTTCTCCAGCCTCATCTCTCATCACACTCCCTGTGCTGTCCTCTATGCTTTAGCTAATTCAGGGCAAAATCTCCCTGGAAATCCACTCACTGAACACTCAGCTTTACAGTTCTGCGTGCGTGTTCCACATAGCCTCAGGCCTACCACCCAATGGACTGCAATTTTGTAGAAAGCAAAAAAACAAGCTCCAGTCACTAAGTTCTTACTCTGATTTCATGCAAGCTGCACTGGGATGAGGAACATGGGGTAAACTACTCAGATCTCCTTGAGTAAACATCTCCCATGCTCAGAGAAAGAGAGTAATCACTGCCAAAGCAGCACCTAAAAAGAGGTCCTTATGCCAGACTTGGAAGAACCAGGAGGGCCTCCCTGAAGAAGGAATGAAAAGTTAGGGTGAATTAGAGTTGCTTAGGGCTGAGAGGCAGGAGCTGTGCTACAGGTTGAGAAACAGCCCACAGGAAAAGCAGAGGTCAAGAAGAGCTTCAATGGCTGTGGAAACAGAAAGAAGTTCCCTGCGACTGGAATTACCAGGGGAAGCATAGGAGTATGGAGCACAAAAGCTGGAAAGGGAAGAAGGGACAAAGCAAACAAGTTCTTAAGCCAGAGTTTGTGCTTCATCCAGCAGGAAATGACAACTGTCACAATTAAAATGTCTTCAGCAGGGCCCTCCCTGTTGGCACAGCAGTTAAAGCACAGCACTGCAAGCTGGCCACATACACTTCAGTGCGAGTTTGATCCTCAGCCCCAGAGGTGACCCTCATGGCGCAGCAGACCTCTCCTGACCTGCCCACTGCTCCCCTCAGCAGTGTACTTTGTAAATCTGCCTGTCCTGTATCCCACTCTGTCTCTGGTGAATCCTCTCACTGGGCCTACATTTCTGGCCTGTACCCCGGTTCTGTATGCATAAATAAATAAATCTTTAAAATATAAATAAATAAATAAAAAATGTCTTCAGCAGAAGGGTCATATGACCAGATGATATATTTGAGCAATCACCATGCTCTTTTTTCTTTTGCATTTCCTACATATTATTGTTAGCATATGACCCAAAACTATCAAGGGACCCAAAACTGTTAAGAGACCCAAAACTGTTAAGATGTGCATATTCTGAAGGGGACTTGGTGAGCCACACACACAAGGGAAAAAGATGCAGTTTCTTAGTGTGAAATATTTTTAATAGAATTGGCACACATAGAGAATAGAAAGGATTTCAAACAGTAGTTTCCCAGTAAAACTCCTCCAAATTACCCATTTCTTGTGGGCAAAAACCCAGCCAAAGATCAGCTCAACATGGGACAGTTGAAACCCCAAAGCTGGCCACAAGTCTAAGGTACCTGCTCGCTGCTTTGAGCAGGAACACAAGGGTTCAAGGGACAGAGAAAGCACTAGAAAAGAAGGAAAGACTCAAAATTTAAAATATATCCGATAATCCAATATGAGGTCATGACAATGGGCTACCATTTTCTCTGCCAGAGTCCAGGAGTCTTCCAAATATCTCTTCCAAATGTCTCTACATAACTCTCCTCTATGTGTCTCCTCCAAATTACTCCCAGTTCCCGCCTTCATTCCACCTCCCTTTGTATATATATCCATCTTGCTTTCCAGCTTCCTCCTCTTAGGAAGTCCAGCTGATTACATGCTGGACTTGTAGTTCAAGGTGGCTGCGTGGGGGGATGGGGCAGGAAATGGTGCCCACTCAGTTCTCTGCTGTGCTCCTCCCTTTTCATGGTGCTGCCTCTGGAATACTGTCAAATACTGAGCTCTGCATTTGGACTTAAAGACTCAGGTGCTTAATGGAGCAAGATTTCTCGAAAAAATTAAATTCACATATTTTCCCCTCAACTCTAGGTAGAAAAAGTTTGGAAACCTATAGCCAACCCTATAGAAGAAATTCTCTGTAAGGGAAAGTACCAAGGAAAAGGCTGCAGGAAATACCCAGGGTGTCTGCCCTTAGGATACCATGTGGTCTGCAAGGCAAAAACAATCAGCTCTTGTGTGTGTGTTTTTTGGTTCAATGAAGAAAGCTGCAGGGGGCCATGGTGGGCCCTGAGTACACTGGCTTCACCAAGGTAGAATAATGACTCTAGTGTAGGTGGTCTTAAATCAACCTTTTTCAGTAGTTTTGGGGAAAGTGGAGGGAGTTCTGAAGCCCTAAGGAGTGGGTTATGTTAATAACATCAAGACTTACACAGAATTTATTATTAACCAGGCACTGCCCCAATGGTCCTAAATATATCCTGGCTCAGTTAATCCTAACAGTGACAGAACAATCATTATTAACCCAGTTCTCCAGGTAAGAAAACAAATGCACAGAGAGGTTAGGTAACTCAACCAGATCATGCAGCTAATGAACAGCAGTGCTAGGATTCAAGTTCTGTGCTTCCAGAAGCAACTGTGCCCTGACACCCCAGGCCTGCTTTTAGCCTCAACAGCAGCCTCACAGAAAGAGGCTCGGCCACCCCTTCACAGTCCTCCCAACTTAACTACCATTCTGCCACTGGTCCCTTACTTGGCTACAAAAGAATGCAACACTCTCTACAATCTGGTCTTTCTGTAATTCAGAAGTTCTTAGATTCTGGGCATGTGTCATCCTGAATGGGAGGAAAAGGAAAGCAATCCCAATTTTACTGACAAATCATTCACATGGGTGTTCACTTTCTCATGCCTGATTTTCTGATCAAATATCACCTCCCCCTAGAAGTCTTCCCTGCTTCCCCATTTATCTAAAATACATACCCACACAATACACACACACACCCCTGCTGGTTTTATTCCCAACTCCACTTTATTTTATTTCAGCACCTATCACTAACTGAAATTATATGATCTATTTATTTGATTATTGGTCATTGTTTTCTTTCCTGGAAAATGCACACACACACATACACATACACATACTGGAATATGTTTTCTATAGATAAAGGTTTTATCAACAGATATAAATCGCATGTAATTTACCTCTAAAAGTAGATATTTACACATTCCACATATAATAGACATGTGTATGTAAATATAAACTTCTCCTATAGTCCTGGTTCCTAGAATATTGTCTGGCAACAAAAAGGGTCAGCTCAAGAGATATTTTTACCAAAAAGGCGACTACAATTAACTGACTTCCCCGCCTGACCTCTAGTGACTGTAGCCCCAAAACTATGAGTCCTCTCACTTCTCTCCTCTTTTTCCCCCCACTTCCACAAGTTCTTTTGTGTAAATAAAGATGTTTTTGAAATTCCTCCTACTTTATGTTCCTCCTCAATTCTGTTTCTCTGAGTCTGTGCTGGCTTCTTGAGGTGCACTTCTTTCTGTGTGGAGAGGAGAGCAGGTCTGTTTTGGCAGGACTATTTCCGTGAGAGCTGCATGTCATGGTGGAACTGACTCCAAACACTGCACAGACTTCCCTCCCTCACAGACAGAGCTCAGCCATCCCCCACCACCGTGCAGGGTGTGAACTCTTTCATGTGGAGTTCTGTCCAGCACATGGGAGTTCGTCTAATGCCAAGTGGGGAGATTTGGAGAGGACACAAATAAGTGCAAAACCCAAGAGAAAAGAATTCTTCTGACCTTACTGAGAACTAAAACAAACCTATGTGGGATTTGCCTGCAGTGAGGCTCCATTTCCTGTGGTGACAGAAAGACAGCTTCCCCCCGCAAGGAGGGAAACTCTCCTGCCTCACCCTGCTGCCAACTTCTAATCTAACTCTGTCAACTGTCCTGAGTTCCTCATCCCAAACAGAATCACAGGAGGCAAAATGGGGTAAAGAGAGGTTGGCCAGCTGGAATTCAGCCATGAAAGGAGACCAGTGCAAAGTTCTAAAATAGGGAGGTATACTTTTCAGTTTCTTACTGTCTCATTTCTGACTCCCCTGCAACAAATTTTGCTCACTTAACATGGAAAACAGCAAGGCATTAGCTTTGTATAAACATTAGACCAAAAGAGATGCTCCCTAAAAGAGATGAATCTCAATGGAAAAAACCCAACGAGTTGTTTTTTCAAGAATAGGCAACATAGGAGCATTCACAGATCAGAGCTAATAAATATTCACTACAAAGTCTGAATAATCATCTATGACACATGCTTTCATCGAGTTTACATGAATCCCTGGACATTATATGTAAATGAAATGTTATAATAAAATTTTATTTCCTTCTCAAATATTTTAAGCGAGAATTCAGTGAATTGTTTGCTGTGGTCACCATTTCAAATTCTTACTATGTATTAGAAGTAAATATTTTATTCAATTACCTTTATTTCAAAAAATGTTCTCGAGTTATTTAAGACATACAAATGTGTTGCTTTACAATTTTAGTTTTCTTATGCACAAAATTCTTTTTTCTCTACAATAAACTTTCCATCACCAACAATATTTACGAAGCACCTTATGCACAAAGCAGGGTATGAAGTACTTTCATCTTAGATGGCAACTTTTCAGCTCAACAGCTGGAAGATTCAAAATACCATAAAAATCCCCATATGCATTGGGTTCTCCTTGTGCCTCAGAAAATTCTTTTGCATTCATTTTATCACACATTTTTAAAAAACTGGATTACAGAGCCATGTCTCCTCTCTGGAATCTTGTTTTCATTTATGCAGCTTTTTAAAATAATGCAATAGAGACCACATTAAGAAGCACTTAAATTGTCAACACCCTTTAAAAATTTATATCTTCAAAATAGAGTATTACGTAATCACCCTCATTCATTTCCAAGATATAAATTCCAAAGCAATAAATACAAATATAAAATATAAGCGT
Organism: Condylura cristata; assembly: GCF_000260355.1. Taxonomy (NCBI): domain Eukaryota; kingdom Metazoa; phylum Chordata; class Mammalia; order Eulipotyphla; family Talpidae; genus Condylura; species Condylura cristata. Next base: position 19,279,331 of record NW_004567131.1, on the reverse strand, counting down.
TTTCCCTCTCACATTACATCATTGAAAGATCAACATTTCATGAAAATATTTTGGCCCCAAGACTGTATTTATACACCTTGGACTTAAGTACAAGCAATATCTTTTACCTTTTCTACTATGTTCATATCAATATAGCCACAGTTTCCATAACAAGACAAAACAGAATCATTTAGCTCAACCCAGATATGTTTTCACTCTGAAACCCATTTGCCAGCTAGATGTGAGATGGAGAAAGTTGTCAACTGAGATAAAACTTTCTGTAGGTTCCCATCTATGTTTGGTTTTGCAACCAGTGGGTATAAATACTGGACATCTGATTCACCCAATTCATCTAATTCACACAAATTTCTAGCACACCCCCTATATTAGCATTCACTGCTGGCTTCAGTGATATATTGCTGAGTTTTGTGCACTCACCGTGGAGAAGGATAATTATAAATATTAAAGGCCACTGAACCACATTTTATTTAGATATGACCTTCTGAAAGTTCTTCTCATTCAAGTTTTTCAAACTCTGATGATTACAGACCTGTTTCTTGAAAATAAAATTATTTCAAGCTTTGGGAGGAAGAGGGTATTTTAAACAAAGATAAAGAAAAACTAAGGAAAATGAAATAGACAAAATAAGCATTTACTTAAATTTTATCTTTGAACTTCTTTTTATCATGTGCATATGTTGCCAGGTTTAAAAGAACAAACAAACGCTACAACCACTTTAACTGAATGTGTATCTTTAACTGAATATGTATCTTAGTCATTTAGTTCAAAGTTTAGAAAAACAGCACATGTCAAAAATGGTCATCAAGGAGATGTTCCTCATGAAAACGAGCCCAGCACTGACTGGTTTGAGGTCCAAATGTTTCACTGGAACCTTCCTTGGGACACCTGAGAACCCTCTGTTACTCATCAGTCTATAACCTGAGCCTCCTTCTTGCTCTCAGTTGTGAACTAATAACTGCTCATCTGTTAAAATATGTAGATGAGGGTCCTCCCTGGTGGCACAGTGGGTTAAAGCACAGCACTAAGAAGCTAAAGCCACTTCAGCATGAGTTCAATCCCCGCCCCAAGAGGTGACCACGTGGCGCAGCAGACCTCTCCTGACCCACCCACTACTCCCCTCAGCAGTGTACTTCATTGATCTGCCTGTTCTGACCCTTACTCTGTCTCTGGTGAAGCCTTTCACTGCCCCTGCACCTCTGGCCTGTACCCCAGTTCTGTATGCACAAATAAATCTTTTTTAAGAATATATGTAGATGAATATTTAAAGCAATGGTTAACTCCACAGCTATTTTCAAATGAATATAAGTGATGGGTTCTCTGGCCCTACACTATGTGACTCAGAGGTATGGCAAAGAGAGCCAATGAACTTACTCCTGTGTCAAAATAGAACAGGGATGATGAACGTTCCTTCTCTAGCACTGATTACTCCTATAATCAGCCAACAAAATGCTATACATCAGGCTGAGTCAAGGCTGCCAAAAAAATTTTAGGTGAGGCAAGATCCCCCCTCCTAGAGAAATCCATGTACTAGTTGTAGGCACAACATAAATCATTGCTGTTCTATGTGATAAATTGCTGAATGGAGGTATGTTCAAAATGCCATGGAATCCCAGAAAAGACTATGACCCTGAAAGATTTTAAACAGAAAAGCTGTGCAGTCATAAATACCTCTCTGGCAGCACCACGGAAGACCAGAGACTGGAAGGGACGCTCTGACACAGCCCAGACCCAAGCAGATGAAGGAGGGAGGTAAGGGTGGTGGGAGCAGACAGGAAGGGCCAGTCACTGGCCAGAGGACATCATCTCAGTCACATAGTGGATAATGCCCTCCCTACGTGAGGAAAGAGAGTGCCTGTCACCATCAGATGGCTGACCCCCAAAACAGAATTCCTACTGTCATGTGTAGGTGAATCTGCATATTGTTTACAGTCATTCTAAAAGATGGTCCTGCTCATGGTGCTTTTAATTGTCATGTGTGTAACTGAGAAACCCTGGGGAAATGTGAATTTAGTACAGTTTAGTAGCTGAAGTCTGTGTCCTGCTCTGTGGCCTGAGCATACTGAAGCTTTCATGCAGCGCAGTTGTCCAGTCCCAACAAGAGGCTCTACGTGCTGTTCTTAATGCTCCATATGTCATCAGGATGTATTGAAAAGTGTCTCAAAATCAGGTTTTCTTTCCCCCCCCCAAAGGTCACAGCTTTGAAGACACATAATTTCTTTTTTTTTTAATCTCACATAAAGCTGTACATTTAGTTAACTTAAAGTGACCCTTACACTCTTGAAAATCCCTGGACTTTGAAATGATAGGTTTTTTGCTTCCTTCTCTCTTATTCAAGGCGTAAATCTCCAGAGTCAGAGTCAGTGTACTGTGTTGTATGGATGATAAAGCTGAAGCTGGGATCTCATTTCACTTTTTTTGAAGTGACCTACTCATCTAAGTCATCTAATTTTAAACCTCAAAGAAAGGTCAACGCTTGCTGAGACCAAGCCACCACCAGCAACAAACAGCTGCTACTGGCGGGAACACCTGCTTGAGGAGCCTCTCTACTGGTGAGGGTGACCTCAGGACCTTTTCTCTGCAGGAATTATTGGTTCTACTTCCTTCTCCACCTCTACCAATGTATAAGGTATTGAACGAGTCAGTGATCCCTACGACACCCCAGTTTTCCTGTTGATGAAACAATCCCGGGCTCCCTCCCAGTTCTAATGTGCTACACATCATCCAATTAGCATTTCCCCCTTTGTCTGGTGTTAACTCTTCTATTCCGTAAGTGTTCCCCTTGGTCACCTGACCTCCATATAGTTATAAAACTGTATGTAATGAAGATTTCCATTGTGATGCTCCAGGATGGTTTATAACCAAAAACTTCTGCAAATGTTTAGCTTTATACTTTAGTCCAAACTTAGTTAACACCCTCATCTATAAAATACCTTCTTAGTGTGTCCACACCTTCTCTTATCCTTCTCAAAATAAAAACAGTTTACTTTAATCAAGAAACCACCTAATTATTTACTGATCACTATTTAATTTTCATTTTTTTAAAGATTTATTTATTTATTCATACAGAACTGGGGTACAGGCCAGAGATGCGGAGGGTGAGAGGATTCACCAGAGACAGAGTGGGGAGCAGAACAGGCAGATCAACGAAGTACACTGCTGAGGGGAGCAGCGGGCAGGCCAGGAGAGGTCTGCCTCGCCATGTGGATCTCCTCCGGGGCAGGCGGGAATCGAACTCATGAGGAAGTGGCTTAAGCTTCGTAGTGCAGTGTTTTAACCCGCTGTGCCACCAGGGAGGGCCTTAATTTTCATTTTTAAAGCATATTTCACTAAACTGAATTTAAACCAGAAAAATAATGCTGCAATAGGCAAGCTATGGGAAAAAACCCAGATGCCTAAAAATAATGACTGGATCAAGAAGATTGGTGTATACTTAGACAATGGGATATTACTCAGCAATCAAAAAGTATAAACTCATACTCTTCACAACAACATAGATGGAGCTGGGAGGGATTATGTGTGATGAAAAAAACCAGAAAGAAAAAGAAAAATATCGAATGGGCTCCTGTATAGGAGGAATGTAGAGAAAACAAAAAAGGAATCAGAAGGAACTATAATAAAGTAAAAGTCAGAATCATCAGGCAACTATAGATCAGAGACATTCTCTAGGGGAGGAGGAGGGAGAAGGACCAGGACAGGGTGGGACAAGCACAAGGGACTAGGGTGATGGTGCATGGGGGAATTAGTGGGGAATTTCACAGGGAAACCATGCATTGTACAAAAATGAAGGATGATGTAATGAATATATTTGAAAAATTTTTTAAAGACACAGAATCCAAAAAAAAACTCTAGAAGATAAAAGATAACAAAAAGAAATAAAAGAGCATCGAATGGGGCGAATGGGGGAAAAAATTAAAATCTTGCTGACCTTTCCTTATTAAAAAAAAAAGCATAACAATAAAGACCATCAAAAATCTCTGTTATTAGAATATCTTGACAAGCAATGATTCAAGTAATGCTCCTAACCATTCCTATCCCCAAATATACTTACATATAGGAAAACTTTCCCCAACATTGTAAAGGCAACAAGGATAATGGTGTCCACACCCACCGCTGCTACTCAGCCAAGCCCAGCTTGGTGAAAGGAATTTGTAGCACATGTGTTTGAGTTCCCAAACCACAACCCAAGGTTTAGAAACATCATGGAGAGCTTTTCTTTTTTCTATTTAGGTTGCAGTGATAATTTTAAATCCCATTTAGACTAAGCACAAAAAATGCCAGATTCCAATCCAGGTTTGTGATCTTTGCATCAAATTAAACAACAGTCTCCTTTTTTCTCCTTTATATTTCAGGCTTGGGTTTAGTTTTGTTTTTTTTTTTCTCATTCAAAATTTAAAGAGCCAAAAAAATAAGAAATTAATTTTCCACAATATTATGGATCCCTACAACAATATATTGTCCACTGTGTCTATGAATTTTTAAAGAAAATGTCATCTCACTTTTTGCTGAGATTTTCTGTATCAGTTAGTTTTCACACTATTTTGCCTTCTCCAAATTCAACCAAATAGCCTGGAAATGTGAAAATATAACTGGTTTATTTTTTAGTAATTAATGGAACAATAAAAGAAATATTCCATTTTCTCTACTCTAATCCTAAGTGTTCTGGATAGATAAAAAATAAATTCATGTTACTAATTGGAGGGGAACAGACCTGCAGAATCCAAATACCACAGGGAGCTATTTTTAGCTGAGAAATATTATTTTGATACAGAAAATACTTCAATCTGACAACTATTCTCCAAGATTGTCCTCAAATTTTGGTAAAGAGACAAGAAAAAAAATCAAAAGGAACACGTCCATAAATAACTAAGAATGCTGCCTCTCATCATTTAAAACATGATCATACTACTAGGAGGGAGCCTCCATCCCTTGACTGGGAACAGATCCTAAAAGCCTGTGCCAAAGCGCTTTGCGAGCTAGGGTAACCAATATTCTGTACCTAATGCTAATCAAGATTTGACACCAGTTGCGGGGGAGGGTGAGAAGAGGGGGGAGTTCAGTCAAATCCAGACTTTAGGAAACTCTAACAGATAAGTTTTTAAATAAGTAAATACCAAGGAGGAGATAAAGGAATTCACAAACTAAAAGGCTTTAAGAGGCATATCAGCAATCACAACTTATTCACCTTAGTTTGGATCATGGGTTAGGGACAAATGTGAAAATTTGAAACTTGACTAATGAGCTTATGCTATTAAAAAATGATTGTTGATCATCATTTGAAGTCACAATGTTGCAGATATTTCTGAAAAAGACTTGCTCTTTTGGAACGATATCCTGGCATGATAAGCCTTGCTCTGAAATATCTTAGGGAGAGGGTAGGCAGATGATTATATATGATTCAAGATGGGCCTTGAATTAATAATTGTTAAATATCAATGATAAGAAAACAAAATTTCACTGCTATGTGTGTGTGTGTGTGTGTGTGTGTATAATTTTCAATATGAAAATGTTAAAAAATAAAAAAACATGGAGATAGTGTTAGGGAATATGATGACCAATTCCCAGACACATCTGGGTAGGATTTATTTCCTCTACTTTGAAGGGCTACTTGGCATTTTGAAGTGAAGTGGACTGTGTACATTCCCACACGACCATTCCACTCTCAGGTATATAATACAAACTGAAACTAAGACTGCATAATCCTCTAAGTGACTTTTTCTAGCTTCTATCTGTTGCCGTCTATGATTTTTGTATCAGTGACTCCTGCAGCTAAACTGGCTACAATGGCTATTGGTACCATGTTTCCATGTTTTGCTGTTATGAAATATTTAAGCTGCATAAAATACATAGGTTTACAGGAATACCTTATGCCTAATCAAGAATGTGTGCTGTCTGTAATCGTGGAAAATTGTAAGCGATGTAAATATGCATCAGTGGAAAATGGTTTCAGCAAAGTGTGGAGAATTCACTCAATGTGCAAATGTAAAAATAAATAAACTAGGTATCAGCTTGGATACTTTCCCAAAACATAATGTTTAATGAAAAAAAGCTAGTGAGTGCAAGTGGGAAAAACACATAGGGTGCTCAAGTAGACACACAATCTTCTGCTTCTTAAATTGAATGGTGGGTTTCTCTATGTTTGTTATAAATATATTCTAATTTGTATCCATACAATACTTAGCAACAAAACAAACAAGAAAATGAACAAGATGATACCAATTACACAGCTTCGCCGATGGTTTTGGGAGTGATAGGAATGAATTCTGCCTCTAGTAAACTTGTCACAAATTCATTCGCATATAAAATAGAGTGTATATTCTAAAGCTAGTGAATTTTTTAAATTAAAAGGTAGTGTCCTGGGAGTAAAAACTCACTTTTCAGAGTAACATGACTTCTCTGGACTTTGTAGTTTTACCTATAGTGTTATAAACTAAAGGATTTGTGGGGGGATTTAAATTGAAAAACCTAGAGAAAAATACATTGTTAAAATACTTTCATATTTTGAAGATCACAGGCATGAAAGGTTAAGTGCCCAAGGAATGAATGTTTTCACAATATTTCTGTTTATACAATATTTTAAAGGATTTGAAAACACAATGAGGCAGAGAATCTTAGTTGTAACCTAACTAGAAGCAGGTCAAGCAATCTGTGTTTCCCTCCCTCCCAACCACTGTTTTGGGCTTATTACCAATATCTGATTAGTGTCCCAGACAGCAACAATGCTGAAATCTGACCAAAAAGGCAGTATGGCAGCGCCATCTACTGAGTCCTAGCTATTCTTACACAGATATTTGGAGAATCAAGAAGAGATTCTCTGGGTTCTTCTAACTTCCAAGGTAAGGTGACAGCAGTGTGTCTTAGAGACTGAAGGAGGAAACTTGGAAAGCTTCCAGGTGCACAGCCACAGGTGAGTCCACCGCTTATCTATCCATTCTATTCTTGATTATTTGGTTGTTTCCAGTTGGGGTTATTGCAAAGAAATCTGCTATTAACATTCTATTAAATGGATCATGTACACTTATTTGGGACAGAATTTCCAAGTCATAGGTAGGGCGACCATTTATATAGGACCATATAAAAGTGTCCTAACTGGACATTTTTAGAGTAAAGGGTGATATAAAATGTACTTATTGACTAATGCATTAATTTTATAAATTAGGAGACCTATACAAAGATTTGATTCAAAGCACTTTTTAAAAAATAAATTTGCTTCTAAGATATTAAAATGGCATTTATCCATGGACATTAACGTTCTAAAAATATTTATGTTGATAATATGAATATATATTTTTACAAAATAGAAAAATGATGCTTAGTATATATGTGAACTAGAGATTTAGCCACATCTAGTATTATTTCCTTAAAACATTTTAATATGGTCTTATTTATGTTTTTTTTTAAAGATTTATTTATTTGTACATACAGAACTGGGGTACAGGCCAGAGGCTTAGGGGCGGTGAGAGGCTTCACCAGAGACAGAGCGGGGAGCAGAACAGGCAGATCCACAAAGTCCACTGCTGAGGGGAGCAGCGGGCGGGTCAGGAGAGGTCTGCCGCGCCATGTGGTCACCTCCGGGGCAGGCGGGGATCGAACTCATGAGGAAGTGGCTTTAGCTTCTCAGTGCTGTGCTTTAACCCACCGTGCCACCAGGGAGGGCCGTTATTTATGTTTTTTATAGCTGTTTGCAATATTTCATCAACATTTCATTTTATACTAAATAGTCTTAGTGGTTGACACTCTCAATGGACTCTTCTCCATAGTATGTATTTTTAGTACAAATGCTATTCTACAGTGTAGTGTAAACTCGTAGCAAACCTGCTAATGAAGGATAATCTCAAATCTAGTTTTGGTCATCTTGAGCTGTGTGAAAAGAATACACCTAACATTTTCCACCAATATGATTATCCCTCTGGTAACTTCAAATTTACAATCAAGTTTCTAGGGCTTGCTTTGGTTTGTTTTTGTCTGACCCTTTGTTTTGTTTCTTTATATTCTACATATGAGTGAAACCATTTGGTATTTATCTTTCTCCTGACTTCTTTAATTGAGTATAATCCCCTTCAATTCCATCCAAATGACATGACTTCATCGTTTGCTTGTTATCTTTTTAACATTGAGTAGTATTCCATTGGGTTTATATACCACATCTATCCACTCATCTGTCAATGGGCACTTATGCTATCATAACTTGGCTATTGTAAATAGTCCCACAATGAATGTAGGAGTGCATATATTTCTTCAAATTAGTATTTGGCATTCATGGGTAGATACTTAACAGTGCAAATGATGGATCATGTAGTAGATTTATTATTGGAGCTCTCGGAAATAAGACTATGTGTCTTTGTGTAGGTCTCATTACATTTAGATAACCAGGGGTTCTTTTTAAAGGTTTATAGACTTGTATATTTATTTCCTTCCATGGCTTGGGGAAGTTTTCCTCTATTATTGCTGTTAATAATCATCTCTTTTACTCTTTTGAATAACTATCACTCTTATGCTGCCTTTCCTACTGGGGCTGGATAATTCTTGTAGTGTCTCTTTATTCTACCACCAATCCCACAAGATCCCTTTCTTTTATGTGGGTTCTTTGCACATTATCTTCTTTGAAGTCACTTTGATCTCCCATTTTGTCTACTTTGCTTTCTTAGCCTTGTCCAGAGTTTTTTTTTTATCTCCTCTATTAATGACAACTATTATTATTAACATCTATTAATAACAACTATGTTATTTTTTTTCTCAAATCACTTGGTCTTTTCTTTTAAAGATTTATTTATTTTATGCTTACAGAACTGGGGTACAGGCCAGGGGTGTGGTGGGTGAGAGGATTCACTAGAGACAGAGGAAGGAGCAGAATAGGCAGATGTACTGAAATACACTGCTGAGGGGAGCAGTGGGCGGGTCAGGAGAGGTGTGTCATGCCATGTGGGTCAGCTCCCTGGTGGGGGAATCAAACTCATGCTGCAGTAGCTTCAGAGAGCTTAATGTGGTGGTTTAACCCATTGAGCTACAAGGGAGAGCCCATTGGCCTTTTTTTTTTTAATTGAGGTAACACTGATACAACACTGTATATAACTTAAGATCATACCTCCTCAGATGCATCTCACCACACCATACCATCAAGGTACCTTCAACTCTCCATCACAGACAGTGTGTCCTCTCCCTTTTTTCCCCTCCAGCTACTCCCCATCTTCTAACATCAATTCCACAATCAGTTTTCAAAGGATTTTTTTTTTGGGGGGGGGGGCTTGGTTTTTTCTGGCCATTTGTTTTGCTTTACATATTTCACATATAAGTGAAACCATCTGGTATTTGTCTTTTTCCTCGGACTTTTTCGTGGAGCATTATGTTGTTGTAATTGGTAAGCATTCATCTTTTCTTTATGGCTGAGTGATTCCATTGTGTATATATACCACATTTTCCTAATCCACTCCTCCTTTTGGGGCACTTAGATTGTTTCTATGACTTGGATATTGTAAATAAGGCTGAAATGGACATAGGAGTGCCTGTATCCCTTTGAATTAGTATTTTGCATTCTTCAGTAGATACCTAGGAGTGGAATTACTGGATCATATAGTAGATCTAGATCAGAAATCTCCATAATCTTTTCCAAAAGTGCTGGACCAGTCCACATTCCCACCAATGGTAGAGGAAAGTTCCTTTTTCTCCACACCCTCATCAATGCCTGTTATTTTTTATCTTCTTGGCATGAGTCATTCTCACAGGTGTAAGGTAGTATTTTATGTTGCTTCATGTTATTTTGATTTGCATTTCCTTGATGATAAGTGATGAACATTTCTTCATATGCCTGTTGACTATCTGTATGTCTTCACTGAAGAAGTGTCTACATCAGTCTTTTGCCAATTTTGTTATTGGGCTATGTGTTTTCTTTTTGTTGAGTTGCATGAGTTTTTCCTTTATCTTGGATATCAGTCTTTTGTTAGATGTATAATGTGTAAATGCTTTCTTCCATTGAGATGGATATTTTTTCATTGTTTTATTTCAGTGCAGAATCTTAGTTTTTCATTTGCTCTTGCTTCCCTGGCATTATAGACTAATTCACAAAGATATCACTTAAGCCAATAATATGAAATATTTTGTCTATGCATTCTTCAGTCATTTATGGTTTTGGGTCTTGTATCTAAATTTTTTAGTTAATATTTTGTACTGTATGAGATGGTAATGTACTTTTTTTATGTCACTGTTCAAATTTCCTGACATTTATTGAAGAGCATCCCCTTTCTCCAATGTATACTCTTTTCTTTTGTTGCAGATTAACTGTCCCTACTTGTACAGGTTTCCTTCTGATTTCTCAATTCTAGCCCATTGGTCTGCGTGTCTGATTTTGTTTCAGCCCATACTGGTGTAATTATCACAGCTTTGCAGTGTAGTAGTTTGAAGTCTAAGAACATAATACCATTATTTATCCTCTTTTCACCAGGATTTTAGAATCTTCTACCCTATTGTTTCTCAACTCTCCCACTAACCATAACCAGTAGCAGCTTATTGAATTCAGGCTTCTTGCAGATAAATGTATAGTGACCCACGGCCAAATTGGTTAATTAACACACCAACTGGCTAAAATGGGCACCAGTTCTTCTAAAGAACTTCTTTCACAATGCAACATTTCACAATCCTTAGACTTCTGTGACCCAGAATATTTATTTTTAAAATCAGTAAACACTGCATGCTATCTATCAAATGAAAGTTTTAGTGATAATGAATCACTAGTGAGAGAAAAAGAAAAGTGTTATTGCTGGCTGCCTTTAAAATTTAACAATATGTTAAATTGTGAGTTCTGTTTAACTGTGTATGTGTCCCATACTATCAGACAAAATCCTAGGAAAATCTAGAAAAAGAAAGTATAGGTCCATTAGACCTTTCTGATTTTTTAAAATGCAACTATTAATGACGGAATTTATGACAATATGAAATAGTCTAGGATGCAAAACTGAAAAATATTCTTACTAATCAGGAAATCTAAGGTATGGTTACCTAGTCATAAAAAATGATCTTGTTCTCATGCTTAGGAGATACTCTCAGTTTCCCAAAGAGTCTGTGGCAATTTAAATCACACCTAAAAGCATAAAAGGAGCACAATTACTCCACTTCTTCTCCAACATGTGACGTCATTTGTCTTTTTAATTTTAACCACTTTATATATATACATATAGTAACACCACTGCCTAAAAATGAAATGAATACATGTTTGTGACCTTTTGGTATGGTCCTTTTTTTTTTTTTTTTTTTGAGGTGTCTGTTTAAGTCTTTTTGCATTTGGATTGTGTATGTTTATGTATTTTTCTTTAGTAATTTGTGATAGTTGTTTATATGTTTGATAAATAGGCCATTAATTAGTTACATAAGCTATAAACATAATCACTCTCAGACTGTCTTTTTGCCCTCCACATGATTTCTTTTGGCAAACAGAAGTTATTCATTTTAATGTAGTCCAATTTGTTGTCTAAGAAATCTTTCCATATTCAAAAGTCATGAAGACATAATCACATATTTTTATCTTAGAGATTTTTATTTAACTTGTCATATTTAGATATACATCCCACTTGGAATTAATCTGGGACTATAGTCAGAGCTAGGGATCATACTTTATTTTTTTCCCAAATTGATATCCATGTGTTGGTACAACATTTTTTCAGAAGACTGCCCTCTACTTAGTCGTTGTACTGGAATCTTTCACAAATCAAGTTAGACTAATGCCACTAATCTACTTGACTATTCCTGTGATAATGCAACCACAAATCGAAGTACTGTAACCTTATGATAAATTGGTTTCTGGATGTATATGTTAATTTATGTACTATTTTTAAAAGATTAACTTGGCTATTCTAGATTCTTCATGCTTTCCTATAAATTTAGAATTGGATTGTCAATGTTCACCAAAAACAGCTAATCAAGAAAACTCCACTCAGATTTTGATTGAACTGCATCTTATCTATGGATCAATTTGGTAAAAAATGCCAATATTGAATATTCAAGTTACAACCATAGCATAGTCTTCTGTTTCTTTAGGAACTCATTAATTTCAGTAATTTTCAGTGCAGAAATTTTGTGCATCTTAGATTTTTTCTAAATATTTTATATTTTTGATGGTATTATAAATTCTTTTATAAATTTTATTTTCCAATTGTTTGTACTAAAGCATAGATATACACTTAATATTATATTCTGAACAACTTTATTAATTCATATATTAAGTCATAGTTTATAAATTATTATAAAGTTTTTACAAATATAATTTTTAATATGTGGATAATGTCAGTTTATATCTTCTTTTATAATCTTTACAACTTTTATCCCATTTTATACCTTATTAATAACATCTTTATTACATCTACCATATCCTCAAGTATAATGTTAAAGAGAACTGGTATTAATGGATAGGATAATGGTAACTGAGAAAGGCATTCACTACTTCACTGTTAATGGTAACTGGGAAAGGCATTCACTACTTCACTGTTAAATATAAGGTTTTGGCGCATATTCTTTGAGAGATCAAGGAAGTCCCCTTCAATTTTACTGAGTATTTTTTTTTACCAGAAATTTTATCAAATGTGTTTTGTATACACATTAATATAGTCATATCATTTTTCTTTTTAGGGATTTTGATGAATTACATAGATTGTAATCACAATGCATTATATTTTTGTAATACATTCATTTTTTTAAGCTTAAACTAATTTCATAATCTAGTAATAAACTTTAGTCAAGTGTTGCTCTTTCCTTATATAATTGAATTCAGTTAGCTAGGATTTTGGAGGGAGACTTTGCTTCTATGTTGGCCCTGGGAGGGATTGCAAAGAGTTGGCATTCGGTATAGAGGGTGCACCATAGGATTAGGAGTGCAGAACCCCGATTACTAGCTTGATCTGAAGGATCCCAATACAGAACAGCTGGGGCCTGGGCCAGTAGGGGGAGCCAGTTTGGATCACCTGTGTCTCTTCATTACAAGGCTATTATTTGCAGCCTGAGGCTGTGACATCTGAAATACCTGCCTCACTCTCATCACAGGTCAAATCTAAGACAACTGAATGTTTTCACTATCAAAGTTTAAGCACCTGTATGTTAACAGCAGCAGAAACACCCCAGGATAAAACTCTACTAGAAAACACAGAACTCAGTTTCCAGCTTGAGGCCCTATCTCTACAATGTGCAGAGTACAGGATCTAGTGTTCAAGCAGCCTAGAGGTTGAGGCCAGCACAAACCCGGATGATACATTTTGGCTGAGAAGTTGGCCTGGGCAGGAGCTCACTGTGAATCGCCACCATACAGCTTTGGGACCAGCAGCACAGTAGCAAAACCTGAATCCTGAGGCTTGCTGGAGTCAACCCTTCAGTACCCTACTGCCTCTGTCCCTTTCTACCTATGGCCCCTTGGTGGTACCAGTTCTCTGCAAAGAAAGCATTCTAAAAGTTACCCCCATTACAATCCATAAAAGTAATTGAATTGCAAGAATAAGCATTTAAAATCTGGTTGGGAAAACAAAGTGAACTCTAGCAATTCATAATTTTTACTGCTTGATCAATACAGTAAATCAGATGATCCCTGCGATTTCTTCTGTCTCTAAAAGTTCATGTTCCTGAACTGAATGATAAACCACAGAATGCCTTCCAGGCATGACATTATGCACCACATATTCCTCCAAAATTCACATACTGAAGTCCTAACCCAGGACCTTAGAACATGCATTCAGATATTTATGGGCTTAAAAGATATTAATTTCAAGATAATTAAAATGAGGCTATTGGATGGAACATAATCCAAGCTGACTGTTCTCCTCATGAGATGAGGCAATTAGAATTTACAGTGAGATACCAGGAGCACGGGAAACAGAAGGGTGACTATCAGCTAAAGAGTGTCCTCCATGAACCCAACCTTACTGACATCTTGAATTGGACTCCTTCTAAGATCTAAAACTTTGAGGAAGTAAAGTTCTGTTGTTCAAGCCACCCAACCTATGGGATTTTGTTTACAGAAGCCTAATGGACTAATAATACAGGTTACTAACTCTTTAAATGGCTGCCATGATACTGGTCCTAACAGTGTTGCACAACTCTAGCAAGCCTAGAAAAGTGGGATAAATCTGCATTGTACAACATACACAAAAGCTTTCTTAACTTCCTCTTACTTCTCTCCTTGACATCCCATATCCTATGGCAACTGCTTATCATCTCTCTTTCCCTTTTCCTTCTCTACCTCTGTTGGAGAATAAAACTGAAAAGCCCCTCCAAACTCTATAGTTCACCCTTTCCGAATTGCTATGAATCTAAATTTAAATTTCTCCACAATTCTCGCAGTCCTCAACTACTTTCTTGCCACCAACATAACAAAAACACTCTGGTGAAGTGGGCAGTCCTGAAATCGTTTTTCCTTAATTGTGAGGAAAGGATGGAGAATTTCTAACAGGTATGAATTGATATATTTAATGTGGTCTCTGTCTCATTTAGGAAAGCTCAACATTATATGAAAAATGAAAATTTCAAGAAATCAGGTTAGGGTGATGTCAACATAATCTGCCAAACAGCAATCTTGTGTTTCTTTTGGTTTGTGTTCTTTTATCTGCTTATTATTTGTGTGAGTGAATCAAAAGAGTTGTTTTGATTTCATGTAAAAAGAACTTAAAGCAAATATGGAAGCATCAACAGCAAAACTAAGGCAATGTTATGTTTTACAAATAAATTATTCACTGAAAAACTGAGTCAGTCATTGGCTTGAAAGGAAAACCCATGCTTTAATTGGAAACAACAGGAATTTCTCTGTAATAGTGCTTTGAGGAACATGCCAAATTCCCACAAGGCAACAGAAATGTTTGCTTTACAGTTTTCCAAAAATGAAGTCAACAATTCTAGGACAGGTTCTGTACTTTCACTTAATACTGAGATGCCAAAAAAGGAAGGAGATCAGCAGTTAGTTCCTCGCAAATGGACTAAGAACGTATTGTAATATTAACATGTAATTTTGCTTAGTATAAACTCTCCAAAGAAAATAAAGAGAGTCACTAAAACAAAAGGATTAATTCAAGTGGAATCAGCAAGAATTTGAGCAGATACTGAAACTATCAGCCAATCCCAGCAGGAAGTATAAACAATGCTTACCATTTCAGAGAAATACATCTTATCTCAGTGATTATTCCTCTAGATGTGAATCCAGGCAACTGTCAAATAATCTACTTTGTAGGTGGTAACCCGGAGGGAATTCCCCTTAGAAACTTAGCCAAGAGACCAGTAATTGCTGGCCCTGACAATTCATTTAAATGTTTTAAACCATCGCAAGAATAAATGGAAAAAAAAAAAAAAACAGAAAAAGATGTCTATGCACCTGAAAGAAACTAAATAAAACCTGGAGAACTTAATGATTCATTATATATCCCTTCAATTTTGATAGACCTCTATCAGTTAACAGTGGAGCAGGTGTCTGGGTGAGTATCATGGGGAAAAATATACACCTACATCACCAACCCACTACACACCCTAAGGATGGGAAAACTGTATTATTCATCCCTAAGGATTCACCTAGTAGATCTTCAATTCAATTAAATTGAATTGATCTTCAGTTCAATTAAATTACCTTCAAAGAAGTTGTATTGACCAACAATAAGACTTCATCTAGAAAAGGAAAGAAATTAAAGCATTTAAGAAAATTCTGTTGATACTCCTTTGATCCTTTCCTCTATTTAAACACCAAGCATGTTGAGGAAAAGGAACCTGTCTTCTTTGTCCTACCCGGGAGGTAGTAAGAGTTCAATTAACTACTTTCGAAGTGAATGAATGAGTGCATACATGATTCTTTTATTAGAAGTTACACTATATTCCTCCAGTGAATCTGATTAAAGAAGATGTGACTCAGGACACTGAATAATGAAACCGAATACAAAGGATGAGATAACAATAAAAAATAAACTAAGCAAGCATGTCTTATCTCTGTCCAGTGCAAATTTAAAATCTAAAACAGATATTCTAGGATGCACAAAAATGTAAAATACCAATAAAAATCAATAATCAGCAAGGTATGTACATCAACATGAGCTCCAAACCCCACAAATTTTTGTATTAGGAAAAGGCAGCAACTAGATCAGAAAAAGCAATTTAACTTCTGATTGCAAAGGAAATGACCATGATAAGCAATGACAAAAGGGGCTTATAATCAGTGATATTTACCTCTAGTTGCCACTCAAGCCCCTGACAGCTTGCATTTTCATCACCGACTCCTGATTTTCCACCAGCTTAGGGATGGTAATTATCCTTTTCTAGAGTTGTTAACAGAATCATAATCTCAAGAATCCACAAAATACCTAGGTACAAACACAAGGTTTGAAGTCACATGTTCCAAAGTCCATCCCTAACTTTCTTTCATCTCTCCACTGCTAGACAGGGGATCGTTCCTCCCTAACACACTCCCACATCATGTAATGTGACTTCATCAGCCCTTTTTCATCATCTTCAGGTTATGGCAGATTTTACCTGTCTCCGGTGATTACCATAAGCTGAGTCGCCGCCCTTTACAGAGTAGCAACAATCACGAGCTCCACAGAATCACACATCTACTACCTGCTCTCCTACCACAAACAACCTATCCATACACATGCACACACACACTCTATCTGGCAACTAACCAACCATCTGACTGTACTATATCTCCTTCACACCCTCCAGTGCTTGACTTTTTCTAACCCAGCTGCCCTCCTTGTTAACTTCCTCAATTCCTAGGTAAGCCTTCTAAGAAGCCCATTGTGCCCATAATCATGTGAACTTCAGAATTTCAAAAAGAATATATTCAAAGATTAGAACTTCAGCTACTGAAATAGGATATGGTTAAAAGAGCATAAAAGTTTCACACTAGAAGTGGTAAGTCAGATGTAAAAATCATCCTTGTAGGTGTATAAATGAAATGATAAGTTCTAAGATGAGGCACAAAGCAGGAATACAGTGCATTTGAGGAAAGTAGACACTGAAGCCAACCACCTACGAATAACCTACTGACCACCTACTAATAGATGACCCTGAGCGGAGAAGATGGGCACAAAGCCAGGAGCTCATGCAGGATTGGAAGTCAAATCACAAACACCTCTGTTTTCACTCACACACCCTGCTAAAGCCTCACAGAAAGTGTCAGTGAGAAAAGGTAAAGTCCTTCAGGGGCGATAGTGAGGAAGTCCGACTATTTGTGTGGTGGGGAGCGGGGGCTCCTCTAACACTGTCCACAAGAAGCCCTGAACAAAAGTCAGAAACATAAGTCTACTCTGTGTGTAGTCTGGAAAACCACACACCAAGAATTTTCTTCTTAAAAGCCATCAACAGAAGCAAGTGCAGTTCCTTTCTGGATCACCACCCCTGAACCCATTTTGGTACTCAGGAGACAGGTTAACTTCCTCAAATAGATCAGTTCTTCCAGTGTGGCTGGAACCATGGCTGACCTCAGCTGCCCATGGTTGACCACTCTAGATCTGCAAAAACACAGCAGCTAGTGGCAAATGGACCCAAACTATAATGGAATTTCTCAGTTCCTGGATTTTTAGAATTTCATTTATACACCTACAAGGATGATTTTTACAGTGGCCAAGTGTCATTTTCCCTCAAATTGTTGCCTCTTGGGGACTCCACAGTCCTCTTACATCCACATCCAGACTCATTTATAGTTAGCATTATAAGAATCAAGTTACAATATCAACATGTCTTTTATTTTAAATGTGTTCAGTTATGAGATGAACTTTTGCTAAAAAGAAAGAATCCAAGGAAAACAGGCAGCATGCCTCCTATTTTCTTTATATTTTTCCTGAAGATCAGAATTAAGAAATTACAAATTTTGTTATATGTTATGACTTTGAAATCTTAAACTAGCAGCTTTATACTTTTCTGTTTTTTTTTTTCTTTTCCTTTTGAAGAGTAGATGTGTTCTCTGTTTAATATTACCAACAGATTGATGATAGTGATTTGGGATTCAGTAGCATCTGTCCCTGCAAAGGTCCTGACAGGGAAGCATATGAGGGGTTTTCTGGGACCTTTGGGAATCAGGAACAAAGATGGACCGTTGGATACAGCCCCACTGTCTATTGTGGAGGGCTTCAGCTTAATGAAGTGGAATGAGAGGAGGAAAAGGAGCTAAGCCAGTGGTCTGCTTTGTAAACATATTAAAGGTAGGGAGCCTCGAGACTCCTAGGGTTGACAGTATTGTCTATGAATTATAAAATGAAATGCATATTTTCACGCACTAAATTTAGTTGTTTAGTTTACAAACATTCCTGTATATCACAGGATTTTCAAGAAACAACATTCTAGTGTTTTGTCTGACTACAAAAATAAAAACTCACTGTTAATAGTTTTTAAAATTCAGAAAAAGTATGAAGGGAAAAATTGTGATCTCAGGTGCCTAGAATGTGATTGATTAATCCTTGGTTCATTCATTGCTCTCACATGTCCTCCTTTTATAAAAATTACTCATGAATACAGCACCAGAACTAAAAGTTAGGACCTTGACCACTGTCAACAGGGTTCTCTTCCCAGCTCATCTCCCTGCCTCCTCCCAGCTGAGATGACTACCATGCTGGATTAGTGTTTATGATTGCCTTGCTTTTCTGTGTATATTTCTTTTTCATTTATAGCTATAGATACACACACACATATTCTTAAATATATGTGTTACAGGTGTGCATATTTACACACATTGTGATGGTTAATTTTATAGACCACGGGCTGGCCAGATATTTGGTCAAATGTTGCTCTGGCGATTTGTGTGTGAGGGTGTTTTTGGATGAGATTAACATTTACAGTAGTGGAATATGAGTAAAGATTGCCCTTTCTCAGGTGAGTGAACCTCATCTAATCAGTTGAAGAGAAAAGAAAAAAAAAGTTCAGTATCCCCAAGCAAGAGGGAATTCTCCAGCAGGCTTCCTTCACACTTGAACTGAGCTTCACTTCTGGGTTTCCAACCCATAGCTCACACTGCAGATTTTAGACCTACCAGCCGTCATAGCCAAGTAAACCAATACTTTATTGTGTGTGTGTGTGTGTGTAGTTTATTCTAAATATCTACATAAATATATTTGTGTAGATTTATACATCCTGTTGGTTCTATGTTTCTGGATAAACCTAATACATAGGCATATAATGCCAATATTTTTTAGTATTGTTAAATGTAAATGTGAATTTATGCTAAACACAATTTAACAGTTATTTAACTGAATTTTGCATTTAGCAATTATTACTGAGATGAGCTATGTTGTTGTACAGAGCTTCAGTAATTCACTTTGATGTCTCCTGATGGTCCACTCTGTGGATATTCTACACTTGATTCATTCTTTCTCCCACTGATGGGCACTGTATTGATTGCAGCTGTTTGCTATAAAAACAATTTTTAACAATTAAGACTGTTAAAATCTCTTTACTCCTTACACTTAGATGGTCACTTACTACTAACATTTCCCTATAAGTACAAGACATTGCCATATAAATGTTTACACAGTGTTAGGATCTAATGTTTATTAATTTTGTAATGTCAAATTACTTTGCTAAAAGTAATTCAATTTATTTATATCACTGCAATCAGAGACAGAACAATTCACACAAGTCCTAAGAACAAAAGGATTAACTTTATTTTAAATCAACAACAAATTTATAAGCAAAAAAATGTTATTGTGTTTCTTTTTAATTTGCATTTCTTGCATTTCTTCTTTCCCAGGGCACTTTAAGATTAATTTCCCCCAAATAGGAACCATTAAAAAAGCCATCAATTTTTTATAGTAGTACTAGTTTTAGTGTTTGTACACCTTCTAATTATTCTGTTAGTTTGTTTGAATAAATTCATGGCCATTATTTTAATGTTATGAAGTTCAGTATTTTAATGTTATAGAAATGGGCTATCAGAGTAATGGCCTAATTATGGGCCCATACCTTATGTCACCTTTTAGTTTTCTGGTTTTGTTTAAGGCTGTGAAAAGGGGCCATGCCCCACTGCTGCATATTGAGACCACAGACTCCTTGGTGTTCTCTGCTCCTCCCAGTTCTACACACAGCTGCCTCTTCTGAAGGCCAGTGTGGCCCTCAGACATCATGGTAAGGTTCAAAATGAATGGATTTGGCTGCATTGGGCACCTGGTCTCCAGGGCTGCTTTTAACGCTTGAAAAGTAAGTACTGTTGCCATCAATAACCCCTCCTTCACTGACCTCATCTATTTGTTCCAACATGATCTACTTATGATTTCACCTATAGCAAGTTTCCTGGCACAGTCAAGGCTGAGAACAGGAAGTTCTTCATCTCTGGAAAGTCCATCTCCATTTTCCAGGAGCAAAATCCTGTCAACACAAGTGGGCTGATGCTAGTGCCGAGAATGTTGTGGAATCCATTGGTATCTTCTCTACTTTGGAAAACTCAAGGGTTCACTTTAAGGAAGAGGCCAAAAGTACTATCTGCCCTTCTGCTGATGCCCCTACATTTCTGTGATAGGCATAAACCATTATAAGTATGATATCTCCCTGAAGATTGTCAGCAATGCTTCCTGCACCACCAACTGCTTGTCGGCCAAGCTTGCAGACACCCCGTCCCCGCCCCCACCCCCCACCCCCGCCAAAATCATCCATGACAAGTCTGGCATCCTAAAGGGACTCATGACCATACTCCAGGCCATCATCACCACCTAGAAGACAGCCCCTCTGAGGAGCTCGGCATGATGGCTGAGGGGCTGCTGAGGACATAAGCCTGCTTTCACTGGTACCACCAAGACTGTGGCAAGATCACCCCTGAGCTGAACTGGAAGCTGATTAGCATGGCCACGCACATCCATGCCAGCAACATGTCAATTGTGGATATGACCTGATGCCTGAAAAGCTCTCAAATATGATGGCATTAAGAAAGTGGTGATGCAGGTGCCACAAGGCCACCTCCAGAGCATCCTAAGGTACATTGATAATCAAGTTGTCTGCCATTTTAAGTGACACTTTCTCTTCTACCTTCAGTGCTGGGTTTGACATTCCCTAAATGACTGCTTTGTGAAGCTCATTTCCTGTTATAACAATGACTTTGGCTATCACAACAGGACCTCTTGGTCCACATGACCTCTGAGGAATAAGGGCCCTGGGACTACCAGCCCCACTAAGAGCACAAGAGGAGGAGAGAGGCCCTTGTGTGCTGGGGAGTCATTTCCCCACTTATCCACACTGAGTGTTTCCTGACCTGACACAGTTCTAGAGAAGGGGGGTGGGGGCTTAGGGAGTACTTCTTTGTCACATAGTATCCATAAAGTATGCTGTGCCCAGCCAAATAATAAAGATTATGAAAAGGCTTCATTGTGGAAACATTTTGTTTTTAAGCATATGCCAATCAAAACTATTCAGGAACTAAACATTTTATTTCTCCATTAGTGCTATCATTTTAGGAACTCATACTATTATTATTAATGTTATCATTTCGGAAATTTTTCAGTGTAAATATAAACAAAAATTACCCAGACTCACCACAAGAGGTAGCCATATGAACCTTTTTTATACTTCCCTCTATTCTTTTAAAAGTACTTTTCATAGTCAAAATGATCAGACTTAGTCCTGAACAGTATATAACAACCAGAGCTAGCTGGATAATTGGTCACAAATAAATCAATAGTTTTGTTATGCAACTGATTTAAACTCTTCTTTCATGACTTTGAGTTTGTGACATCTGAGGAAAACTCAGCCTCCCACTCCAACCCCCATCCAGATTATAAACAATGCAACTAATTTTTTCTAGTATTTCTACAACTTATTTTTAATATAACCTTCACTGTTCTTATAGAACAATGGAGTCATTAGCAACCAACCCCATGGTGGGCCAATTAGAATAACATTTAATTTTTCAGCAAATCCAGCAATAAGTTATTTAGGTGAACAAATATTCCACAAAAGTAAAAGTCATTTCTATTTTTTAATAATTTTCCATGAAAACATTCTCAAACATTGTATATACCCTTAGAAAATATAAACTGGAGCCCTCCCTGGTGGTGCAACAGGTTAAAGTGCAGCACTGTGAAGCAATCTGCAGCCAGGGAGGTGACCCACATGGCACAGCAGACCTCTCCTGTCCCACCCGCTGCTCCCCTCAGCAGTGTATTTCAGTTAATCTGCCTGTTCTACCCCCCACTCTGTCTCTGATGAGTCCTCTCACCACCAACCTCACCCCAACTCTGGCCTGTACCCCAGTTCTTGTATGCAGAAATAAAAATAAATCTTTTTTTTAAATATGAAATAGTGTTTTATGGTATTAGCATCTGTATCTAATTCTATCACTATTCTGCTCCCTTTTGCATATATATGTACATTTATACACATATATGTATATCACCACATATATGCATAAATTCATTGAATCTAGATATACATTAATTCCTTCCCTAAGCTAATAGAGGGATTAAAAAAGCTTGGAGATACTAAAAACCACCTCCCACAGCAGTCAAACACGCTATCTTTCTACTAGTAAAAATTATTCTACTTCCTTCTAGCAGTTTTTACGAATTTTTATTTTATTTTTCTCCTGCTGCCCCACAACTAACTTTTTTCCTTGTTAGCTGATCTCCTTCACTTCCATCCTGGGTGTATTCTTTGTGGAACTGAACATTTGCTAGAATGTAAAACCAGTGCTTTCGTTTCTTACACAAACTATAAGGTTTTCTTTTGTTTTGTTTGTAACACAGAAGCATGCATACTCTCAACCAGCCATCTCCTCCAACCTTTCGAAAAACATGTAGACTTAGCTATCACTGCAGAGAACTAGAAATTACTGGCTGGGTGAGTTGGGTTACTACATTACAAAACTGTGAACTGAACGGGTGTACTGTGATTTGTCCTATTTATGTTTGGATCACTTGCCCGACTCTTGGCTCACAGTAAAACTTTAATAAATATTACATGGGTAAAATTATACATAAACACTTAACATGCCAAAAGAGAAATCATCTTCTCCCTTTCCAAATATCCTGCTGGCCCATAAAATGGGCAATTTTATCAAGACTCCCACCTTCCCTGGGGAATAGTGAGGAGAAGTTATTGTTTGTTCCCCACATCTCACTGGTTCTTCACTGTCTGATGCTGTGGTGGGAGACAGAAGTTATTCATTATTTTCTTAGACCTGGTGAACCTCATGAAGGTTGATCCACATAAAGCCTTATCTCTTTTGACTCCTGGACAGTGCTCTTCTGCCACTGTTTTTATGTAACTTAACAGCCCTGAATATGCTAGCCAGAATGCACACCTGTGTAGATCCACAGCCTGCCATCAGCCCATCCCCTGTCTGGGATCCAACAAGTTTATCCATTCAACTTAGGCAAGTGATAGCAGAAAGCTGTGGTGCCACATGTCCAAGCCCAGTAATAAAGTCATAGGTTGACCCCCATCTTCTCCTGTGTATGTGCTAAATTTCAGTTCCTAGAAGAGAGAATGGTGTGATTAACTGGATCTTCAACACCATTCATAGAAATAACTCACGACTATAAATGTCAAAGAACATATTGAACAGAGTGCTTGTATTGGGACTGTGGAGGGGAAAAAGGTTGACAAAAACTGTTACAAAAGTCCTGTGTAGGCCCTCCTTGGTGGCGCAGCAGGTTAAAGCACAGCACTGAGAAGCTAAAGCCACTTCCGCATGAGTTCCATCCCCGCCTGCCCCGGAGGTGACCACATGGCGTGGCAGACCTCTCCTGACCCGCCCGCTGCTCCCCTCAGCAGTGTACTTCGTAGATCTGCCTGTTCTGCTCCCCACTCTGTCTCTGGTGAAGCCTCTCACTGCCCCTGAGCCTCTGGCCTGTACCCCAGTTCTGTATGCACAAATAAATAAATCTTAAAAAAAAAAGTCCTATGTAAATATCGTCAGTATGTGCTTTTTTAAGTCATGGAAATAGCACTATAGCATTTTCTTATTATATAATAATATATTCCCATTATAAGAAAGACATTAAAAAAGGGGAAAGATTGCTAAAAACCCCACCACCCAAAGAGACTACTATTATGTATGTAGGGTTACAGGTATACATATGTGCATGTGTACATGTGTACAGTTTTCCTATAGCTTTATTTTCACTAAAATGGAATTATAAAATTATTGCTATTTTGTAGCTAGCATTTTTCAATTAATATTTTACTTAGGTTTTCCCTGCAACCAAAATAAATTACAGTATAATTTTAATGCCTGATAATATTCTATAGCATGATTATATCATGATATATTTAAATCTTTAATATAGAGCCTCATTTTACAGCAATGTTTGTAACAATAAACACTATACAGTCACCATTGCTGTGCTGAACATCCTGGGCTTTTTTAATCATTGTTTGTCAAATTTCTAGGAGAGGAAGAACAGAAACTGCTTCATCAGTTTCTTTGAAGCAATCATCCATGTTGCCAAGCTCTATGTATCTTTTTGCATCAATAGATTCCCATCATCATAGTCATGCCTTCATAGTATTTTATAAAAATATCTTAATATATTTAATTAACACAATTATTTGAGTTATGGCCAAGATTTTTCTGTGTTATTATAAGAAGCACTGTAAAAAAACATCCTGGACTTGACTGATTATTTTCACAGAAAGAATTTCTGTGTGGACCAAGAGTAAACAATTAAAAAACAGCCACACAGCTTTTAATTTTCTTTGAAATGCTATTTCAAATTCCCCTGTTAAAGGTAATTTAACTACTTGCAAGTCACACCATTCCTGGTCTCACAGCTTGTCGTGACTGTCTGTGTCTTATAGGATCAGGTTCTGGGTCTCTCTGAATTACCCAACCCCTTTATGTCTTCTTTCCTGCAGCTCAAAAAGAAACACAAAGATTTCTTCCATGGCCAATGCCCAAGATCTGTGAGGTTTCTGGAGTTGGCAACAGATGTAAGTTGGAAGCCTATAGCTCCTCTCTAGAAATGGGATGTTTTTGTAGTAGTTTCTGATATGCTCTTTCCTTGGTTTCTTCCACTTTCACTTGTAGCTTTGGACTTACTAGGGTGAGAATCTGATGCTCTACACCACCTATGGACACAGGAATGAGGATATTACTTCTAACAAAGGTTCCGAATATTTTTTTCTTCTTTGAAGCTTTTTTTGGGAGGGAAGGGAGGAGGATGGAGGGAGGTACTAAGCATGTTTGTTTAACAGTGAAGCCATCTGAGATCAAAATATCCAGCATATGAGACTCTGTGTGTTTATAAGATGATAATATGTTTCCCTATTATTGAGAAATAAGTGGAAAATCACTGCAAGTCATCATTCTGTTGTAGAAATCAATGCTGACATTTATTTTCAGTTTCTAAATACCTTTCCTTTCCATTTCCTCCATCTCTCACCTGGAGCCAAACTGAAGGAAGAGGGCTGAGCTGCTAAGCCTGGACCAGAGGTTTGAATGAGTAAGGGTGTGGTAGAGAATTCAGTTCAGAGGCACCTTCTGAGGGATAATAAGTCAGGTTCTCAGTAACAGTTCTGCTTCCAGGTCATCAGTCTAGTAGTCAAAACGGTTACGTCAACATTCATCAGCCTCATCTTCTATGCTCTCAAAATCTCTCTTCGGGTTATCTTATTGATGAGTAGAGATAGGAATCAAATGAGATAGTTGGGAGGGTTCCCATAATATATTTCAAATTGTGGCAAAATATGCATAAAAATATTTCTTGTGTTAACAGTTTTCGGATATACAGGCGAGCAGTGTCACTTGCGTTCACATTCTTGTGCTATCTTCGTCACCGTCCATCCACAGTGCTCTATCCACCTCAAAACGGAAGCTCAGTAACTCCCTTTCTCATTCCCTGGAACTCATGGGCTTTGGTCTGAGCAGCTGGAGAGATGGCGGTGCCCTTCCTTTCTCCTATGCATACCACTGCAGCTCATCTTTTGAGATCAGACCTTATGGCTTTTCCATGCAGTCCTTTGGTGCTTACTCCAGTCTCATATTACAAATATTGTTAGTTTGGGTCACCATGTTGGTTTACCTGTGGCAGCCACATAGAGGCAACCCACACAGATTGATTTCGTTTTGGAACTTCCCTGATGCCTTTTCCAGGGTGCTAGTGTTTCAACTTCCCAGTGTCCAGTAGGGTTCATCTAAAGTAAGCACTTCATCCCTAACTTTACTCCAAAAACATGATGCACAAGGATGTGATAAAATCAAAGACAACAGTCATGTAAAATATTAGAGTTTACTGTATTAGCATTTGCTGGGAGCTTCCAGGTACACTACTGTTTTCATACACATTTCATCACCCCAACAATCTTATAATTATTAGGATCATCCCATTTTTCAGAAATGAGGAAACTGAAGCTGGGAGATTAAGAAACTTGGCAACAGGTCTGAAAATTTTTGTCTCCAATTCACCCAAGAAGGAAGAACTTACAGTTATGAAATACCTACTTGAGTAATATAATGACTTTCTTGAAAAATAATTCCCAGTGGACTAGCCTATTGAGCTTTGGGCGGGGGAGATTTACACCTAAATGTTTTGTCTCAATTTACTTAATTAGCTGAATTACTGAAATCTTGAAAACTTGCATACATATTTCCATCTCTTCTCATATTGTTTTCACTCTCTTATAACTCAATATGGATCTTTACCTTTATTCCTAATCATTAATTTACCTGCCCATTGACCAATCATAGAAAACTAATGTTCTTTTTCCTCCCTAAATGGTCCTAGCACATGTTAGGTCATCTCTAATTTACCGGCATTGTTCTCATTTCCTGCACAGCAATAAATAAATGTACCATGCTGTAAAGCGGTAAAGTCTTGTTCTGTCCTCTCTCCCTTGCAAATGGCTTCTAGTAGCCTTTTCTTTGGAACCACCCTTTTCATACCTGAAACTCAGCAT
This sequence comes from Condylura cristata, assembly GCF_000260355.1. Lineage (NCBI taxonomy): Eukaryota > Metazoa > Chordata > Mammalia > Eulipotyphla > Talpidae > Condylura > Condylura cristata. The sequence goes on along the minus strand of NW_004567131.1, from coordinate 19,252,511 downwards.
AAACACTTGCTTTAGGGGCAAGTTAAATTTTTGTTTTTATTACTCATCCTCCCTTAATTGTACTTTTGACCTTGACCAACTTAGTGTGAGTTTTTTTAGGGCTTACTACTTAGAAGCCAGAGCTGGAGTCAGCTGTGGGGCTCTGTCTGCAGCAGTACTCAGCCAGGAGGCTTCCCCTTCCCTCACGGACACAGATGGTGTGCTCAGTGGGGGAGGAGCCCAGCAGATGTGAGCTACTATCTGCAAACTGTGGGGGAGGCACCCAGGCTCCAGGAAAACAGAAAATGGCCCATTTTCAAATCCTGGTCTCCTTGAATCTAGGAATGGGCAAGCATATTCTCAGTAAGGTTCATACTTCAAATGCAGTGTGACATGCAAAATTCTAGAGAGATGTGGGATTCCTCCTTGCTTCATGCTCCATTTACCCATCCTTAACTTTGTGAGTCTCTATCTGGGAAACGTGGTAAAATCAAGTGGAAATTTTCTGTCCTCAAAGTTCTATGACATGTATGACTCTTGTCACCAAAGAGCATCTTGGTATGCATCTGTCTGCAAATCCTAGTCTAAAGAAACCACCAACTTGGCCCTTTTACATCATAAACTGTATAGATAACTGATCTGCATAAATAGTTTTCTAATCCTCTGCCTCCCCTCTCTCCCCTCCACTCCACCCCTCACACACACACACACACACACACACACACACACAATACTGAAACCACAACAGGAATTAAATTTGTGATTTTGCTTTTTTTCAATGCCAAACACTTAGTCCTGGCTATGAGTTTCCCATTCTTCTCATGTTCCTGGTTCTTTGCTGATTAAGTCTTCCTTCCCATATAATATACGCTTTGGAGACAGGAAAAGTAGTAGCTTCCTGTTCCGCCTGAACTGTTTATTATGTTTAATTAACTCCTTTATGGTGGTTTCTATTTTTATTGGCCAGGATAACATCTATATTTGAAAACTGAGTTTTCAGTGATGGTTGAATTCTACACTATTTACGAAATAAGTCTGCTTTTTGTGATTTACCTCACAAAAAAGGACAGGCTCTACCTCCTCTTAAAAATGTGAAACCATGTAAACTCATAAATTGACATTAAAGATAGCTCACAGGTGGTGGTGGATTGTGATATTTGAGCACAAAAGATTTAAATTCACACTATTAAGGTGAAAAAAAAAAAACAGGTCTGTCACTGGCAGTGTCCTGATGTACATATGACAAGCAGAAAGCTAAAACAGTGATAGGCAGGTTATGTTTCAAAGCATAGTAAAAAGTTAGGATCTAATACACAAAGAATTATCATGCTCTTAATGACTTTCTTCATCTGTTATGAAGTAGGATTTTAAGAAGTAGTTAGCCAGTATTTCCAAAGTTTCTGGTTCTGCTGTTATGTCTTCCCTGAAATTAAGTCTAACCTAGTCATGCCTGCATCTACCTCTGAGCTGGGGTTACAGAGGGGATCTTCATGTGGATTGGTCAGATGTGGACCACATGTCCACCCGAGAAGCCAACCCTAAGTCACCTGGACTGAGGTTACCAAATGTAGGTAACTTAGGAAAGTATGGGAACCAAGTGAAGGGAGACTGTATCCCAGCCAGGCAAGACAGTGAATGTGCTCTAAGGCCAAGTCACATCAGCAGCTGTCTCTGTAGAATAGAAGTTGAATGCTTAGCTTTATTTTAGAACTTCTGAGGCACATTTGAATTAATATGCCTTTTTTAATTTGCAAACTACTTTGAGAGGCAAAAGAAGCAATTCAAGAATATATTTCCTTTTTTGTGGACTTGTTAAGAGAGAACTAATCCTTTAATCACAAACACACACAAAAAAGAAAGAACTAATCCTCATATTTTGACAATTTAGTTATTGTGAAAAAATGTAAACTCATAAATTGACATAAAGACTTGAGAATGTGGAGTGAACATTTCTCTCCTACCTTTCTCTGTTGCCCCACCAGGCTGTGTCTAGCAAAAGAAAACTTTGCTATTCTCTGAAACCTATTAGCCTGACTTGGGGCTCCCATGACTGCAAGACCACATGACAGACTCAGGAAATAAACTCAGACTCTCAGTTCCTATCCTCTACAAGAGGGCATCGCCTTCCTACTTTGCCAGTCTCCAAAAGCCCATGCAGCACACCTAGTCCAGGAGAAGGGATTGTGACAAAAAGATGCTAATGCACACAAGCATCTGCTATGGCAGGAATAGCATGAAAGCCATCGCCACTCGGTTTGAAGAGTCAAAGCCTGCAGCACTGGAGAAAGCCCTGAACAGCACCACACAGGGCAAAGCCAGTGCCTCTCAAGAGCCTCCTGATCTTCAGAACAAACCTACTGAACAGCAGTAGCCACTACTACACTTGCAGACAGCTACTACTATGAGCCTTGATCTCACTGAATCTCCAAAACCACTCTAGGAGAGAGATGCCAGCATTTCATCCCTATTGTACAAAGAAGCAAGCGAAGGAAGATGAACTAACTCACCAAAGGTCACACACCCGGGCTCCAAGCCCAGCCAGCCTGGAGTCAGCACTCAGACATTTAACCACCATACTTCCTGGCATCCTATATATGACAGACGGAAAGATCTTGCAGTGCTTCCCCATGAGACTCTCAGCTGGTGAATCATAATTTGAGCAAGGCATTGATCTTGGTGTTAGAGAAGGGAAAGAGTGAGTTGTGGGACATTTTGATCTGTTTGGGACTTCTGTAATCTAGGGAATCTTAGCTTTTATGTTACTATTGGACACTCTTCCACAGAGATTTCTGAGAGCAAGCTGGCAAGATATGCAGACTGTAACCCAGGTTCTTCCATATGGCTTGGACCCCACTCCAGCCCCTTTCAAAAGGTTCTCCTGCCTGGTAACTACATGTCTCTAGTTTCTGTGTCCCATCTCTCCTGGCCAGGACAAACCATCCTCCTCAGGAAAAGTCTACCCAGGATGACCACTCAGAACTTCGGCCAAAATCCTCACTTTAAGTAAGAGTGTTGGGAGGAAGGGTGGGGAGGATGGGGTGCGGGAGATAGTGCCTAGGTTTTGCAGAGTAGTGATTTAAAAGTATTTGAGAAGAAAATGATTCTGTTATATAACAACTTTATTTAAAAATAGTTGTGGCACAGGGGGTTAAAGCACAGCACTAAGAAGCTAATACCTCTTCAGCATGAGTTCGACCCCCACCCTGGAGGTGACCACATGGCGTGGCAGACCTCTCCTGACCAGCCCACGGCTCCCCTCAGCACTGTACTTCATCAGTCGGCCTGTTCTGCTCCCCACTGTCTCTGGTGAATCCTCTCACTGCCCCTATCCCCAGTTCCATATGCATAAATAAAGAAATCTTTTTTAAAAATAGTTGCAAGAGTAATTTTTGTATAAGGTCTTACATACATCAAAGAAGTTCATTCATGTGGCAATTGACATTTCAGCTTAATTCTTTCCAACCTATCAAATCTATCAATCCGTAAATCAATAGCATCATGAAAAGTTAACTTTACAAAGCATCGTGGAGCTTTTGAGGTAGTTATAAAGATGTAGAAGAAGCATTTCTTTCAAGAGCTAGCTAAGTTGAAGAAAAGATATAGCTGTGGAAAAGATGTCACATGCAGATTTTCAAATATACTATTTTTAAGTTTATTTTAAATAAATGAATGATGCCTGTTTTAAGGAGAAGATTCTAGAGAATTATTACATGCATAAGTCTTTCCCTTAAATTCTGATGTCAGAACTCATGAATAGTGTACTTTCAGAGGTCAAAAGTTTACACAAATATTCCCAGATAGCAGCAACAGATGTTCGTGGTTTTGACTCATAGGGACAGACTCTTTGCACTTTAGGCAATTCATACTCCAGTTCATTTTAGAATCTGGCTATACATCTTTTCTATACATAGCTTAATTAACATATGCATATTAAGATGTTGTTTCCAACAGGTGGTAACATAAATCTACAGAGTAGTTAATGAATGGAATGAACCTTACCTTCCAGAGAGCACTGAGGACTGTGGCAGTCATACAGAGAGGTGGTTTGAACTTTCCCTTGAAGGAGAGAAGAGACGGAAGAATCAGATTTGGCTCATCAGTATTAGGAAGGTTCAAGTTCACTCTAGGGCCCAGGGATTACTGCCTGCCTGTCTGGAGTGGGATTGCTGAAGAAGAGTCAACAGAGGGAGGTTCTAGAAGGCAGAAAGTCAGACTGGAAAAGATCTAAAGTAACCAACGTTAAGTTTTGGGTCCATCGTAAGGATACTATAAACTTTTGCTAATTCATAAATCATTGTAGCAGAGATATATTTAGACTAACTGGAAAGAAATATTTCTTCAAAGTAAGACATGATGTTTCACCCCGGACAACAATTTTTGAACCTATTTTGTCCCAAATAATTTTTCTAAGTGCCAGGAATATGATAGTGAGGTAGAGAAAAGCACTGTGCTCGTGGGAGCTGCATTTTAGTGAGAATAGTGGCAACAGACAATAAGAAACTAAGTTAATTTTTTTTTAAAGATTTATTTATTTATGCATACAGAACTGGAATACAGGCCAGATGCTCAGGGCGGTGAGAGGCTTTGTCAGAGACAGAGTGGGGAGCAGAACAGGCAGATTGACGAAGTACACTGCTGAGGGGAGCAGCAGGCAGGTCAGGAGAGGTCTGCCGCGCCATGTGGGTCAGCTACAGGGCGGCAGGGATCGAACTCGTAGGGAAGTGGGTTTAGCTTCTTAGTGCTGTGCTTTAACCAGCTGCGCCACCGGGGAGGGCCTGAATAAGTTAATATTAAGACCACCTTAGATAATGATAACTGTTAGGAAGAGGGCTATTTTAGACAGGTGAGCAGAAGGAGCTTTGAAGAAGTGACACAATGAAGCTAATGCTGTGAAAGAACATTAAAGAGAATTACTTCTACATACAAGTGTCTACCTCTGTGAGGTTCTCCTGGGCAGCCACACCTTCCACACTAGACCTAGAGGTACCTTCCCCCCACAAAGCAAAGCACACCTTCCTCATCTCTGCAAAGGTAACCTGTTTTCCCAGCCTACTGGGTGATGTTTGACTAACTTACTGCGCGGCAATCAATTTCTGATTTCTTATTTGTGAAACAGAGGACAGATGAGTTCTTTCAAAGTTTTTTAAAAAACAGAATTAACTTTAACGGTGCCAAAGTCTGGGGACAGGTCCCTGTGTGTTCTCACCCACGAGTTCACAATTTGCCTGAGCTCAGAATGGCAAGATACCACTCGGTCTCAGGCAGCAGCATGGATGGGGCTGGTTGACACGGAAATTGGGGGAAAGCGGAGTTTCTAGGACCACACGCAGCCGTGCTGACTGTCTTACCCCAGATAGTGTCCACCAAGTCCAGCTGTCCTAAGTGAAGGCCTCTGGTGCAAGATGGCGTCAGACTCTTTGATGAGGGCCTGGAGCCAGAGGCTCGGCAAGCGGACGACGAAGATTCAACTCACGGCTGCAGCCACAGGTGCTCGCAGGCGGCACTGCTAAAGTGACACCACAGAGGCCAGCAACTCCTCTGGAAGGCCAGGCTAGCCAGCGCCACAGAACAGACAGAACAGCGCCTGGGGCCACAGCACAGCAGGCAGAGACAGAGGATGGGCAGCAGGCACTAGAGGACAGGCACTGGCGTCACAGCCATTTGAGGACCGGCAGAGCCCTCTGAGAGACACCAGGCTAGTGGGCCCAGTGCCTGTCAGCAGGTGACGTCCCAGGCAGGCCCAGAAACGCAAGCAGCGCTTAGGCTGTAATTTGAAGAGGAAATCAGATGCGAAGGTCTCTGAGGTCTACGAAGGTCTGTGAAGGTCTCAAAGGTCTTTCCAGGAAGTCCAGAGAGCCTTCTCCACGAGGCTGTGACAACCTTTTCAATTAGTCCCAACAAGCCAGAATCTTGCACTGCGAAGCCTCCGCGTTTATCTCCTTCCTTCAACCCTGATTGGCCCATTTACGGTTCCTGGGCTCTGATTGGCGGCGGCCAAGCTCCAATCAGTCGGGCCCACTTTCAGTCCCAGCACCTGTTCAAAAGAAAAACTGGATGGCCTGTCCAGAGCCCACCTGTGCTAAGGTTGGGGCCGGCTGGTGGGCAGTGCATGCTGGGAAGCCAGGGCTTGGTGGACACTTGCCAGAGCACCCCTGAGCCAGGACAACGCCATTGGAGCCCTGGTGACTGCAGACTGCTGTACAATGGCTCGTAAGCCTATTCATACCCCGCAAGCAGCAGCCATGAGGCTCCACTTTCGCCTTGCCTTCCAGCATTCTATTATTTCTACCATTGCATTTCATTTTCAAAAATACAAAAAAGATACAAAGGGCCACTGGATATTTTCAGTTATCCTTAAATCTACAACCGGAGAGAGGCCAGGTTGCTGCCTCCCGCCACTAGCTTCTAGAGCTCTGTGGGAATTGATAAATTGGTCGTCAGCATCATGCCTCTCCTTCCAGAATACTGTCATCCACTTCAGAAGTTGGATTTTAAATATTTCCATATTTCCTCTCAGCCAGGCTTCTGGGTAACAGTGAATTTCTGCTAATTACAAGCCCTTGGTAGAGATTTGGAAGGCAACAGGGAGACAGGGCTGTCCCTCAACACTGACCTGAAAGTTCTGGGCTGTTCTGCAATGGCAACTTCCTTGTGTCCACACAAGCAGGAGAACAAGGAAAAGCATTGTGTCCAGATCCATGGACCCAGCAACAGCAACAGTGCGTGTTCCTGAGTACGACCTTTATGGAGGGGTTCACATTCCCCCTTTCCTGACTGGGGTCTCAGAGCTCTGATGCTCTGGAGATTCATTCTGGACCCTAATTGTCAGCCCTTCCACAGATTTCTAAGCACTTAATTCCCTGTAGAGTATCTGCATTAAAAGTAAGCAAAATTTCTTTTTCCATCAACTGTGTGCTTACTGATGGAACTTCTAACCTGTTGTTTCAGACCATAACACTGAAGTTCTTAATTTATTACATCTTTATTTCCAGATCAATAAAAGACCCCGAGTTCCAGAGTATCTTAGTCAGAGTTCTGCAGAAGAATAGAGTTAATAGGAAAAATGGATGTGATTTATTATGAGGAATTGGCTCATATAATCATGGAGAAGTCCCGCAATTTGCCCTCCACCAACAACTACAAGGCACAGAAATTCCAGTGGTGTTATTCTGGTGGAGAATAAATTGAGCTAGGGAACTGAATATATAAATACACCTGAACCTGTTATATCATCTGTCCATGAAAATCACATTCTCACTCAATATCCACATTTATGGGACCTGTTGAAAAGTGCTCTACTAGAGGGAGAGTCCCTTTGTTTAATTACGAGACTAGGGCCTTCAGAAAAAAAGTGTCTGGAGGCTGGTAACTTTGGTTTAAAAACCTCTCCATTAAACACAGAAGGAATAAAGAAACGAGTAAGGAAGTGATACTCAGAGTTAACCTGAAAAGTAAACAAAGATTAGGGAAATCTGTGGCCTCTGGCATAGTGAACCTTTCTTCCTTGTTTCAGGTACAGAATGAACCAGTCTACAGAAGTTCAATGAATGTTACTTACCTTCTCCATTCTTCTCCATTATCTTCCTGTCTCTTCATTTCTAACTCTACATTTTCTATGGAGAAAATAAAATTACCTTTTCTGCCTGTCTTAATGTCCCTTCCAATTCTCTGAAGGTTGTCACAGGTAGACGCTTCTTCCAGGTGGAAAGTGGGAGCTTTTCTCCTTTCCTTGAGCTCACTTCATCTCAATGAGGGTACTTCAGTGGATCAGCAAAGGGTTGTGCTGGAAGTTTCTCCTTTCTCTGATGGAGAAGACTCATTAAAAGGGAATAAATACTGACCTAAACTGTATTGCTGAGGATTCTGGTATAGCACTAGCCACTGAATGTTCTTTCCAACAGTTAGGACCTACTCATACGCCCCTGCCTCCTTCCACCAAGGACCTGACATTTAGTTTTCTAGGCTAATATACAACTCTCACATGAAGCTGACATCAGAAACTCAGTCACCAAATGATTTCCTTAATAAACTGTCTCTTCTGGTTGAGAACTCGAATTGAAAGAAAGTTGTAGAAACAGAGGAAGGAGGTCTATGAATGATATACCTTGCTGAAAGTCATGTGAATTGACTTTGGGATACTGGACCATAAATAAAGGGGAGAGGAGAGTATAGGATAAATGGAACACATCAATCCAATAATTTCTTCATCTACTAATTTCTTTTCCGTTTCAAATGGATGTAAAACCAGCTCTGAAAAAAAAAAATGCTGAACCCTTATAATGTTCACCTATGGCTACATTTTATCTAATAGCTTCAGAAAACAGAAGTAGGAATGTCCGTGACACATTTCCTGATCAGTACAAACCTCATAAAAAGTTTGTTGTTCACAGGCTCATTCAGGGGCGGATGAAGGGGGGCGGGCGGCAGGAGGAGAAAGGGGAGAACAATGCCTCTTGAAGTAAGTTCAGACAATTACAACTCCCCCAAGTGGCACGACATCAGGAAAGATTTCAATAGAATAAATAACCTTGGGTTAAGAAACTTGACACAGGGCCTCTGAAACCAAGGGCTTTGGAAATGCAGGCAGGAAAAGTTGTGAATGTGGTGCCTCTGCTTTTGGCTGTAGACTCGAAAATTGAAATCAAATGTTGCATAGTCAGGCAACTTCCAAGCAATTTCAAATAAGTCCAGTCATAATTCATCTTTAGTTAAACAATGTGAGATTTTAATAAGAGCATCAGGAAAAGTTCTAGAAGGAAAGACACTTCTGATTGTCATTATTCTGCAAATGCTGCTTCTCAAGCAGTGATTTTCCCCCTCCCAGTTACCAAGTAGGAATCTGATTATTGGAGCAAAGAAAAGGTAAACCATTTATTCCAGGAGAGAAGACATGTGATGACTTAATTCTTACATAATTCTGGGCAGATAATATGCAACTGACTTGTTGTGATTTAGCAGAATATATGCTTTCTTAGCATCCCACTCATGCATTTGGAAAATTCTCAGCTTGTGCTGATCACACACAGATCTCTTCTTGCCTTTAAGACTGGCTTGCAGGGTGCACCTGCATAGTGTTTAACCTTTCTGTTTCACAGTGGGCTCTGCAAAATGAATTGGGGGCAGTGACTCTGAAACTATGAAGCCTCGCTTGCTATAAATGTATATAAATTTGCCCTCAAATGCTATGTCACCTCAGAAACTTTGTTGCACATACAATAGTAACAACCCTTATTCCTGAGCATCTACAGCCAAAACAGTGACCCAAACTTGATCTGACTTACCTGGTGTTTACTAAATCCGTAGGTTCGTAAAAGTTCCAGAACACTATACTGGGATCACAAACACCAGTATTTTGAACAATAAGGAAGAAACACACACAATACAGAACTTGTTGTTTTGCTTCATTTATTTATTTATGGAAATAATTAAAGACTTGAAAAGTGACAAAAATTAGCACAGAGAGGTCCTTACAACCTTAACTCAGCTACTGCCCCAATTGTAACATCTTACATAACTGTAGTGTTTGGACAAAACGAGGAAACTGATGGTCATGATATAATGTACCAGATACTATCAGCTGAATTTGGACCTTACTTAGAGTAGGACAGGCTTCTAGAACAATCTGAACATAGCTGGAGATAACTAGAATTATCGACAGGAAATTTATTCTTGGCAGTAACATGGTAAAGCGAATCTGAGCTTTGGTGTCCCTGGATATTTTGGACAAATTATTTCTCATTGAGTCTCAGTTTGCCTATCTGCAAAATTGAAATAATCATAAGTCATTGTGAATAAATGTCTCCAGATCAGTGAGAACACTCACATAAGGAACACCCTCTTACCCCCAATAATCATTTCCTTCTATTCTTTCATGAGACCCAGCAACTCAGCTTCCAGGGTTTTGTAGGAGTACTGGGTGACCTAATAATAACCTGGTTCCTGATGAATATGATGACAGTGATGATAGTTAATTTTTTTCAGGCAAAAATAATCTTATAACCAACATCCTGATGAAGCCACATCCTGTAAAAATAGGAAGTAGAATGGGCTAAATGCTCCTTGTCTAAGAAGCAAACTCTTGCCTCAAGAAAGTGACTTGAAAACTGGAAACGCTCTGTTCACGAAGTCATCCTTTATCCAGCAATCTAGGTGGGTGCCCCTGAGGGTCTGGCTGCCCTGTCATCATCCCTTCTGCTCCCTTCTTCTGGTTCTGAGGTGGACCCTAGAGCGACACTAAGGCTGTGTCCTGGAAGTCAGGAGCAGGAGGGCTCAGGCAGGCCTAATTGCGGGTTTTCTTTCTGCCTTCCTGACGACCTGCCTCCCTGTGCAGGTGCTCAGCTTCCACTAATTGTAGCTCTAGTCCTGAGGGTGACAGTAGAACCCATAGGGGCTCCTCCTCCTCCTGGTTTTTATTGTATATCACAATAATTTGTCTATTTATAAGCTAACTGCACCATTCTTCTCCCTTTGGTGCAGTGTCTGCTATGCCTTAATGCTCAATTAATAAAATGATGGGAATAACCCTCCTCTGCCCGGTGTTCTGGAGGCAGCCCAGCAGTGAGTCTGGGGTTGATGTCCTCAGAACCCGGATCTCCGAGAGTCAGTCGCTACAGTGCTGCTGAGAGATGGGGTGGAGAGAGTGGAAGGTGGTCCTGAGGGATGTATGAAGAAAGGCACAGACAAGAACAAGTGGAGAGAAGGGGAATCTAGGGTGGTGGTGGGAAGTCTGGGGAATCATTGAAGAGCTTCAAACCTTGGGGCCAGACTGATTGTTTCATTCCAATCCGGGGCCCTGGCACTGAGCTGTGTGCTTTGGACAAATCCTTAAACCTTCTTAGCCTCTATTTTCTCAACTGTGAATGGAGTTAACACTTCTTATATTGTGAAAGATAAAAGAAAATGGGAAAAATATAAAAGGACCCAGGGCCCCATTAATGTAATACCTCTTCT
>NW_004567131.1:19150960-19239952 GCF_000260355.1 Condylura cristata | reverse complement strand
ATGCCTTTTGTCTAATCTTTGGCCTCTGCAGATCTGCTTTCAGCCCTGGGAGTAATGTGGGCGCCTCTGAGAATGGCCACGAGCCTGTCTTTTGTTTTTAAAATAAGAATTTATTTGGGAGGACCCCAACCGTCCTTTGCACGCGTTTGTGGGAACCAGACCCACTGCTGCTCTGTTGCTTCCCTTTTCCAGGAGGGTCATTGAGTCCACCGCAGATGAGTATCCGAATCCCAGTGCTGGGCCTCTCAAGCCCCTGGGTCCCCCTGTGGGGAGTTTCCCTGTAGAAACTCCAGACTCCTTGCCTTGTCCTTTTCTCCTGGAAAGGTGGGTGCCCTGCCAAGTCTGTTCTGCATACTGAATAAATGAGGATCTCCATCCCAGCTTCCTTTGCTAGGATTCTGCCTTTCCCTTTCCTCAGACTAAGGCTCTTGCGTTTTAAAACAAATATTCTGAGCCTCCTGTGCCTGGAGCTGGAACCCTGGCTGGCCTCCTGCCCTGATTCTGTGACAGGGAGAAGCATTGCTACCCAAACTCTGCTCTGCTTAATTTGCTACCTACATGTTGAATTAAAGGCTCATCACTTGCCAACATCAACCATCTGCCAACATCTTTTTCATACATTGCTTTTTCTATTGCTAGAGGATAATATGACCATTATGAATTGTGTATAAATTTAGTAATATATTGTGGAAGGGTGTTATTGACTAGTACAAAGACCCACATGTCTCTTCATGTGGGAAACAAATGGCTAAGACATTAGATCACCAGAGTTGAATTGTAGCCTCTTTCATTAATCCCCTACAGCTATTTTAATGAATATGATTTTGGCATTTAAACAAGGCCATTAGTTCCAAAGAAACAGGTTGATTTTCTGTTTTGCATTTGAACTAGGCAATATACAGAAACATTAAGTTTAATGCCTTAAAAAGCAGGGGATGGCAGGGACTCCGTTGGAAAAAAAAGTCATGAAACAAACCTGCTAGGCTTAGGACCAAAACTACATCTTATGAGATATTGCTGCTGAATGTCAAACCAGGTAACTCTCAGAAATGGAATATTCTATAAATTGGATGAGAAATGGTCAACCTTGGAGGATATTTATGCCACAGCTATGAGTATCTTAAAATATAGTATGTCTTGACTGGAAGACCTGTCTTGGAATTCTTGTCCTCCAGAGTTATTTCCATGATTGGTATGATGGCTTTTTAAAGAGTTATGCCTAATTCTTCCCAGAAGTCAAGCTCCACTGTATAGTGTCTGGGAAGCACTGTTTTTTAAAGGGCATGGACACTTTTCCTTTGGCATTCCATGGTAACCACCATCCCATCGAGATTCTTCAATCTATTTTGACACTACACATAGTTTTCAATTTTATGTCTTTTTGATGCTGCTGGATCGTATACAGTCATGAAGACAAATGCTCCTGACTTCACTTTACATTTTCACAGCAGGTCATAAATGTTTTTGCATAGTACTAAATGGGGAAGGGTTTGAAGATGGCTGATGCCTGCACTATAGTGCAACATGTGGTCATCTTCATTTGCTTGCATTTTAAGCAGAAAACTTCAATGTTTAGCTTTTCTGAAAAAAGAGTTTTGCTTTTATTGTAGAAACTTATTTGAATCATGCATTGAATATACATTGTGCACATACAGATATTGTGTACCAGCAGGGCTTAGAAACTACTTAGAAACTTGGAACATGCAAAAATCATATCCTTTAGATTGCTAGAACTAAATGACTCTTTATTAAATGAATTCTTATTAAATGATCTGAAGAAACAAACATCTGCAAAATTTCTTGGCATTACTTTGCCATTTATAGATTCAAGATAAAATTTGAGATTTGGCGTCAGATTCTCCCTTCTAACTATTGCTGCCTTGAATTGGCAGAGGATTTTTGAACACCAAAAGTTAGTTGTAACTGCTTGGAACCAGAGGAGGAATTTATAACACCAGCAGTTGTCACCGTGAGGCTTTTCTTTGATAACAATGAATTTGAACTTGTTCTTGCACATGACTGTATGTTTTTATTAAGTGTTTTTGTCTATAAACTACATATGAAGTGTTTTAAGTACTTACTTTTTTTCTCCGGGGGAATTTGCAGAAACTTATTCCAAAATATTGACGAATTTGACTCTCTTGACCTCTACAAAGTTGTGCATTGAGGCCAACTTGATTGGGGGAGATGCTCCCTTGAAGAACAGTAAACTATGCAGATACACTCTACAGAGATGTACTTCTGAAGCGCAGCACTCTCTTGGTGTGCCAAAAGAAAGGTCAGAGCTAGGTTAAAGCCTTCGTGTTCAGACTTCCATTGTATAATCTTCATTTTGCTGTTCATTATCTAATAATAAGGCATTTTGCAATGATGTGTTAACTTTTTGTTCATCTCAGAAAAGCTACAATCTGTCATAACATTTGAGGTGAGTGGTTGGCTTTCTTCTCTATGAGAAGTCCTGTTCTTTGCCAGACTCACTTAGAACACCATGATCAGTTGAAAGACCATAAAGCAGTGTGGAGTTTCATACAACAAGCGTGACTTATTCTGACATTATATTAAGAACATAACATTTTAATGCAACTCATGGGCTCACAAGTCCTGGGGAACTGCTGGACTTAGACCTGCTGAGCAGCTGGACTTCATTGTAAGACAGGTGTGAGAACTTGTGGTGGAAGCAGCAGCGATGCCTAGAGAATTTAAGAATTTTAAATGACTCTACGCATTATTTTTGCAGTCTGTTTGTGCTTGTCTTACAATACTTTGTAACTTACAGTTTATTAGCTTAAAACCCTAGCCAAAAGCAGGGAAATACTATAGGAGTTTCTAAACTAATAGCTTTCTAAACTAATAGCTTTGAAATGAAAGTACTTTCAAAGTTTTAATTAGCTCATCATTTTTGAATAATTGATATTTCTGTAACTCTAACTGTTCATTTTTATCATCAACAGATACTAATTACTGACCTCACTATATACTACTTACTAAAATAAGGAAATAAGTCAAACATTTATTTGTATAGAACTATATACATTGAAGGAAAAGTTACAAAAATATCTCTGAAATCTAGGTGGAATAATTTGTCCTATAATAACAACCTTTTGTATTTTTCTTAATGTTGGGCTAATATTGGATTACACTGCAGAAGTTATTTTTTAAAAAAAAATTATTTTGTCACTAGTGAGCAAAACGATTTTATTTGAAAGCCTAGAGTATGTAAGATGATTCACCTGCCTCTGATCAAGCTTCTGTTTGAAATGATTTGCCAACCTTTCCTCTAAGATTCAGTCAGTATCCAGTCATTTGCTCTTTTGTCTTTCATTTACCTTTACAGGATGTGTTAGTCCATACAGATTCTATTAATTAAACCCTCATATGTAGTTGAATCCAACTTTTCTCTTGGCTTAAACTGGTACCCTAGTGTATTTCTTTCTACTCCACATGCTACTCGTTTCTGTACACCAAGTCTGCTTCAGACTTCTCTACCAACCTCTTCTCCAACCTGGCATACCTTATTATGTTCATTATTATTATATTATTATTATGTTCAACTAAACTCCTATATGTGTGTCCCCTTAGATCCTTTCTTCATCCTACTATCAGTATAGTGGGTAATCTTGCAGGTGCATTTATGTGTTGTTAGATCCAGGTAGGTGCATTTCTGTAGCATCAGAAGGATCTCGGAGGTCAAATGTATACTTGTTCTAGAGACCAGGAAACCGAGACTGAAAGAAGCAAAGTGAGCTAAAGTTCTCTCTAGCCACACAGCCTGATAGTAGATGGAATAATGGCCCCTAGACATACCCATGTCTGAGCCCCTGGAAACTCTGAGTATACTTTACTGGCAAAATTAATTTTTTTGAACTGATTGAAGAAGGCTTTTCAGATGGGGAGATTATTCTGCATGATCTGGATGGACACAGTATAATCACAGGGATCCTTCTGAGAGGGAGACAGGAAAACCAGAGTTAGAGCAGGAAATATGGTAGTCAGGCAGAAAGCTTCAGAATAGAGGCTGAAGATGTTGATACACTGATGATTGTGAAGGTAGAGGAAGGAGTCACATGCCAAGGAAAGCAGACAGCCTCTAGAATCTGAAAAAGGCAAGGAAATGTATTCTCACCTGGAGCGCCCAGAGAGAATGCTGCCTTGCCAATACCTTGATTTTAACCTTGACTTGATTTACAGCTTCTGACTTCCAGAACCTTAAGATAATGCATTTATGTTGTTCAAAGTCACTACGTTATGGCAGTTTGTTGTAGTAGCAAGAAAACTAACATAGACTGTAACCCCAAGAACTGTGGAAAGACATGCACCTATGTTGTCAGGTGATGGTATGGACCACATCTTGGACCGAGCTGCTCTAGATAACATTTGGGGAGATGAATGGAACTTTGCATCTTTTTAACACAATTATTGCATTAAATCAATTTGGAGCTATGTTGATGATCCTTGGCAAACACCTGAAGGGCCTCCCACCACCTCTATCAAAGTAACTTTTATTCCCAGATGAGTTCAGTGGACTCTGACTTTTGTTTATAAGCAAGGTGTATCAAGTCTTCTGTGTCTATCCCTGAATTGGAATTATTCGCAAACTCCTGCCAAAAGCTACTTTTATAAATCTTGCTTGCTTTTCAACTTTTCTCTGATTTTTGCTGGAACATGTCTATTGGCAACTAAATGAGATAAAATAATGATTGGATGTCATCGTAGACACCAATGCCTTTATGTCATAAAATGATGGGGGACTCCTAGCTTAGAACTGAGAACACCCCCTCTGATATATTGTCACCTCTCTTAGGCAAATGAACCCTGCCAGCCCTCCAAGCCATGTGGGCATTTAAAGATTCCCCCCATGTAGGCCAAGGGCAGAAGTGGTATGGAAGCCCTGGATCATCTTTGACCATGGCCTACTAGGGAATACAGAGAGAGTGAAATGTAGCATCTGGTGTAATTTCCATCTCACTGGGAATAAAAGCATTAACTTCATTATAGCCCAGATGGGAGGCACGTGCCTCTGGGTAAATCCCAGAGCAAATAAAGGGATGTTGGAGTAGCAGGGTGGTGTGGGATGTAAACTTCATGAGTTGGGAGAGGGGAATGAAGTGTTTTGGCACAAAGTTGTCCCAGAGGAACTGAATTTAAAAATGAACAGAAGTCTGAACCACCTTGATTTTGGGGATTTAGCCAAAAAGTAAACAAATAATGGAGAAAGGGAAAGGACCACTCAGTTATTTTAAGCCGGAAGACCTGTCCACAGATTGAGCTGTTGTACTTACCTTCCCAGTATCGCACAGCCATGCATTAATCCGAAGGAAGCATGGTGCATTTCACCACCATGCTTCCTTCGCGGCCGTGATGCAGCATGACTGTCTGTTTCAGCCTGTTCTTCCCACCCTTGCTGTCCCCACGTTGTCCTCTTCTTATTTCTCTTCTGCAGAAAAACATTTAAAATTTTCCTGTTGCCCAAACTATAAAATCTAAATTACTGTCTGGCTTACAACCATCTTGGCTTTTCTCCTCTGCTTGTTCCAACTGTATCACTAGTTCTTCACCAGTGGATGTCATCTTCTCTAGCTACAACATTCCATTTACAACATCCCTGGAGAACTGCTGTGTATCCTTATTTCTTCATCTACAGCTATGCTTCTCTTTTGTGCTCTTACAACCCTAGATATTCAATATCTTCTGCATGAGGACAGTATACTACATACTCCTTAGACAAAAAGAGATAGTATGAAGGGGGACAATATATTTTGGAATAAACTTGATGATTTAGAAGTTCTCACCCTGTGCTGTTTTACAATACAACTCAAGATGATATGGAAAACTAATAAAATAAAAAGGACATCACGAGAGCTCTTTTTTTGTAATTAGGAAGGAGTCTCTTGAGTAAGATAAAACCCACTAGCGTATGATTAAAAGTCCACCAATGTCTGTGAGACTAATTTCAAGGTTTTTTTTAGGATTTATTTATTTATGCATACAAGGATGGGTGTACAGGCCACAGATGTTGGGGGTGGTGGTGGGAGTATTCACCAGAGACAGTGGAGAACAGAACAGGCAGATGGACTGAAATACACTGCTGAGGAGCAGCAGGTGAGACAGGAGAGGCCTGCTGTGCCATTTGATTCAGCTTCCTGTCTGGGGATGGAACTCTGCTGAAGTAGCTGTGGATAGCTTCACAGTGCTGCTCTTTAACCCCTTGTGCCACCATGGAGGGCCCACATTTCAAGATATTTCAAGGACTTACGCATGGTAGAACACAGGAAGTTCGCTTTCAGAGAGTGCAATAAGCATGCAGAAGATCACTCTGTGCTCCTAAAAGTTGCAGGTTAGATATGAGATGTGGTTGAGTTCTAGTGTTAGTTGAAGCTTTGAATAATATTAGAAAAACAGTGAAAGCTCTCTCACATTATTTAAATTAGGTGGGGAAATACCATGATCAAGTACAGATTTAATATGTTCATCAAATATTTTGAAACCTTCATTTTATTAAGACATGTAAACACATACTCAAATGTTGAAGTTGGTAGGATCTCTTGACACTGGAAAGTAGCTGATGGCAAGGAAGATGAGACAAAAAAGATAGCTTGAAAGTGAGTGGTGAGTGAATAAAAAATTATTGTGTTTTGTTTTAAGCTGTACCCCATAGGACTAGAGAAAACATGATAACTATTTCTAGAGAACTAGAAAACAGATAACTATTTCTAAGTCAGAAATAGTTTCCTTTGCTTAGACTAACTTTTTGGAGCTCTGAATTTGAGCAGAAAACATTTTTGTTTTTTAGTTGTGAGGTAAAGATTTTTAGAGTAAGATTAAAAGTGATTTTGACAGAGCTGACTTAAAGACACAGAACTCTTTGATTAAAGATGTCCTCAATCTATAGGTGTGTCGTATCACCAAAGCTTTTGATACCTGAACAGTAATTAGCACAGTCCCAATGGGTAAGGCTCCCTGTCTTCTTCACAGTGGTAGAGTTACTACTGTGATTGTGGTTTGGTCCCTTTGCTCTACAAATACACCTTTATCCCTTTATCTCTCCTCTCAGAGAGAAACTTAACACAAGAAGCATTTTCTTTTTTTCTAAGCGTGTCTTTTTTTTTTTTTTTTGCAGTAAAGATGGTTTACAACACTGTGTAGGATTGAGAGGTGTAATTTCATACTTCTTTAGATATATGTTATCACACTACATCCACCATCAAATCCCAAAAACCTTCCACAATAGTTCATTGGGGTCTTCTCCCCTTTATCCCCCACCTCCACCTTCTCTGGTCGCCTCAATTCTGCTGTGAGATTTCAGGGTTTGTTTTGGTTTAGTTTTATCTATTTCTTTGTTTTGCTTCTTTGTAGTTTACACATGAGTGAAATAATCTAGTATTTATTAATCTCTCTTCACCTGACTTATTTTGCTTATCATAATCCCCTCTAGTGCCATCCCTGTTGTAAATGACAAGATTCCTTTTTTTAATAGCGGTGTAGTATTTTATTATGTATATATACAACATCTTCTTAATCCTCTCATCTGTCACTGAGCACTTAAGTTGTTCCCATAACTTTGCTATTGTAAACAGTGCTGCAACACTGAGTGCATATATCCCTTTGAGTCAAGTTTTGTATACTTCCGATAGATATTGAGGAGAGGGGTTGCTGTGGCAGGTGTGTTTTTAATAATTTTAGAAACATCCATATTGTTTTCCATAGGGGCTGGACAGGTCTACATTCCCACCAGCAGTGTAAGGGGATTCCTATTTCCCCACGTCTTGCTTACACTTATTCTAGTCTTTTAAACATGGGTCATTCTCACATGTGTGAGTAGAAACTCACTGTGGTTTTGAACATTTTTTCCATATACCTTGATATCATGGAATCCACTTACAATCTAAGTGTATCATCTCACAGCAGAATTGAGGCGACCAGAGAAGGTGGCGGTGGGGGATAAAGGGAAGAAGTATAGTTTATGATACACTTAGAAAAAAAAAAAAGAAAATGCTTCTTGTGTTGAGTTTCTCCCTGACAGGAGAGATACAAGGTGCAATTGTGAAGCAAAGGAACCAAACCACAGCCACAGTAACTCTACCGTTGTGAAGAAGTCAGTCGAAGTTATCTAAATACAGAAAATTAAGCACAGGTAACTTGGGTAGCAATGTTTTGGTTATTCTTTAATTGAGTTTTAATATTTATAATGTACAATTGATTTTTAAGAATGTTTTGTTAATGATTTAGATGAGGACATTACTGAGATACTGATTCTGCTTTCTTAGGCAATAAAAGCAAAATGGGGATGTTTTCGTTTATTTGGGTTGATAAAAACAATATTATAAACTGTGTGGTCTATAAATGTTTGAGTTGATGTAACAGCATATCATAAACTACATGGTCTATAATTCATTTTTTGCAACTCAGGGTGTGGGTGTGTGAGACAGAGGTGTCATCCTTCTCAGATTCTGGTGAGGTCAAATCCCTGATTCATGGATGTACCTTCTCACTACGTCCTCAGTGGAAAGAGGGGTGAGGGAGCTCTTTGGGATCTCCACTAGTGAGGACTCCACCCTATGACCCAATCATCTTGCAAAGGCCCCATATTCAGATACCCTAATGGTAGGAGTTGGGTTTCAACTCATGAATTGTGAGGATGTGGTAGAGAGGGACACAAAGATACAGTCTGTAGCAAGGGACTTGCAAAATTGAAAGTTGACAAAGTTGTAGACTAGAAAGAAAGAAAGAATAGACCATTTTTTTTAGTTGGCGAGGCAGATCTTTTGGTTGACTACAAGCTTAGACAAGCACAGACTTGGTATGTGTGACCTGATTACCAAAGCAGCCAGGATGCTCTTGGCTGTTCTGAGGCACAGGTCATCTCTGGAATAGCTGATTTAGACAGGGACGTGTGACAGTTGCTGCTTTGATCATACTTGGTGCCTGTGTTTGATCCTAGATGCCAGGTTGCTTGACCCTCCAGCACTCATTCCAAGAACAACTTGAAATCGGGTCACTTGGCTTTGTGTGCTGTGGTGATCCGTCCTGTGTGGTCAGCCACCCATGAAATCAGCAGAGCACTGGGCTGGGCCTTCAACTCCCTGTGTCCGTCCACACAGCCCTCCAACAGAACCTCACCTTCTTCGTCATCACAGACTCAGCCTCAGAATCACTGAGCTGAATTCATCAGATAGAAAAGCTCCAGGCCTGTTTCTGCTGTTGCTGTTTTTAAACCTACGGTAGATAACTAGATAGCTTCAAAGTATTGTTTGCAAAGACCAGTCTGTGACAGGATACTTGATCTAGTCCGAAAAGTAAAAATAGCTAAGGAAACCATGTAGGAACCTTCAAATATTTTAAGTGCCTTTGCATTAGTCCATCTCCACCTTCTCAGCTCGTAGTGACTTGAAATTATCCATCATCCAGATTCCATGGATGGGAAAGGTTAAGCATAGCACAACCCAGCTGAATCTGCTTGGGTTTCTGAGGCTAACATAAAGTGACAGCAGGCTCTGCTCCTTGTTGTAGGCTTCCAGTCTCCTTCAAGTTGTCAGAGTTCAGCTTCCTGAAGACAGAGGCCTGGAGTCCGAGTCTTTGCTGGCCGATATCTGGTGCCTTTCTTTGCTTGTTAGGGTCACCTGCTCTAATTTTCCGCCTTGTCCCTTTCACTACTACACCAGCCAACAGTACATGGAGCTCTCACATGGCATTCTTCAGTGCTTTGCCTCTCTGACCACAGCCAGGCTAAGCTCTCCCCTTCAAGGGCTCATGCAGTAACATAGGACTTGCCAGATAAACCAGGAAAATCCCCTCTTTTAAAGCGCATAACCTTAATTACCTCTGCAGCCCCTTTGGCCATTTAATATACTATCTTCTCAGGTTGTAGGGGTGAGGACATGGGCATCTTTGGGTCACTCATTCTGCCTTCCACACTGTAATACATAGCCTGGGTCACCTCATCTCCAGTGTGCAGAGGGGGAGAGAAGGGGATTTCCCTGCCATTGGAATGTTGAAGAGTAGAGGTATTCTCTGGACAAGTCTTGAAAAGTGTTCTCTCCCTTTCCTCCCTGGCATAGACTCACATTTGAGGAAATCCTAAGACAGCTATGTAGTAGTGCTTGAATTGAGATTATGGGGGCTACATAAACCCTTAAGATATGTGAGATTCCCTACATGTCTTCTTGTATCTGTTTTTGAACAGGTTCTGGGGTTTTGTATTTTGAGCCTGAAGACCTGAAAGTGAGGTTTATTTTGGTAATGGCGACTTACGCAATTCTTTGAATGGCAACTATGTGTATCTGGGTTCTGCTAATGCCAGCTTAGTGTAATAATGATGGGCAGTCTCAGCTTTCACCCAGACATGAAAAAATTCGAATGATGAGTAGCTAACATGCATTGGGTTCTTATTGCATGCTAGGCACTGTGCCGAATACCTGAGTTGATTATTTTATTTAATCTTCCCGTGTAAATACTCTAACTGTAGGAGAGGAATGTGAGACAGGAGGGAGTCAAACCACCTTCCTAAGCACAGTAAGTGGCAGTGGCCTCCCTCTGGCACCAGCCACTTTACACACCAATGGAGCAGCTTTGTGACTTGGGGGACTAAATTCTAATTTCACACGACTTTCATCTTCACGACATTTTACCAGTATAAATAAAGAACTCTACTAAGCCTGGCTATTTTTTATCAAGAAAGACTACACTCACCTTTGTTTGGTCTTTGTTTGTCTTTGCACCCCGGGGAGCCAGTCTTGAACAGGTGTTGGCTCAGCAGCTCCTCAGAGCAAAGCTGTGTGCCTGGTGTTATGTGGGCTCCAGATACAGGATCGATAAGAACTTTGCACACATAGCTCATGAGCCCTTGCGGGAGGTCCACTTCAGCAGGGTGGGGTTTGGGGTTCCACCCACATGGGCGTCGGAGAATCATCTGGCTGTGTTCAGAGCCCATTATTATTTGGCAACCTGTTTCTATAGAGAAATTTGTTTGAACCCAACCGTGGGAGACCTGGCGGTAGGGAAGGCTGTGGTTATTTGTAAAGTGGTCCTTCAGGTATGTGTAGATTCGTGAAGCATAATGAGATGCCCTTGTTCTCTTTTGGCACCAAGTGAGGGCTTTATCCACTCTGACATAAGTGTGAAATACCTGTATTGATTTAGTGTTTGAACTTTCTTGCAAAAGTTTAATCTTTTTCACTCTTAAAAAAAAAAAGCCTCTTAGTTCCTCTTTGCTAATACATTAATTTTTAAGTGACATTACTATGGACTTAGAACAGATTCTTTCCGACTTACTTCATGAAAACTCTTGGCCATACAAAAAGTGAAAGAATTTCAGTGTCTGCACATACTCATCACTTAGGCTCTGCAGCAAACTATACTTGCTTTATTATCTGTCAATATGTTCATCCTCCATCTGTCCATTAATCTATTTTCAATGCATTTTAAATTGTGTCTCAGACATAAATGCCCTTGTCTCCAAGTGTTACAGCAGGAATACCATTAACTAGTATTTTTTTCTCATAGAAAGTGTATATACAGGAAATATGCAAATCTTGGGTCAACATAAGCATACATTTGTATTACCCAAATCCCATCATGGTAACAAAATATTACCATCACCCCAGAAAGTTTCCTCATGTCTCTTCTAAGAAATCCCACTCCAACCCATTAAGGACAACCTCTGTTCTAATTTTTTCCTCCACAATTCTGGTTTTTGCCTGTTCCAGAAACTGTGGAAATGGAACCATATAGTATGTACACTGACTCTCCTTAATCAGCATGGCAATTTTTGAAATCCATTTATGCTGTTGGCTTTTCTCAATAGGTTCCTTCTTTTTATTGTTTTCTGTTGTGTGAGTATTCTAGTTTATATATCTGTTCTCCTCTTGTTTAAGCACAAAAGTTGGTCCTGGCTTTTGCTCTTACACCATCATTCTATTGATATAGGTATTCATTGTTCTTGGGAATATAGTGAATAATAGAATTTCCGGGTTATAGGGCAAGCAAATATCTAGTTTTATAAGGAACCTAGAACTTTTCCCAATTGGTTGTAACTTTCCATACTTCCACCAAAAAATATGTGGAATATCTGTTGCCCCACATTCTGATCAACAGTTGGTGGCATTAACATTTTTCACTGTAGCCACTTTAATAGGCAGATTTAAATTTTTTTTTTTTTAAGATTTATTTATTATGCATAGAGAATGGGGGGATACAGGCCAGAGGTGCAGGGGCAGTGAGAAGATTCACAGAGACAGAGTGGGGAGCAGAACAGGCAGATCAATGAAGTACACTGCTGAGGGGAGCAGCGGGCAGGTCAGGAGAGGTCTTCTGTGCCATGTGGATCACCTCCGGGACAGGGGGTCGAACTTGCACTGAGGCAGCTGTGACGAGCTCTCAGTGCTGCGTCCTAACCTGTGGCACCACCAGGAAAGGCCCAGATTTAGATATTTTAAATAGTAACTAGATAGGTAGGTAGGTAGAAAGGTAAATAGGTAGATACAAAGAGACTGGTAATAATAGTGCATACATTTTGTTTCACAGATATAAATGACTTTAGTTTCTGAAGCACTTTTAGGAACTAATACTGAGATTTCATTATTATGTTTGTTTAATTTCAACAGTATGTTAACATAGATTTATTTATTTATTTATTTATTTATTTATTTATTTTACATTTTAGTAAAGCCCATCACTTGGCCAGGGTATCTCTCAATCAAGATCGATCTGATCATGTAGATATATTTCATACATAGATAGTGTGTACCTCTATGTGCAAGTTTATGAGGGTGGAAAAATACAGGAAAGATTAAATAACCCAGATTTTATATTTGCTGTCCATGCAAAGCTAGTGTTTATATAGGACTGTTTTAACGCCTGTTCTCCTCTTTAAAGGAACCCCAAACATGCCAGTTGCAATGTGCATTATCCCGCACAAGTGCCTAGATCACTTCATGACCATACAACTTTTAGGGTTTACTTGGACACTTCATTAGCCCTTGTGAATCATAGCGTATTGTGTCAGTTCCTCAATGTTTTCTAATAGTAAAGTTAAGACACAGTTATAAACATGTATAAACGAAATCAGAAAAATGGAATCAGTGTTTAACTTACCAGGAGGTAGCCTAAGACTAGTAAAAGTGAAATCCCTTGAAATTTTAAAGGCTGAATATTAAAAAGGTAGATATAATCATTTCCTTGTCTCTGCTTATTCATAAACCTATGATTGACAAGGTTCAGAGATAATACTATTAGTTTAATTGCAATATCTGTTGCAGAATAAAAGTTTATACTAGAGCTCTTTCCAGTTGCTATGTGGCCTTTTCAGATGGCACCTCAGCCCACACGGTCTCCTTGTGGGAGGTGCTGGAGGAGAGACACCTCACTTGTAGACATGGTGTTTCCCAGGGCCCTTCCTGAGATGTGTAGGGAGCCAATTGCTGGCTTCTGTGCTCCTATGACCACTGTCTTCTTTAATTCCCTTTAGAACTCCCAGCATGGGAAGAGACACAGAGCACAAAGATGACAAGGGTTTGTGGCTGCCGTTGTGTGATGACAGCCAGCCTGCTGACTGTGTCCATGCTGTCCGGTGTGGGTTGTGCAGACTCAGGCCTGCTCCCCTCTCCTGCTCAGGAGACAAACACCTGTGCTGCCCCAGAAGTATCTTTTTTTTTAATAGATGCTTACCAGCATTTGACAATTTTTTTTTAAATATTTATTTGTGCATACAGAACTGGGGTACATGCCAGAGGTACAGGGTTGGTGAGAGGATTCACCAGAGACAAAGTGGGGAGCAGAACAGACAGATCGATGAAATACACTGCTGAGGGGAACAGCAGGTAGGTCAGGAGAGGTCTGCCGCGCCATGTGGGTCACCTCCCTGGCCGGGGCCAAACTCTTGAAGTGGCGCTTCTAGGGTCATAGTGCTGTGCTTTAACCTGTTGCACCACCGGGGTGGGGGGTGGGTGGGGGCCCAGAAGTGACTTTTACAAGATGATGCATGATATTTACTAACTCATTGATGCTAAGTGGCTACATGGCTATTAAAACAACATGTTTGCACCGCAGATAAATGTGCACGTCCTGGTGCAGGCCTCATGGAGCAGAGCTGTTCCAGAGATCGCTGGGGGTTTTGGCTTAGACCTTCCATTTCTATTTCTTCTATAGCCTTTCCTAATTTATTCTGTTTCAGAGCCACCTGATTTTTAGAAACTGTGTCCACACAAAGAACAGTGGGTTCTGTATAGTTTTTCTGCTGAATATACTGAATATACTGTTGCGCTTTTAACAACAGTCATTTTCCTCTTGCCCTTTCCCTGGCCTCTTTGGACTTCACAGATAATTAGTGGTATAAGTACGCCTTCTGTTGTGTATTAAAATAGAGATTTTTATAAAAAGAGAGGGGTTTTTCTGAATGAGAACTTTTTTGTGTGTTGATGCTTGTGAGATGTTTTTTGGGTCTGATTTCTGAAAGTGGACTCTCAGAAACTGAATACATTCATTTCCCATGTGACCAATTCATCCTCCAGGAATTGCTGGTTGATCTTTGCGTGTGAGTAGTTTTTGATATTAAGGAAGTCTGTGGTTACTCTAAGTCAGGAAAATAATGGCACTAGATGAATGCAAGTCTGTTATTCCAACGTATATCACAACAGAGTTGCTTCCCATCTGTGACAAAGGAGAAGTTACTTATATTTAATGCATCTGATGACTTAAAACATTCCCACCTAATCAGAGTTGGAGGTGATTGGTTTTGGTTGCTTTCTTTGAAAGAAGGGCTTTACTTTTGGCTCTGCTGATCGATCATTCTTTGTTACCTACCATCTGCTGTACATGTTTTGAATGTGTGATAAGGCATATGGGAAAGGGATAGAAAAGTTAATGCATGCAACTGGTGAGGGTGAGGACACTGTCTGCTGTCTGGGCAATTTTGCAGCCCATCTGTTGGAGCACAGGGGGCCCTTGTAAAATGTCGCTACGCCTGCCCCTCTATGCAGAGAACCCCTCTGTCCTTCGAATGTCCACATGTTACTTGGGAATGGTCATAGCAGGATGAAGATTATCCTTCCTAAAGAACTTTGTTTGGCACGGTGCTTACATTCAGTACATGGTTTTAGGGATACATTTTCTTCTTTTACTGCAAACTCAAAGACTGCCTAGTGATGTTAAACTCAGTGATCCGTTTTGTTCCTTCACCCCTCAGCAGAGAAAACTGTTAAAATGGCTTTTAATGCAAACTTTGTATTTTCTATAGAATTGATTCTTGTGTTCTAATTAGGGTTTTGGTTGGATTTAAAACTGATAAAAGGCTTCTCTGGATATTTTCCCCTTTTTGATTTTCTTTTTACCATCTTGAATCTTTTTTGCTTTTTTAAAGTAAGAAAAAAATAAAATCACTGCATAGAATGATTTTTTTCAGTGCCTTGATGGAAATCTATTAGATGTCACATTAAATATTAAACTTAGGCATTCTAAATCAATATGCATTAGAGTGCTACACAAGTGCTAAGTAAATATGAGAAAGGAACACTGGCTTTCAGATCAGGGTATTGTTAATGTGCACTCATCAGATAGCATTTTGTTAATTGGGTAGGGCTGATTATGCCTTCCCTTTTCCCAATTCAGAATCCTAAGAGAGATGATTACCCAAGAGTGGACTGGCAAGACTTGAAGTTGGACAATCTTTAACCATGTCTTCCTGTTCTGCTTCATGGCCGATGAGCTTCTTATCCAGCTACTCATCCACACATCCATCTACATACCCATACATCCCTCCATCCACCCATATGCCCTTCGCCTACCACCATCATCCATCTGCACACACACACACACCTTTCCATCCACTCACCTCCTCAACCAGTTTTCTGTCCACCCACCCATCCATCACTCAGTTATCCAACAAAGAGTCTCTTTTTCCTTACCTTTCACCACCAAAATGTTGATATTATTACCTTAAATTTGCATGATCCATTATGATTTTCAAGTGCTTTCAGATCCATTACCTGTTTAGCTCTGCATAATCCTGAGAGGTAGTCAGGAGAGATACGATTCCTTTTCTCACATGAAACAAAACTGGCTTGCAGTCTGTGGCTGCTGAGTGTAAAAGCAGTCATCCCACGCACACTCCTTTCTCTCTGCTGTCTCTCTCCCTTACTTTAGGCACTCACACTCACTGCTTCATTTGTGTTTTCTGCATAGGGACTGCCCGATCTGAGCCTCCCAGTTCAAGTATCCTTCACATATCAGTCACTTCAAGGGGCCCAGGCTCTGGAGAATCAAAGATAATGAAGACCTAACCCGGGCTTTTCAGGAACTCAGCTGCTCTGGGGGAAGCATAGGTAAACAAGAGGCCCTGTAAGTCTGTATGTGTACAGAGGAGAGAATCACTAATTGCGTGGTCAGGGAGGTTTCACAGGGAAGTAACTTTTGAACTGGGGTTTAAAGCCTAACAATTAATCATGTAGAGAAAGGGAGGAAGACTCTCCCTGGGCCTCAGGGCCACCATCAGGAATGGTAACATTTTGGGGGTAGGAGTGGACTAGAAGAGACTAATGACATCACCTCCAATCAAGCCTCCTGAGTTTATTTATAAAGCATTTGAAAAAGAACTGATTTTATTTAGTTAGTTATATTTTTTTTGGCAGTCATCAGTAGAGTTACTGAGCTTGTGAGTGAATACATGTCTCATAACATAATGAGTGGTGGTCATTATTGTTCTAAGTCTATGAACTGGTTCTGTCTAACTTCCTCTTAAATTATTAGAAAAGTCTCTCTACCCATTTATATATTGTGCTGAAAAAATGGTTAATATTCCACCAGATATTCCAACATCAAAGGATCTGGCTTTTACAGCATCTTTGCTCAACCAGAGCCTCCTCTGCTAATCTCATGACATTTATTTGGAACACAGTTAGTCATGCTTGGTACTGATCTCCTTTACTCTTTTCCCCTCATTCTTCTTATTTTTCAATTAAGTTAATGGAGTCTCCACATCATAGCAACCCAGAGGGTACAGGAAGTTCAACCTCTTTAAAATCATTTTCAGCAACACAAGAGACTTTGAAAATAACCACCAGATCTTAGTTTATATCAGTTTATTGAATATGCAGTGTTTATCTTCCCCAAGTCCTTAAAGTGTTCAAGATAAGAAAGCTGATGCTATCATAACGATGGGATGAAATTAATTTAGTTCCGAGAGGAAAAGGTCTCAAACATGGAAGCCACCATTGAGACGTCTAATGAGAAGTGTCTGCTTGGCAATCATCCTTTAATTCTTGTCTTTGTAGGAATTGAAAGAGAAGGAACAGAGATTTTAGGGAGAAGTTAGCTTTAAGTGCTATTCATTTATTCACTCACTCATTCACGAATATTTATTGAACCCCTCCTGCTATTTGTCAGGCAGTATAAAGTAGATTCATGTGCACTCTTATACAGTGCACAATTTAATGGATGCAGTTAGCTTCATTTCACAGGACTGCCATTCCAGATAGAAACGCGTGTATAGGTCTGTTGAAGAACACCTGTCGATATAGTGACTTGTACATGCAATCTTGTTCTGTGATTTAGAAGACACCAGCTCTCATAAAGTGTTTTTGTGTGTTCTAATTACATGTCATTTTTCTAGATAAAAGTCTAAGTGAGGGCCTAACTCACTGTGAAATTACAGCTTTGCTAATGAGTCAATAAACACATCTCAAAAAAGAAGAAAACTATATAATCATATCTAACAATTAATGTCAAAAATATTTCCATTTCCTCCTGCCCATTACTGTATATAATTTAACGATGGCTCTTCTTTGAAAAATTAAGGCTTATGGATAAAGAAAACAGCTGTATAACTTTAAAGAAAAAGTAAATAATACCAGAGCATATATGATGAAATGTAATCTAATACAAGTAGTGCTCGATAACTTCCTGAGGCCTCTGGGTTGTGTCCAGAGGTCGTTTGCATTTGGGGTGACAGTACACAAAGCCAGCCAACCAGTCTTGTTCTTCTAACCACTGTTTCCCAAACCTCAGGGTGGGTTTGAATCTCTGGTGGGTCACATGCACCTGCTGGTTCAGCAGCCTCGGTGTGGCCCCTAAACCCTTACTGTGCTGCTAACCAGTGAACCACCTTGCAGTGGGGACAGCTCCACTGACCATCAGGCCCTAATGTTGGAAACACAGAGATGCTGCCTTGAGAAACAGTCTGTCCAGTGTGGCCACTTTCATATCCCCTTTGTACGCTGTTTGCTCTTGCCAGCAGATAAACAGGATGCTACTTTTTCCTTCGGCTTTTTAATTCAGTTTAAAGAAGGTTCCTAGAAAATTCTTTTTTTATTACATTTATTTATTTATACATACAAGAAATGGGGTGCAGGCCAGAGGTACGGGGACTGAAAGGATTCACCAGAGACAGAGTGACAGAGTGGGGAACAGAACAGGCAGATTGACTGAAATACACTGCTGAGAGGAACAGCGGGCGGGCCAGGAGAGGTTGTGCCATCTGCTGTGCCATATGGTTCACCTCCCTGGCTGAGGGTTGAGCTAATGCTGCAGTGGCTGCGGATGGCTTCATAGTACTGTGCTTTAATCCCTTGTGCCACCAGGGAGGCTCCAAAATTCTTGACCTGTTGAAAGCCTCCCATCAAAAGAGGTAGCTTAGTTCATTGAAGTGTTGGGATAGAACACAAATGACTTGGAAGGGGCTCAGTATAATTTCCTGGTTAAACATCACTTGATTATAGGAATAATAAATATTAGGTAAATATTTATTAGTTATAGGAATATTATGTGCATAATAAAAATTCTCCATATCTCCAGTGACCCTAATTGTGGGCTTCCATTGGATTATCTTTAATCTGCCTTTTGTCCACCTACAGTTATACTGCATGTATTTCCAACCAATGAAAACTGTTTCAGAGAGTCACAGAAATGCCTGCATTGACCTAGTTCCAATTTGCACTTGATATTGATATTGATATTTATGTTCTTTAAACAGAGTGCAACCATTATAAACTGTAAAGCTTGGCATGCTCTTATCAGTTTTACGTAGTATGGTTTTTAGTATTATGTAAATGGAATTTTGGCATTTTTGAGTAAGTCATTTATTGCCTACTATTTGGGGGTTTGTTTTAAGAAATAATAGTTGACTGTTGCTACTCAGAGATGTAGCATATTTGGTTGTTCGCCACTTCCCCCACCCCCATGCCCCAGCTAAAATTCTCTGTTTTCCTCTCATTTTTTAAGGAATAAGGAATGACTAGATCTTTGAGTTGCTTTATTCAAAAGACATGGTTTTTCCACCACACCCAGATAATCGCGCCAGCCCTGCCAGCTGCTGCTGGCTGTGATTTCTTTGTCCCTGTATAGAAGGTAGTTCAGGCACTGCTAAGACAGCAGAATTCTGTAGTGACCTTTCAATAATTTAATCTCCCTAGAGATTCTGGCTGCCTGCAGGGTCCCAACAGACCTTAAAGGAACCAAGAGCATGTTGTTTTTGATGAGATGCGTGGACACTTGTCTTTCCAGCTCAGTGGGTTTTATTTTTATTTTGTGCTTTTAACTGAATAGACTAAGATTTAGTCTCCTAGTTCCTTGCCTCTTGAAATGTTCATGTCCTCGCCTTCAATAAAAGTATCATTCACCAGATGAAAGCCAGGGTGATGGAGTGGGCTCAGACCGGGCACAGGCAGGGCTCATGCATATTATAGGGAACACAAGGGAGGGAACACAAGGGAGACAGGCAAGAGACAGCCCCCGTAGGACTTGTGACAGCTTTCCATCTTATAGCCAGGAGCTGTGTCATTGACTCCCCCTGTCTATAACTATCTCTTCAACTTGTGCAGATCTGAGGCCTCTCTCACCATGGGCGACGCACTCCCCCTTTGACCTCATAACCCCCCCCCAACTTCATTTCTTCCATTCCATTCCAGAAAAGCTGCTCTCCACACTCAGTCTCACCCCCATTTCACCCTTAAACCCTTTTGCTGACTGTGTCTGTTGATCCGGGTTCCCCCAGCTCTGTGGCAAAATCTGATCTCCAGCGAGGGCTGCCCTTTCTTAGTCTCCTTTGAATATCTCCTCATCTCCACTTCCCCTTGAGAGGAAGATGTGGGCAAGGACTTTACCCCTGAACATCCTGTTTATACTGGGGCTTCAGTTTCCAGCCACCTTCTTGGTGGAGTCCAGATCCCCATTGCCCGACCAGACCCCTCCATTCCCCATCCTGGACCTCAGAGGTGTGTTGGATGACTCCACTCCCAGAGTCCCATGTGCTCACTTTGCTACACCCTGGCACAAGCTTCTCCTCCTACCTGGAATGCTCTTGCCTAGTTCTTTCTTACTCTTTCCAAAGCAACAGGTGTTGCCCCTTTGGCAAGCCATCCCTAGTCTCCTGCTGTGTCCTCCCCAGGTCTCTATTTTGCGATGTATTCAAAAAGTGGAGTGCTTCTGTATTCCAGGCACTGTTCTAGGTTCCGAGGGCACAGCAGGAAGTTTCCCAAGCCCTTTCCACTCAGTTCCCAGCAGTTGTACTGTAATGACCATAGTACATGGTTTATCTTGAGCCAGCGCCACCTCTCCCGGATCTGGCCCACAGTGTTCTCTGAAAGAGCAGACTTGATAATGCCCATTTTCCCCCTTTCTGTACTGTGTGTTTTACCTCCAACTCTCACAGAACAAAACCAGCAAATAGAACTTCATAATTATAAGATTAACCAAGTAATATTTCATCACTGGTTCTGATTTCTACATATCGTTTGTTGAAGGCTTTTTTTTGTGTTAGTAGATGCAAAGTGGGAGTTGAATGCCTCCTTTGTTTGACAGATTTGCTCAGCCGCAGCCAACAACAAAAGTTTCACTTCTGATGTGTCCTTTGTTCAGAGCTGAGGAGCTCAGTTCTTTGAAAAGTCACTGGGAGAGGAATATTCTGCTTATTCTTAGATAGTCCCTGTGCCTGTGAATAAATACCAGAATAGTATGTTGGGGTTACAAACACAGGATTTTCAAATGTTCATCTTGTAATACCATCATTCCTTTCTCTTGAAACAAAACAGCTCAGCTGGACAATTTACTGGATGACTATTAACCAGTAGATTTGCCAGATAAAACACAGTTACATGGGCCCTCCCTGGTGGTGCAGCGGCTTACAGCACAGCACTGAGAAGCTAAAGCCACTTTAGCATGAGTTTGATCCCCACCCCGGAGGTGACCTACCTGGCACTGCAGACCTCTCCTGACCCGCCGGCTGCTCCTCTCAGCAGTGTACTTCATCAATCTGCCTTCCTGCTCCCCTCTCTGTCTCTGGTGAATTCTCTCACTGCCTCTGCACCTCTGGTCTGTACCCTAGTTCTGTGTGCATAAATAAATAAATCTTTTTTTAAGAAAAAGTACACCCAGTGAAGCTGCTTTTCAGATTCACAGTGAATTAAGTTTTTAGTAGAAGGTTGTCCAAATATTGTATGACATAATGACACTAAATATTAACTTGCCTTTCATCTGATACTCAAATGAAACTGGGCACCTGCACTTTTGTCTTCTAGAACTGATAACCCTTGTTACTGGCAGAAGGCAGTTGCATTTTTAGCCCTCATTTTTGGTCATTCTGATGTTTCGAGGGAGATCCCAGTATTGGTGAAGGCTACTGCCTTTGCTAGCTTTAATCCCAGCCCACTTAGAGTGTGCTCATCATCCCTCGTCTGGATGCACAGAGCACCTCACTACACCTCCTTCCACTGCAGAGCGATGCCAGGTGCCACAGCTTGTCTCGCCAGAGTGCCATCACAGTGGCAACCCAGTCATAGAAATGGGAATCGTCTGGTGTCTATTTATGAGGTAGTTCAGCAATGATTTAAGTGTGCCATGTGTGAGACAGAAGAGGGGTAAGCTTGTCCCTTTTAAGATGCTTACCGTGGGGGGAGGGAAGTGCACTGGACTATGGTGATGGCACACGGGTGATTTGGTGATGGGAAGTGCTCGAGGATTACAACTGAGATGGTAAAAGGCACAAAATGATGTAAAAATAAACTATTATATATATATAAAGATGCCCACCTTCCTGGCGACTCAACCCCTGAGGGCATTACCATTACCCAGGATCATTTTACATTCCAAGCCTCTCGCCCAGAACACAATCCAGAGATTCTGAGTCAGGGGTCTTGTGAGCCTGAGGACAAATAGTGTTTTCCAAAGCACCGCCACTGATTCTGGTGTTCCACTGAGGTTGAGACCTGCTGAGATTTCAGCATCACGTGTTGCTTCAGTGCCAGTGTGGAGGAAGAGTGGTAGCAAAAAAAGGTGACAGACCTTTGTTACAAGTCATGTAGGTTAACTCTGGGTCATAACTCACGGGTTTGAGGGGGCAGAGAGGGGTCTATTACCACTTTCAGCCGCCACCAAAAAGATCAGAAACCCTTGTGTGTGCCAACTGTGTTTTAGAAAAAATTGATCAGTGGAACTTGAGAGAGTCAGACTTGGCACCATGGAGTGTCTCAAATTGAAGTTAAATTGTAATGGGCTCTGTTTTTATGCTTACTTTCCATTTGTCATTAATCCTTCATGCCGTGCAGTTTGTTGACATCATTTTGGTAGTGTTAACCTGGACGAGTTAAAATACAGAATATAATGAAATGTAAGAGTTTTCTGATAGAGGCCTGTTACAGATGCTTACTTGCTGTTGCACAATAAATGGTGGCACCTGGCTGCTGATTAAACCCTCTTTTTACTAGGGTGCCCCCTAATTTGCTTAACAAATTTGTCCTTTCTGGGAAAGTCTCCAGGGACAAATCCCAGTTGGAGTGAGCTGGTTTGGCCTGACAGATGCCTCTGTTTTATAGTCCCAAGTCACTTTTTCTCCAAGTGTCATCAAGAACCTGCATCTGAATCTTGGGGTGCTGGTAAAATATGCAGATGCCTGAGCTATCCCTGTGAGCTAAAGGATCAGGGTTGGTTTCTGGGGGTCAGCCCACAAGTGCAAGAAATAACCCTGTGATTCAGTTGCTGGGACAAAGGGTTCACCTGACATTTTGTTGGTAACCAACTCTGATGTCAGTAGAGGCAGAAGCCAACCTTCATCGTCGTTGTCACCATTACCCCCATGTCATCTTCATGTTCCTGGCCCTTCCTCTGTTTGGGGTGGTGTTATGTAACCACCTTTCCCTTTGCAGGGGCCCCTCTACCCCTGTGACATGTCCGCAGACAGGACTGGGCATCTCCAGGGCCAGCCCCAGGGGCAGCTCCAGCTCTGAGCAGCAGCTGAGGTCTTGCTCAGCCCCTCTCTCTGCTACGCTACAATCACTTTTCCTCTGATACCTCTGTTTTGCAGGTAGATTGATTTTTTTTGTTTGTTTTTGTTAAGCCACAAGTAGAGTCTTCTATGTTTAACTCATAAGCAGTTCCATGTGTCTTATATCAACTCTTTATTAGTGCTTAACCGAGCCAAAAATAGACAGTGGCTGCTGTCAGTATTGAAGGAAAAAGGGAACTATTGACTAAAGGTTTTAAACTTGGTATTGTAAGCCTCTTTCATTTTTCACTAACTTGGATTTTGTAGTGACTTAGGCAGAGAATGACCTCTATCATTAGCTGCAAACAGGATTTGTTATACAAATTAGTCATGTTGTAAACCAGCATTTGTCAAATAGGACTTTTTGTAAACTAAGCAGAAGTGTTTTGATAATCAAAATTGAAACATTTAGGGGGCTTATCCCAGTTTATACTGGGAAATATAATATCATAGTTTTCCATTTCTCCTCCTATAAGCCCTTCTTCCCCATGCTGCTTGTTTGTCTATGAGGACCTTTTAGATTATTAATTTTATGTTAAATATGCTATCCTCAGATATCAGTGCAGATTTCACCATAATTTCTCGGTGTTCTGCCAACTGAAAGGTTTGAGATTTGTTGGCATTAAATAACATGGCAAATTTAAAAGCATTAGATGTTATTTTTGAGGACTTTATTTACCTGGAAGGTATTGACATAGTTACAAATCTACTCCCCTTCTCCTTTTCATACTCCCTCATATTGTTCTAGGCCCCTCAGCTATCATCTCTCTGTAGGACATTCTCTTCCTCTCTAGGCTCACTGGGCACTAGGTACAAACTCAGATAACTTGCCAAGTTTTATAGGTAGGTGCACTTTTCTACCAGAAAAATGTTGTGCAATAAATCCTTTTTTAAAGTCATCAACAGGCTTTTGGAAACTGAGAGTTTAAGGGAAATAACATGTAGTGAAGTCAGGTCCTCAAGTAAAGTGAAGTCAGGTCCTCCAACAGTTCCAGCCTGGAACTGTTTTTGATTCATCCGCTTTGAACAAAACTGACCTTGTTCATTTTATTCCAGGATCTGCTATATGGACTTTAGTTAATAATAAAGTATCAATACTGGTTCATTATGAGCCTATCATTCTAATACAAGATGTCAGTTGTTGGGGAAATTTGGTAAGGTATATGGGAACTCTTTACACCATCTTTGTAGTATTTCTGTAAACCTAATACTGTTCAAAATTTGAAATTTTATTTAACAAATGAAATACAATAGCCCCAAAGAGGAAGATAACTCTGCTGGGGACAGAAGTGAGCAAGTTTTAGAAGGCAATACTTGTTAGCTATAAGTTCGGGTTTTAAAGATTTTTATTTATTGATGTATACACGAGCTTGGGTATAGGTCAAAAGTATGGGGAAAGAAGGAGGGATAGGATTCACCAGAGACAGAGGGGAGCAGAACAGGGGGATCTACTGGAATACACTGCTGAGGGGAGCAGCAGGCAAGATAGGAGAAATCTGTGCCATGTGGGTCAGCTCTCCAGCCGGGGATCAAACTCGTGCTGCAGTGGCTGCGATACTGATAGTGCTGAGACCCATTGCACCACCAGGGATGGCCTGATTTTAAATGTATTTTTAAATGTAAAATCAATGCTGTAGTCCGTTTATATTTGACTTTGAGTGCAAGGTATACCAGGTACCAGCCAGAGCTTTTCTGCACTCTGGGGATGCGACATGCCTTCTGAAAGCAGAAATACAATGGAGCATATTTCTAGGACTCATTTTTTAATTCTCATACTGCTAGTTGCGTTTTCAGAGTGCTTGTTTCTTAATCCTTTGTTCTGCCTACTTGCTTTCCTTGGCAGGAGATACTTGCAGAACTGGAAGAGATGCAGTGATATAGTAGAAGGACCTTGGATTTGAGTTATAAGACCTGGGGCTTCCGATTACTATTTCCTCTAGCTCTTTAGTCTGTAACCTTGAGGAAAGTATCCCACTTTCATGAACCTCAGTTTCTTCATTTGTGATAATGTTTCCTAATCCACGGGAACCTGGGCCCATCACAGGTAATGCCTGTGAAAGCATGCTGCAGACGCCCCACGCCCTGGGTGACAAGCCAGTGGTGGAGAAGACTCATGGGGGTGTGCCCGTGGGTGGCAGCTTATATCTGTGTCAGAAGAAGCTAACTGAACAGCTTTTGATTGTCTACCTCTCTTATTATAGGATGAAATGAATAACAACTAGAAGACATTCTTGAGCTTATCTGTGACATCTGAATATCTGTCAGCCCTTTCCAAGACTATTACATAGAAGCTTCTCTCTTTTTTTCACTTCTGTTTGCTTACCCTTTGGCTTCCCCCCAAAATGGCCTTACCTTTAAAAAATGGAAGGGAATCATGATTTTTACAATATAGTAAAATAATTAAATCTGAAACAGACTAAAGCTGATTGATCATACCAACCGTCTCTGAGAGGGGAAATGTTCAGCCAAATTAAACACACAAAAAAGTCACAGTGCCATTCTCTCCAAAAAGTAAAGAGCACATCTCAGATGTGTTCTAGAACAGGACACTTCAGACTACGAATAATAAGAAACACAGCTTAAGACTAACAGAAACAATAGAGCATTTGGTGTATGAAACTTAAAAGCCAAAAGGCAAAGTACTGGCATGAAGCACTGACACACTCATCTTTTCCTTCTTACAGGATCTGCTCAGGTCACAGGTCCAGCACAGAAATCGTGACAGCAAAGGGAAATGGGCTGATTAGCTAAATCCGGATCATGAAGTCACCCTAAGGCCTGACAGAGCCCACACTGGGAACTGGGGACCCCTAGTCAACAGAGGTCCACCCAAAGTGCCTATCCCTTCATTGCAGCTGGTCAAGATCTTTATTGATAAACTCTTAGTTATGAGTTTAAATAAGTGTACATGTTAAGCTCATAACTGAATTTCGATGAGGGGAATGTGTCCTACTTGACTTCATGCTTTTCACGCTTCTCTGTATACACCACAGAGGCCTCTCAGCCTCTCTTCCCACTTCACTGCACCCAAGTGTCTCCTTCCACCTTGGGAACACTCAGTCACAGTGACTCACTACACTGGTTTGGTCGCTTTTCTCATTTGTAGCCTGACCAAGGTGAATTGCTTTACCTCTGAGGTTCTTCATGTAATTTGCCCTCTTTAGAGGATAGTTTTGAGTATTTTCTAAGATGATATCCCTGTCACAGGAAGCAGCTCTGTGGTGGACGTGTGGTTTCTGATCTCAGCCTGAGCATCAGAGGCCAAATCTTCCAGTGCCATGGCATACCTGCAAAGGCCAGATACCAAAGTGTGGGGTGGGTGGAGATGCTTGCCAGGGGCTGAGCTGTTTGAAACTAAATTACCAAATCCTCAGAGCTCCACTGGAATTGGAGACAAAAATAGGTGAGGAGATCAAGAAAGCCAATAAAGGAAGAATGCTGACTTCACCCCAGCAGAAGCAGCCACACTCCCACAGGTCTGCAGCCATGAAGAACCAAGCAGAGTCCCTCCCATGAAAGCAGTAAGGGGCAGGGACGACTTCCAGCTGTTCTGGAGAGAGTTGGTGTCTCTTTCTTAGACGATTAAACTGCAACGCACTGCCTTCTCTCTTTTAAATATTTATTTATTTATTCATACAGAACTGGGGTAGAGCCAGAGAGGCAGGGGAGGTGAGAGGATTCACCAGAGACACAGTGGGGAGCAGAACAGGCAGATCGATGAAGTACACTGCTGAGGGGAGCAGTGGGTGAGACAGGAGAGGTCTGCCGCGCCATGTGAGTCACCACCCCTGTGGGGATCAAACTCGCACTGAAGCCGCCACAGCTCGGCTTAGCTTAGCTTCGCTTCGCAGTGCTGCGCTCCAACCCACTGAACCACCAGGGAGAGTCTGGCCTACTTGTATTCAGAATAACTCAGTTCCTGGTAAATACCAGCATATCTGGTTTTAAAAGGGTTTTTCTTAAAGGCTGTGTAAGTACTACTAAGTTCTGAGGCAAGTTTGTTCTGAGGCAAGTTTCCTTACTGAAATAGAGAAAATGGCCAGTTGGATCATCTTAGCTTTCCTCAGAGAAGTAATACTAGTAGTTGGCGCCTGGTGAGCACCAAAGCCAAACCCTGTTGCTTGTGTGTATGTGTGTGTTTGTGTGTGTACATGTGTTACTCCCCTGCCACCCGCAATAGTGGTCTCCAACAGGTGACGCTGGCCGCAGGTTACTCAGCTACCTCAAGAGGCAGAGTTGGGGCTAGAACCAGTATTCCTGTGCCAGAGCTTTTGACCCAGCGACTTGATCACCGTTAATTTTTTTTTTTTTTAAAAGAACTTTAAAAACTTAGTACTTGCATTGATGCTGAAGAGAGATGGTTAGTCATTTCCAGCACATGCATTGCCCCTATATGTAACTTTGTCCTGCACACTAAGTAAAAATAAGAATAGTAGAAACTCTCACTCCCACGGAGGCAGCCATGTGAGACTTGTTTGTAACTACTTACTGAGTCTACTTCAACAAACCAAGGCTGAGTAAAACAGCAGTTCCAGGGCAGGAATCAGTTGACTCGTGTCCGAGTTATTTATAGAACATAAAATAGTAGAATCTAAAGTTGCCCAACACATAAATTAGAGGGTAATTAACTACAGCGGAAAAATTCTTTCTTTTACTGAACACTTCATCACAGATTTCCTAATCCTGAACATCCTTAGAGTGTTTATAATGAAATGTGGTCTAGATATGTTTGATCTGTACTAGGTTGAAGTCAGAAATGGAGTGTACTAGTAGTAAAATAGTAATTATTTAAAATTGAATGAGAAGATAGGCTGATGGGGGTCAATCGGACAGTTTCTCTGTGCATTTATAAGTCACCTTCACCCAGAGCAGAGTAAAACGGCATTTTTCTGTCGTGTTCACAATCAGCACCCGGCCCAGTCATTCTCTTCCCAGCCTGATTGAAGATGGGAGCCATGCCTCCCTGGGTGAAGCTGAGCACGTCCTTTGGAGATGAGGAAAAGGAATGCAATATACAGTCTGGGATTTATCTCATCTCTAAGTTTAATTCTACATGATGGCTCTCACAGAACACAGCAAGTTTTTGGACAGCTGAGTATAGTCCAATGTAAAAATTCTGACATAGACTAGAAATACTGGGGGTACACAGTGTTGTAACAAAATGGCCTGGAAATGGGGCAAAGAACAGATGGAACTGGGCCAGGCCTGAAAAAGCAGTGGGGTCTAAACTAACAGAGAGGAATGGCCAGGAGGAGGGCTGGAAACCAGGCTCAGACCTAAGGTGGTCAAAGAACCTTCTGTGGAGAGGGAGGGAGGGCCACGCACTGTACAAGAGGTCTGTGCACCTCTGCAGGGTCACAGAGATGGAGAACCGAGGAAGCAGTGTGGACGAGGCAGAAGGCCAGTTCACCACTGCAGAGTCTTGAGCCCCAAAGCCATCTGCAGAGATCCTTTGAAAGAAGAGGCAATTTACATTATAAAGCAGAACCAGTAGTTTTCCTGGTGGCAGATTCAGGTGTCACTTATGACACTTGGAGAGAGCTGGCTCTCTGGTTGCCAGAGCAAGCTGCACGCATGACCAAGGGGCTACTGGGGAAGCACTAATCCACGATGCAGGACTGCCCTGGGGGCTGAGTCTATCTCTTTTTTTAATGTATTTGTTCATGCCTACAGAACTGGGGTACAGGCCAGGCCAAAGGTGCAGGGAGTGTGGGAGGATTCACAAGAAACAGAGTGGGGAGCAGAACAGGCCAACTACAGAGGGAATCAGCGGGCGGGTCAGGAGAGGTCTGCTGTGCCATGTGGGTCACCTCCAGGGCTAAGGTGGAACTCATGCTGAGGTGGCTTTAGCTTCTTAGTGGTTCTTATTGCACCACCAGGGAGGGCCCTGGGGGCTGAGTCTTTTTGAGACATGCTTTGTTCTCAAACTGTTGGCCACCAGTTAATCCTCTGTCCTAGCTGGTTTTAAGAATCACAACAAAAACATGAAAAGCACGTTTTCTTTTTGTCAAACTCAGCTGAAGTTCTGCAAGTACTCAAGAAAGGCTAGCCAATGAAGAAAGGTTTGGTCAAACAACCGTTAAAAAAAAAAAAAGATTGGAAGGGGAACAGCAGTTGAAAGCTAAAATTCTGCATCAGAGTGCTTTAAACGTGCCTTGAAAAGTTCTCTCTCCACGTAAAGGAACAGAAGCTGGAGTCTGTACAAGTGTGCTACGTGTAGATTCCAGCAGAAAGTGTCTTGGAAATCCCCCAGCTCAAGGCGTGCAGAGCAGGCGCGCTGGGACGGGTGTCCCTACCTGAGCCCTGTGGCCGACACCCTGCGGCTGCCTTTTCTCAAGACTTGTCACTTCGGTTGCTTTTCCATTTTGTTCAATCCTCAGATGTGAGCAAGTGCTGGCGGAAAGGCTTCGGCACAGATGTTTCTACTCAGAGTGTGATTAGAAATAAAGACTTTTGTTCCATGTGGGTCGGTCTGTCTGTGACTTGTCCTTAAATCCGTGACTCAACTGGTTCCTATCAAGTCAGCCAGGATATTGATAGGCCAGTTTGCTTTTTTGTGCTTTGTTTCCTCGGATCCTTTTCTTCCTCATCCTTATAACCGAGGCTTTTGCAGAAGCTGGTGCTGTTGGAGTGTAAAATATTGCCGCGTTCAATAACGATGGAGACCCATGTCCGATGCAAAAACAAACGAGACTTTATTAGGCTAGCTCGAGCCAGGATCCTTTCTTTACGTGCCCTGTCACAGCAGGCACACCCCTCAAGGAAGGATCCTGAAGATCTACAGAGTGGGATTTATAAGGGCAGTTAGTAGGGCTGGGGATTTTCTACTGAGTACGTCCGTTGGTGGTGGGTGCCTGCAAATTCCTGTTTATCCAGATGTTAGGGACACAGCAGACAGACAGACGCTGGGAACTTATCTTGATCAGGCAGGACTCTAGGCTTATCTTTGGGAACCCACCTGGCCAGCACCTTCCAGGAACAATGGCTCTGGAGAGGGCGAGCTGTCTAGTGGGAACTAACTTTTTACAACATTCCCAACAGGTACCCAAATAGATGTTAAGATTGTCAATAGAATTCCTCTTACCACTCCTTGCGGAGATGTGTGTGGTGAGTGTGTGGCATGGACTCACCATCAGGGTCCACTCAGTGGGAAACTCCTTAGTGAATGCTGGGGTTGCAGGACAGTATGAAACATGGAGCATTAACAATAGGTTATGCTATGGGGATCAAAGTGTATTTGACTCCAATAAAGACTAGCCCCCCCCCTCCCTGGCCCTCCTTAATAGGACCTCTCAAAGAGTGCCATTTTGAGAATTGCAAGGAGATTCTGTGACCCTAGGATAAGCTGAATACTGCTAGAATACTTCCTCCCCTTGCATACCAGCACCTTCTCTGAGAAGAAGTTGGAAGAGGAAGTTGGGTCTCCATTGGGCATGTGACAAGTAGATCCCAGGTGTTAAATTCCATGTCCATCCAAGTCAGACATTATCCAAACCATTTTCCATCGAATCTTACTCATTTGGGGGCACAGAGATTTATCTTGCTGTAATTCACTTCACCCGCCATGTGTTATGAATTTCAAGAGTTCTACATAAAAACTTACCTGGTAACACTCTGGTGACCATCCTTCTGTCTTAGATCTTCTGTTTGGAAATGGTTTATGCTTGTTCATCATGGTGTTTTGGTAATACTGAAAAGAGAAGCTTCTCCTGGCAAGGTGGCCATTACTTTAAACTCTTTGCACTGTGTTTAAAGATTGTAATTGTGGAAACTAAACTAGGTACTGTATCATGCTGGAAGTCTTTCTTCCCAACTGTATTATTTTCCACTTGCTCAAGTAAAATCGTAACACAGAGGGTAGGAAATATCACAGTCCCGTTCACAAGGCTATTCCCATGCTGGAGGTGTATGCATTGAGCTAGTTTAGCCTGATGGCATCTTGAACTTGAACCCTGTAGTAAAATGAGCTCTCATATAATTCTATATGTCCCTGTACAAGTAAATGTCTGATTATAAGTTGGCTTCTTGAGTTGAGCTGCTTTCCAAGGAAAGAACTATGGGTTATTTGATGAAAGTGGTGCCATCTTAAGGACAGATGTATTCTTCTTTGCAAATTAAGACTTGAGTATTTTGTTTTCATATGTCACTCTTCATTAGTCTGGTAAGGGGTGGGGGGGGTCCATCCTGGGGCAAGGTCTCCATGAGGACTGAAAACCCACACACTGTGAGGAATTTACCAGAAACACCTGGCTCTGGGAGACCACTTAAAAGAACTTCTCTGCTACTTCCAGAAGTACCATCCTCTTACTTTTCATCTGGAATGTGAATAATTACCATTCAGTCATTTTGGTGTTAGTCACAAGTAGTGGCAACTCTACATCTGAGAGAATACAATCTCCTACCGGAGGCAATGGAAAGGTAATCAGCCATGTCTCACGTGTTGGAGCTAACGTTAGGTTTGGAGTAACCTTAAGTCTATCTCCATTTAGTCCACAGTTTAAATTATCTAACATAGGGAAAGCATGATAAAAAAAATTAAAAGGAGAATTGTCCTTTTTAATGCACTTAAGATACAGAAGACTAGTCAGAGCATTGAAAAGCATTCTGGAAACGAAACCCTGGTAGCAAACCAATCTCCTGGCAGCTGACTGTCTTTCCAGCTGTATTCAGTTATTGAACAGCTGTCAAAGAAAGCAAAGCATTATTTGTCCATTTACAACGATTTCAGAAAGCTGTTTTTAACCCCCAGTGGTATTTTTGTGCTGTCTTCTAATCTCTACAAAGGTTTTCAAGGATCTAATAACCCAGGGTTGTTTCAGGCCTGAAGCTACCACTGGAGCATAAAGAGACACAGTTAATACTCATGAGACAGGAATAACCATTAAAGATTTATTTCCTGAAAAATTTTGCACTGTGGCCCATAATCATTTATAGCGGTCCTGGCTCATAGATATAGTTAAAACAGTTTATCTACAATTTGTTTTCTCAACTACATGATAAATAATGGAAGATAAAAATCAGACCTACATGGACTCCTTGTTTAATTTCAGAACTGAAAACAACTCTCAGGTCAATTTCTTTCTAAACATTTCATCTTTTAGAGAAGCAGGTTGAGGTACCTTTGGGAGCTAACGATGTATGTCATACAGTCAACATGGTCTTTTGACTTGAGGCACAAACCATTTGACTGTGACTGTTCATTCTTTTCTTTTCCGTTTTTAGGAAAATGTTAAGGTTTCTGATTTTTATACTTAGAAATTTTTTAAAGATTCTGTTTTGAGTTTTTCTTTGTGGCTTAATGTTTTCAAAAAAAAGTTTTTATTTTAGTGAAAATTTTGGAAATCTGTAAATCCAAATTTCAACATGAAACTGAGTCATCATTAGTGAAAAAAAATTCTAAAGCTCTAATTGAAGGAATCTAAGGTGGGATCCCAACACGGAGGCTTTCTTTGCGAGGTGTTCCTATACAGTCATTCTGAGAAGTATCCTGTAAGGTGTGAGAAGACAAAGTGCCCACCTGAGAAGCAGAACTTAGCTTTTGTTAAGTCATGACCTGGATTCTGCTGGAGTTTTACTTTGAGATACAAAAATCTCATGCACTACCTTATTTCTTAGTTAAAGCATTTAATATTTCATTACTTGGGAGTTCTCTTGATTACCTTTCCCAAACAGCAAATTTAAAATCATGAAGACATTCTTTTAAATGGTGACTTTTTTGAGTCAAGCCACACAATGTTCAAATGACTTTTTTGAGTCAGGTCACACAATGTTCACAATGTTCACAATGTACACAATGTCCAAATGTTCGCCAAGATAATGGTGATGATGCCAACTTTGAATGTGAAGGTCAATAGAAAAATCTGCCCACATTCTATCGCAGTTTCGCTCTTTTCAAGGACAGTATATAATCACCATTTGATATAGACAGTTGGCTGAATTACCTCTTCCATACCTTTTACTGATCATTTTGGTACAATTGCACAATGTAACTAGATATAATTATGAGGAGATGATTTCTTATGTGCATAATTACTCTATGTACTAAGTTGGTCAATCTGTATAAATAAGTTAAATGTTTTACCTTCTGTGTTCAGTTCTTTCATTTAGAGGGCTCTGATGAACACTATTATGAAGTAACGTTAATGTGGTCTCTGCCTTTTTTGGTTTCTTAAATTAAGAAATTGCTTTTACTTTTGGTTTCCCTTCTCCACTCCAGTTTTTAGATCCTTTTTTTTTTTTTTTTTTTAAGAATTTATTTGTGTGGAAGAACTGGGGTGTAGGCCAGAGGCATTGGGGGGTGGGGTGAGAGTATTCATCATAGAGTAGTGAGCAAAACAGGCAGATCTACTGAAGCACACTGCTCAGGGAGCAGGAGAGATCTACTGCTCCATCTATGGGTTAGCTTCCTGGCTGGGATTCTAGCTGTGAAACACTGAGACTTTACCTGTCAGCCA
This sequence comes from Condylura cristata, assembly GCF_000260355.1. Taxonomy (NCBI): domain Eukaryota; kingdom Metazoa; phylum Chordata; class Mammalia; order Eulipotyphla; family Talpidae; genus Condylura; species Condylura cristata. Next base: position 19,206,256 of record NW_004567131.1, on the reverse strand, counting down.
CCAGGGAGGCTCAAGAAGAAACCTTCCCCATATGTGTTCAAAATCCTTGTCCCTTTTATTTTTTCTTTTCAGAGATGTGTCTTCTTTTTTTGTGGTGTACACAAAAAAAATGGAATGGACAGGAGACAGTGATTCTGTGATCAGTTCAACAGGCATCTCACCCATTGTTCACACGGTGTGATGGGTTTGAGCTCTGCTTCCAGAAGCTTATTCACCATCCTCACAATTGAACTGTACCCCTCCTGAAATGTAACCTTCGTGTCAACCTTCCTGACTGGTCTCTGAACACCTTGAAAGTCTCCTTCAAACTGAAATGAGGATGCGAGTGATTCTTACTCTTCTCTCCCTCTTGTCCCCTCCAGAGCCTTTCATCTTGCTTGCAAGTTTGCCTCTGAAGTTTGCTTCTCGTGCTGTCAAAATCAGTATGTCACTCCTTTCCCAGAACACTAGGAATCACCTTATCCTTTGCTTCAACAAACAAAACAGTATGAAGGTGCTCCCAAAATAGTTAGGGTTTCACCTCCCCCAAGTGTGTGGGCCCAGGAACTGCTCCTGCAGTAACACCTAGAAAGTCTTAAGGGATAGGAAGATAAATAAAATATGATGCATATGTTGCTGAAGGAAGTAAAATTAAGAACATGTTAACAAGAAATATGAAACTGCATTTACCCAGAAGTAAAAGTAATTGACCAGTTCAGTTACTGAACTTGACATTCAGAAAAGCCTGAGAGGAGCCGCATTTAGCATGTGATAAGGGATTTTGCCCCAAATTCCTGTCACCCAAGACCCAAGGGAAGCATCCTGCGTGACAGGAACTGCCCAGAAGAAGGTAAATGGATTTCTCTGCAGGAGGCCAGAATCACTGCCCGTTTGTTTAGGCTTGCCACCCCCAGGTATGCAACCAGCTTCATTTTCTCAACCCTTCTCTTGAAGTGGGAGCCCATCACTGATCTGAGTATCTGCTCCTACCCCAGAAAGTTCCAGCAGGATCTCCCCACCCACTCTCCAGACTTCCCTGGCAACCGTTTGCCCCTCCAGATTCACTGCTTCTTGATCCTCTGTAACAATGAATTTAATCATGTCACTTTCCTGCCAGTGGAGTCCAGCACTGGCCACCTCTGAGATGCTCGTATGTATTCTGTGATTGCTTATTTTTAGGCATAAAATGGAATGTGTTACACAATATGTGCATATTTATGTATGGCAAGGTCATAGGCACAGAGTGAGATGTAAGTTCAACCTGGTTTCTGTATTTCACTTTAGTGACCATGGGCGCTGGGGATGGATCCAGACTGACCTGTGGCGTGAGGATCATTTCACATGTGCCTTCTTTCTGCACACTCTTCACTGTCTGGCATAACCTTCCTCTGTCTTGCTGCTTTTGGCCTCTCAACACCTTATAATTTTTCTTCAACTTCACCTGAAGAAATCTTTTCAGACAACTCTCCTACTAGACACCAAGTAGCTCAATATTGGTCAACTATAGCCTCTCTGTGTCCCTCGAACTACTATAGGAAACCCAGGGAGCTTTTACTTTCTGTCAGAGAATATACGAGTCATTGAGTCTAGAGTAAATTCCCAAAAGGAGAATTGCTTATTGAAGCATGTATGCATTTGTGATTTGGATAGATAATACCATCTTGCCCTCCAAGGAGGTACACTAATTTATGTTCCCACCAGGAATGAATGTTGCATGCCCATTTTACCAAAATTATATATAATGTACCATCAAACTTCTGGATTTTTTCCCAATAGGTGAAAAATGGTATCTGACAGATAGTTTTGTCTGTGATTCTGCTTAGACTTTCCCTCTTCTTGGGAACTGGGGCACAAGGTTTCGTGTCTTTGGAGGTTAAAAAACAAACAAACCTTCGATGGAGGTGTTTATCCTGCTTCCATCACGAAGCCAGCCACTCCTAGATGCTGGAGGAGCTTTCTAGAATGAAAGGGGCCAAAGGGTCTGGGTCAATTAGAGAGGATGCTCTCACCCGAAGGGTGGGGCAGGCAGAGGCCTTTCATGTAACAAATATTAACTTTGCTCTTTGGAAGGACCCCTCTGACATGCAGTGAATGGCCTCCCTCCCGGGATGATGCCCACTAATTTCAGAGACAGCCCAAACAGGATGAACAGAAAACACAGCTTCTCTGTAGGCCAAGAAATACCTGTCACTCAAGACTGGTAGATTATATACAAGGTTACTCGGAACACTATTTATAGTAGTAAAAAACTGGAAACGATCTACAAAGTTCAAAATAAGGAATAATTATATGACATCGATGGACCTAAATACATGATGTAAAATGGAATGTTGTAAGTTTTTCATGACAATGGAGCTTATATGTTGTATGCTAACTTTAAGTTAAAATGTACTCATCTTCATATTTTATAAAGAAAAAAGACAAAAATAAAAAGCAAAAAGTAAACCTGAAAGTAAATATACCTGAATGTTAGATTTAGTTGCCTCTGGGAGCTGAGGTTCCATTTTTGGAGTTTTTGCTTTCTTTCTGCTTCTTTATACTTTGTGTATATGCTGCCTCATTCCATGGTCAAGCAAGAAAAGGTTAAAAAAAATCTCAACTCCCAGCTGCTGCTCCTGGACTTCAATAAAAAGCCTCCTTTGAACACCGAATTTGAAAGCCTCCTGTGAACACCGCTTTTCAGGGAAATGGTGGTGTCTTGCCAGTGCCATCAAGCCTCAGTTACTCTGATAATTGGAATATAGTAAACTCTTCCAGCTGAGAATATAGTAATCTCCTGAGACCTGCGAATAAATTTGGAACATGTATATTCACCCTGGGATAATATGATTTTAAAGGGAGGGTGAATGGGGAGGACTCTATCACAGATACCCTCTGCCCTAGGGGAGTTCAGTCAGATAAGCTCAGCCATTTCTGGTATTGGGCATGACGATGACAGCCTATAGGGACAATGGTGACTGACACATATCTAATGGTGCCAGCACATAGCTAACGCTCTGCAAGTGTCACACTGTAGAAGCCACACAGAGGGTACAGCCTTTAAGATATTACTATGATTCCCATTTTGCAAGTGAAGAAACTGGGAAAGAGAGAGCAGATAACTCCCTTGGTCCCAGAGCTAGTAAATGGCAGACCTCCCAGCTCCAAAGTAGACCAGAGAGCAAGGCAACTTTGCAACAGAAATGTCCTTTGCTTGTCTCCCTCGTGGTGGTGGTTAATGTAGGTATAGACTTTTGTCCAAATTCATCCAGCTGAACATTAATAGTTCACTTCTTTGCATTTAAATTATACGTCGATAAAGTTGCTTAAAAAGTAATAGTAGAGGCCTAAGGATGCCTTCCTTCCCTAATTCCATACTGGCATCTGAGAATTTACCCTGGTGATAGGAGAAACGGCAGAATCAACCCACAGAACACCCCCACGTGGCGCCTCCTCCCTGCGATGAGCTCATAGACTCGGGTGATAGGTTGGTTGCTGGGGCATTTTGTCTGGTCTTCCCTGAATTCCTATGAGAAGGGAGCATTGCACCAGGTGTTCCCCAGCATTTCACACAGGGACAGCAGGAAGTTGGAGTGACGTTGTCCACCCCACCTCAGGGTCAGGGTGAGATGCCTTGATTTGCCCCAGATATGCGGAGGGGTGCTGGGTTCCTTTGAACTCTTTCCCAAGAAGTTGCTTGTTTTTTGCAGAGAAGTTGCTGCCAGGTTAAGCCTGTGGCATGGGGACATGGGCCAAGTGTCTTCCTTAAAAAGATGCACACCCCCAGCAAGTGACAATTTCCCCACATTGCCCGCCTCACAAAGACTTACAAATGGCCAAAGTGACAGAAGTTAAAATCGACAAGTACCCAAACCTATTGTGCTTTTGAAAATGAATATTCAGTTAATCAACTAAATAAAAGAATTCTAGAACATGCCAGAGAAATGATTTTTACAGTAATGGCAGGTCTGAGTTGGTGAAGATGGGCTGCGTTCAGGCCTGTGTTTTTATGCCATCTCTGTGACCTCCCATTTCGAAATCCCCTCCAGTCTCAGGGTGGTGGTTTATCCTGCCATATACCATATAGTGGGATCCCTGGCAGCCTCTCTTCCTGTCACAGGGCGTGGGCAGAGGAAACAGGCTTCTCTGGGTTTCATCAGGGAAGTACATCAACAACTGTGTCTGCAATGACCCAGAGAAGATCTGAAAGATACTGAGAGGGGAGACCAGATCCCAGTGTGGTGTTCATCTCTGGGGACCAAGAAAACAGGACAGAAGCAGCTCCTACTTAGTCAGAGTGTAGACCCATCATCTCCTTTCAGGGGTATGGAGGTTTGCTTTTCTTAGATCACACGCTCCTGCTCATCCTAAAATGACCTGCACAAGTACATCACATTTGACTCTTTCAAAATTAATAATAATTAATTCACTTTTTCAATGTGAATAGCAAATGGAATTATCTATTCAGAAGGGCAAATTTTGTTTGCTCTTGGACTGTTTATGCACTTTAATTGTCCTTTTAGTTTGGATGTTTCTTTGTATGAAAGACTTGGAAGACATCTCTAAGAAACCAGGTGTCCTGCATGTTAAAAATGGCCTGTTCCTTCTCCTGCACTGCTGGTGGGAATGCAAACTAGTATAACCACTATGGAAAACTGTTTGGAGGTTTCTCAAACTGCTAAACATGGAGCTTCCATAGCCCAGCAATCCCACTCCTAGGCATCTACCCAAAAGACATAAAAACAATGATTCAAAAAGACACCTGTACCCCCATCTTTATTGCTGCTTTATTTACAATTGGAAAGGCATGGAAACAACCCAAATGCCCACAAATGGATGACTGGATTAAAAAAAAATATGGTACATATGCACAACGGAATATTACTCAGCAATCAAAAAGATAAATAATGCCTTTTGTAGCAACATGGATGGAACTGGAAAAGATCATGCTTAGTAAACTAAGCCAGAAAGTAGATGAAAGATACCGGATGGTTTCACTCATAGCAGGAGTATAATGGACCAGGTGAGAAAATAATGATAATGATGAACAACTATATACCAGAGACATTTTTTGGGGGGTGAGAAGGGAGTGGGGAATTGGATCAAAAACAGTAGGGGGAGGGAAATGCACTGGACTATGGTGCAAATCATGGGGGTGATTTGGTGATGGGAAGCCCACGGGGGTTACAACTGAGATGGGAAAAGACAGAAAATGTTGTAAAAATAAACTATTATATTATTTTTTTAAATTTATATAAGAAAAAAAATGGCCTGTTCCTTTATTATGATAAAGTGGACTTGTATAGCTAATTAATTTAGAGACGATCTATATTTTAGATATTGCTGTCTGTAAATTCTTGCAAGGCTGCCTCTTGAGGAGGGAAACTAAGTGTTAATCCTTCACTCCAAATCCTCATTTTGGACAGCAAGGAGAGTGTAGTTACAGAAGGGAAACTTTTAGTTTAGGAAAAGTAAGGATTTTCTAACATCCGGAGCTTTCCAGTTTGGAATGGGCCGCTGCCCGGGGCAAGGAAGCTGGTGGCAGACACTAAGGGCTTTCAGCCATGGTGACGGAATTCTCCCTAACAAGGCTGCCAGGATCTCCCCAGTTCCTTTCCTCCATCCAGCTGCCAAGTCCAGAAACAGAGAAGGTTCCATTACTGCGAAGGGTCATGGAGGAGAGACCCCTGCTTTCTGAGGTGGGCTGTGCATGTGTGGAAGGCCCAAGTCCTGACTGTGTGCCCTGAGGCCCAAGGTGCGGAGCTGGTTCCCCAGTCCAGTGCCCCGTGCCTGACTTGTGGGGAATGCAGAATGACATCAGCGCCACTCTGCTTACCTCATCAAGAATGTCTTGGGCCTCCCTGGTGTCACAAGGGGTTAAGCTTCAGCACTATGAAGCTATCTGCAGCCACTGCAGCATGAGTTGGGCACCTGGCCAGGGAGCTGACCCACATGGTGCAGCAGACCTCTCCTGTCTTGCCTGCTGCTCCCAGCAGTGCCTGTTCTGCTCCCCACTCTGTCTCTGGTGAATCTTCTTACCCCCCCTCCCCCGAACCTCTGGCCTTACCATAGCTCGTAAAACAATGAAAAAAAAAATCTTGCTTAAAAATTACAAATTGTTGACTGCATTCTGGTGCAAAATTTTAAAAGGTAACAGATGAATGAGCAGGTGGGCATTCTTATGAACCTCTGCTCAAGATGGGTATTGCCCTCCAGGTGTGGAGAGACAAGTAAGCATGGAGATCAGGCCCCCGCTGCTCCAGCCAGAACACCAATCCGCACTCTCTTTGCTTTGATGCAGCATTTTAAAGAAGTGATTCTAAGACTAAACAATACTGGAAACTCCTCTACTTACAAGTAAGCTTGGCAGCTCAGCAGCAAGTTAGCAAGGGAGGCTAAGGGATGTGGGTGATGGCAACATCAATATCACCTTCATTTCTAGCCTCACTTCTTTAGACTTGAGACAGTTTCCCAAGCACACTTGGGTAAGCAGGAGGATCATTTTAAACCTCTAGTTTTGGTGACCTTCAGAGACGTCAGATCTGTATGGCAGATAGTTTTGATGTAACAGAAATTGCCCCAGACTTCCCAGAGGCAGCCTAGATTTCAGTTGTAGCCCCTAACTCTCCCCCACTCCCAGCAGTGTTTTAGTGCTTATTTAAGGAGAATCCCAGGATGAACGCTATACTTAGTATTAATTTTTAGTGCAGGGGTTTACATCTCTAAAAGAGAAAAAAGATTTGCACAGGTTACTTGTAGCAGGCAAATCAAAACTAATTAAAAGGGAATGTAGGTCTTGAATTTTTTTCTATCTTCTTCCATTCTAATACATTAAAATGTTAAATACATTAAAATGTTAAATGGGGTTTTTAAAACAATCCACTGAGGTTAAACCTGTGCTGGCAGAAAGCATTCACGTGGCATTTGCTTTCTAAACAGAAATGCTCGGACTGAGTGTAAAACAAATGGTCAGTATTGTCTGGAGCAGAACTTGTGAGCTACAGCTGTATAGGAGCAGAGATGAGGCTCAGAACAGAAATATGTCAGGACAACCCTCCTGCAGGCCCCCTGCAACACCCTCCAGTTCCACATGTCCCCATCACCTGCACTCTCTTTGCAACTGTCTCCTCACTCCTGTGGTTAAGGTCCATCTGCTACAGAACTTTTTCCCAGACACAAGGCAGTAGCGAGGGAGAAAGGCTTCTGAAGGATCAGTGTCTGGCCCAACAGATTTTATACACGAGGAAATTATTGCTGTAAAGACAGGGTGGTTGAGGAGAGGGTTCAGTGTAGGGTTGCAGCCGAAAGGGGCCAGCTGCACCCTCTGCAAAGCAAGCATAGTGAGCACAGGGCTCAGCGCAGCAGGGCCACCATCAAACTAGTTTGCCTCTCAACTCTGCCATTTTTTAAAATATTGTAATAGTTTATTTTTACATCATTTTGTGCCTTTTTCCATCTCAGTTGTAATCCCGTGGTCTTCCCATCATCAAATCACCCGTCTGCTGCCATCACCTGTATGCCATCACCATAGCCCTGTGCACAACCACCCCCCACCCCCACTCTCCACTCCACCCCTGTAGAATGTCTCTGGTATATAGTTGTTCATTATTTACACACACACATACACACACACACACACACGGTCCTTTATGCTCCTACTATGAGTGAAACCATCCAGTATTTTTGTTTTTCTTTCTGGCTTATTTCACTAAGCATAATCCCTTCCAGCTCCATCCATGTTGCTGCAAAAGGCATGATCAACTCTGCCATTTTTAAAGCATTTAAACCTTTTGGGGCCACAATTCCCTCTATTGAAAACTGAGGACATAACCTGAATTCCATCATGAGATTATTGCTGATATCAAGCATAGAAACTATGGGATAGTTAATTTGGAGACTGTGGTATGCCAAACATATGTTTTTCTTTAATTAATTTAATTTTCTTTCAGTTACTTTTAGGTTATTCTTTCCCACCAAATTCCTCCCTCACCAAAAGTCTTTCCCACAACTCATGCCTGCCCCATGCAGACCATAGCAACAGAAATTGGAAATTAGTCATTCTTTTACACCTTTTGTCATTTAAAGCCAGAAAGAAAATTTTAACTAAAAGAGCAATTAGTGACTAAAACTCAGCTCTCCTTTGTCATCAGGCTAGTGGGGTCCAGGATCCAAAAGACATCTTGTATCTGTTGCTTAAGAACAAAACCCAGAGAGCTGCCAACGTTGGGAGTCTAAGTTCAGAAATTAAACATACCCTTTATGTCCTTTCCTCCAAATTAAAAATTTGCCCTATTAATAAGAATAATAATTTAATGACCACAAAAATTTTTCTACACTTAAATATTAGCATTTTCTGGTTTTAATTGACAAGTTGTTTTCACATTGCAGAAAGGCATAGATAGACAAATTTCCTTTAAGTACTAAAACAAGTATTTAGATGTTAGATTCCTTACCTCCAAATATCTTGGTTTTGTTTTGTGTGTGTGTGGGGTGTTTAAATTCACATGCTATTGAATATTTCATTTTCAACTTGTCAGTCAAGACTATACATATTATGGTTGCTTTAGGTGGCTTTAAATTGTGAATTGTGCACACATGCTTAGCTTACGGGAATACTGGTAATTTAAGTAAATATGTATGTTAGAAAATAAGATAAACTGATTCTCTTTACCTCTAATTCTTCCCTTTATCAACAACCATCCAAACAGGAATAAATTATGTTCATATTTATCATTTACAAATTACATAATAAAAAATTAGCAAGAAATCTGGAAGTTCAGAGCTTGAAGTAGAACCAGATTCACAATAAGGAATATGTTCATGGTACGATTATATTTGTTTTTTTACAGTTGAAAAACTAGAGCAGTTATTTATGGACACAATGTTCAAAATAGACTTTGTTGAAGTAATGTGTGTAAGCTGTTCCCTACCTTTAAAACTAACTTTCTGTTTTCAAAAACTAAGCATTAGCAGATGTTTATCTATTTACAAGACTTTCTCTTTATTCTTGTATTAACTTTCACAATGAGGCAACAGTTTTACTTTCTGACTAACTACAGTGCACATACTCTGTTCTGTAGTTAACCCTTGGGCTCTGTACTTGGACATGAAGTGTAGTATACTGCATTTGGATTTTGTCCATAACAACCACTGATTTTGAAAGATTTAGGCATCAATCTGAGAGCATGAAAATGGCAAAAATGCTTAATCCTTCCTAATCTTAAAAGTTTTCATTGCCCTACATTACCTCCATGTTGCTAAATAAGAACTAAAATATTCACTGGTTGGTTTTATTTAAAAAAAAAATCACAGTGTTGGAACAATATATTCACATGTTTTGTGGAGATGGATGTTACTGTTTTGGAGTCATCTCAAAAGACCCCAATTCCTATTTTAGGATGAAATCTTACCTATTTGTTCCCATGTATGGCCTGTTAATTCAGGCTTTTGGAACCGGCTATGTGTTCCGTCAAGGTCATGAGTTCAGCCTCCATGTGGCACATGAATCTGGCATCCAATGCACCAGGCAAGTAGGATTTGTGCTGAGTCGCCACTTCCTGGAGCGCGAAAGAATTGCCTTACTGAGTATAAGTAAGTTGTATCATCCTGAAATTCCTGGGTCAGTACATTGAATTAGGAAATAAAACCACCCAACAGAGACCATTTCAAACAGTAAATTGCACCTTAGTATGTATCTGCACCTGCAAAATGCCAGCACCCAAAGCCCTGAATGGTCTCAAGGTTCACAACAGAATGCTGTGCCCTTCTGGGAAGCCAAGGTTTTAGCCGTAATGGATGCTTGCTGAATATAGCTCAGTGAGAAGGTAGATATGACCTAATTGAGCAGAAGAATGGGAATGCTGACGTAATTGATGACTTTTGTGAGCAGATTGTTGTATTTAGCTGGCACTTCTCTGTCACTGCCCTCATTTCTATTTTTTGGGTCATCCCCAAGAGTCTTCACTCTCAGGTGGTCTCGACAGTCCATTTTAAAAGAACATCCCATCCTAAAAAAAAAAAAAAAAAAAAAAGCTAAATAAAGTATTCATATTTACTGATATTGATGATAGGATGATTTTAAGATCTTTCCTCTGTGTGATTTCAATATTTGAGTGTGACTTTTCCAAAGAGGAACCAAAAATACTTTGCCTAAAACACCTAAACTTAAATCTATAACTTAAAATCTTGTTGAATTAAATGATTCTCTGTTAGATGTATTTCTAAGTGTGAAGATAGGGGCCATATCCCAAAAGATGTACAGTCAAGTTGCTCCCTGAAGTCATATCTGGGGTGTGACACATCATGGATGGGCGAAGCTCTGCCTATCAGTGGTTCTTTTGCAGAGCAGTGTCTATGCTTCTGACTCTTCTTGTGATGTTTGGGTATTTGTTCCCTGAAGAACGTCTGCCCAGGCCTTTCTCCTCCTGGCTGAAGAGAAGTCACTTTAAGCTTCCCCTTCTTCCTGTTTTTATCATGCACATAGGCACCCACAGGCTGCTCTATAATCTTGGGACTGGACTTCAAAAGGAATCTCCTGATTATCCCTTCTGCCTACAGTCTTCCTCTGTTGCAATCCATCTTGCTTTTTGGTTCTGAATCACAGCACTACCCTGCAAAAAAAAAAAAATCAGTGTTCCTTTGTTCTTTGCAAGTCTGCACTTTGTCACTACTGCCTGATTTGGTCATTTTGCAACTGTCGCAGATTCTGAAAGTGTCTCAGAGTTTCATCAGGGCTCCTCTGAGTCCTCTGTTTTGCCTTCCTGATGTTGTACCTTTGTTTTCCTCTCACTGCTGAAGTATATTCTATGATATGGAACTTACTATGTATTCTTGCAGCCAAGACTTCTAGAAAATTCTTCCTGCTACTAAATACACTGTAACTATAACTAGTTCTGTGTCCAAGTCTTATCCTCAGCCTGGAAAACTTTGTGTCATCTACTGTTTTAAGCCGAGGTCTGATACGATTCAGGTATGGTAAGACCAATAGATCAGGAAACCATTCCCATTGAAAAGATAATTTATTATACTCACAGTTCCCAAAAGGAAGGGGCAAGGCATGCCATGAGGTTGGAAGTACATGGGAAGAAACATGGGAGATTAGGAGGCAGAGGGAGTGAGAAACATGGCGAGAACCTTTATTTTTTTTTGGTGATACCTTGAAGAGTGGGTGAGGCAGGGTTAGTGCCTAGCCTGGGTCACCTGTTGGCTGGTATGAAGAATTCCAGTGGACTCTGGGGGATAAGGTTACTCTGGCTGGTATACATCTGGCCCTGGGATGATGAAGGCAGATGAATGGTGGCCTCAAAAGCCCCCATGAAGGAAGAAGGTGGGGGTATGGGCTGGGGTAGGTTTGCATATGAACATCTGCTCACAGGTGAGTGCTTACCAATAGTGGTTTTCTTTCTAGGAATTAGCTTGCTGGGAGGGGCAGTTCCCCCAGGGTCAAGAAAGCCCCAAGATGGCAAAGCATGAAAATTACAGAACATAAAGACAGGATCACGATACCAGCGTCACCCTTACGGACACATCTCACTTACAAACTAGCCGTGTAGCCTTGAGGTTCTTCTCACCTGTAAAGTGAAGGGTTAAAGAGGGTGGCACTATCAAGAGTCCACTTTTTCTTCTTTCTAGGCTGGAGCCTCTGACATTTCATGATACTTCCCCCTCTCCCCAGGTTCTTGTGGTTCCTATTCCTAAGAGGAAGGTGCACTAACAACATTCTCCCTGACCAACACCAGGAGCAGGACTTAGTGGGTCACACAGGGACTTCATTTTTTTTTTTTAAGATGAATTTATGTATGCATAGAGAACTGGGGTACAGGCCAGAAGTACAGGGGCAGTGAGAGGATTCACCAGAGACAGAGTGGGGAGCAGAACAATGAAGTACATTGCTGAGGGGAGCAGCGGGCAGGTCAGGGAGAGGTCTGCTGCGCCATGTGGGTCACCTCCAGGGCCAGGAATCGAATTCACACTGAGGCTCCTGTGGCCAGCTTCTGTGCTGCGTCTTAGCCCATTTTGCCACCAGGGTGGGCCAGAACTTCATTTTTATCTGTTTTTAATGTGGACTTTTCTGCCTATACTCACATTCCTAACCCCTTTATCAATGGGCCCCTTAGGGTATAATCACTGGTCTTGCCAGCCTAATAACTTTTGAGTTCTTAATCTGCACTAACTGGTTTCTTGGGCAGAAGAGATGTTTGTGACCTATTGCTGGGTGACATTTACTAGCACCTTTGTGAGGAGCCAAAACAGCATCAGTTTCCATGTGTAAGACAAAATATGGCAAACCTTTTGTATTGCATCTTGGAAAAATAAAACTCCATTTTATGTTGTAGAATTATTGATTGAGTTGGCAGTGAAGGAGTGTGGAACTCTTATTTATCAAAGCAAGAGAGGGAAATAAAATCCCTTTATACCATCAATGCCAGCACATGAGCTATAAAGTTTAGAATGCTAAACGTTAATCCAATTGGCACTAATGGAATATCATTCTATATAAACTTAAACTGTGTGGAAAATATTGTATGTTCATGTATGGAAAAAAATTGCAAGGACCAGTACACTGTGATCCAGAATAGTCATGGAACAGGAAAATATGATGTTTTGAGAAGTTTTAAATGTCTAGGAAACATCTTCACAATGGATTTCATAAGTCCTGGTGTTAATCTGAACATTATGAGGTTTTGTAACATGTAGGAGACAGCCTAGTTTACAGCGCTGCCTCATTAATGCAGAATTTATTCAAACAGATGAGAAAAGCAGAAATGGCATTTCACTTAAACACGTACATTTTCAAATGTTTAATGAGTAGCCACTAGCAACCTAATGAACACTTAATTTTACCCATCAGTTATTGCTTGTGATGACCTACATGTGGTTTTTCAACTCTTAAGTTTTAAAAGAGGGCTAAAATGGCCAGTGCTTTAAAAATAAACCAAACACCCATTAAGGCTGACAGACTCAACTGAGACCACACAACTCCTCGAAGCCGAAGCCGAGCCCAGACTACACGGCCCTGCACTGTCTGTGTTGTCTTCAAAGTCCCCACACCGGGGACTTTCCTTAGAGACGCTCAAGTGCCCTGCACTACTAAAGCTGCTTCTGAAACAGGACGTTTGAATATCTGGATCACAGTGGCTTGCTTAATATTTCTGTTTCCTTGAAAAGATAGGCCCATATGTATGATTTAATCACTGCAGTGACTAAACTGCAGCTGTTTTCACGACCTTTATCTTTCTTTCATAATTTTTCAAGTATCAGAGAGCCTCACACACTGACACCATTCACCGCCTTCCAGCAAGCCACTTCAATCACCATTTTTGGCCTTTTCTTTAATTAGGAAAGTAATGAATGAGTCGATTTCCTCACTACTAGCCCCCACTTAGCACTTTCTGCTGCCCTCTTGCTAGAGAGAAAAATGACTTGGTAAATACTGTGGCCATCATTATCGTCATCTGAAGACTGCTTATGCAAAATAAATGCCATTTAACTTGATCTTGGCGTAGCCCTACATAAAAACTATTAAAATGCATAACCATAGATGTAAGAAAATCTGGAAGCGCGTGCACAGAGAGCATTTCTCCTCCAGCGGTTCCCTTGGCAACCATTCCACTAGCGTCTTCCAACAGATACTTAGAATTTGGCAAAGGTGTGTATGTTAATTTTATCGACATGCTTAATATTGCTCATTAAGTTCACAGTTCCCGGATCCCTCCAAATTCTCTCAAGGGGACTTTGTGCTTTGTGAGAATCTTAAAACACCAACAAAGCAGAAGCTTTTTAAAGTGGCTATTGAGTGATTTCCTTATAAATACTTGTGGGTCCTCTCCTCACCACAGGGTTGCCTTATCAATTCTCTTGTGTAATCATGAAGAATATTGTGTGAAGCTTATAAACACATCTGCTGTATTTACTTTTCCGTGTTTTAGTTGTTATACACATCCATGTTATAGTTGTTATATATGATCTTTTATCTGGCTAGAATGAGAATATTGTTTGATGTATGTGTATATTGACTTTTATGGAAAAGGTTCTTAAAAGTTAGAACCATAGCTTTGTAAGCTATATTTAGCACCACTTTGGTTTTAGATAACTGCTTCAATTCTTATCTCTGAACTGCTAATGCATTCTTTTATTTAAATCGGTTGGATTTTTTGGGAGACATTCCCCCCAAGATAAGTAATCATATGTTCGTGTAGCACTTTAAAGCTAATCTACGCAATTGCTGCTACCACATAAAGAGAATTGGGACTGTGTCAGCTCAGTCTTATGTCAGAGAATATGTTAGATGAGATCCTAGAACATTCTGTCATTAATTGTGCTTGAGAACACTTAGCTACACTTGTAAATTGTACAGTAGAGTCAGGTATACCCAGCAATAATACTTGATTAGTTGCAAGAATGTAGCACTTTATGGTTACCTTTATAGACTAGCCCACATATGGAATCAGCCTCAGGGCACTTCATCTTGTACTAGATGTGAAAACAGAGAATGACTTCTACTATTTTCTGGTGAATGGGTAGATATAACAAAATTCTTAGCCAAAAAATTGTCAGAGGCTTATGGTATTTGAACATTACCTTTTCTATTTCCATTCTAAAATATTTAAATTGAGGGGGGGAAGGCATTCTGTCACTTGAAAAGAGCAGATGTCAGTGTCACACATGTCTTACATGTATATATCAGCCTGTGTTCTATATGTGAATATCACTGCTTCTTTAATTGCTGTACTTCTGTGAATGTTTATGGTGTATTGGCAACTCACTGATGTTGGTTAGGAAACATGGTTTACACAATGATTGTCAGTGTGTTCCTTGTACAAATGTTTTCTTGGAGCAGGGAGTGCGGGAGGAATTCACTGATTGATGCCCAGAGATATCCTGGCAGCCCTGGCAAGATAGTTTATATATGCGAAGAACAGAAAGGACCAGGGTGTTGAGGAGAGATAAAGCATTGTATGCCAAGCCTACTGAAACAACGATAGAGAAAATTTCAAAACACATCCCCCTCCCAAAGGGTCAGAGGAGCAGCCAGCAGGAGCAGCTCATGGTCTCCCTGGAGAGCTCTCTTCTTACTCCAAAGTGGGCCTGTAACTGTTGGGTCTACCACTCAGCCATCTTTTCCTAAGACTCAGTGTCTGGGGACTATAGAACACAAAAAGTCTCAGAATGGGATTCTAATTTGCCAGCTTGTAGCAGCAAGCTTATCACGTAAGTTTTGTCAAGTGAACAGAAAGTCAAGCGGACATACAGAACATACAGAGATCATTATCCTCCACTGACAATTAAGGGACACATTACAAGGAATACTCCACGTGAGTAGGAATTCTGTATCAGATACCGTGACCTCAAATTAAGAGAGGCTTCAGGACAACCTTCAGTACAGTAAAGATGAGAAGGTGTCTAAGTAGAAAATGGGTGCAGAGGGAACATTAGGGAGACCTGGAGGGACAGTACCCAGCACATTTGTCTTTCTGATATGTCCTGCATATGTCCTTTCTCTTTTTGGTAACAAAACAGAAATGTCCCTTGCAGAAGAACAACAAACTGAGTATTACTTTTAGAATTAAATACACACAAGCATTGCCAGTGCTTTAGTACAGCTAGAGACTGGATGTAAATCCTAAAATATGTGAGCAATTTATTGTGCTGTGTACTTTATATATTTATTTATATAATATATTTATTATGCATGACATCGTATATTATTCACATATGGTATGATGTATACGAGTTACTATCTCATTATAGTATTACCTATTAATGCATAATGTGATTATGTAATTCATATGTGGCATATAATATATACATATAATAGTATGGGATATTTTATAATATGAATTGTAGGTCTCTTAGAATACATAATTTGTTTGAAGGGCAAGACTCTACATTTTGAGAAGAAAATAAAGTTGAACAATATAAGGTTACATATAGATTATGTGAAACTAGAGAAAATAAATTTCAAGAAAACTCTAGCAAAAGTACATTCTAACTTTGTCAGAGTACAAAGTGAAGTAAATCTTTAATATTTATAAATGAAATAAACTAATAGAAGCTGATCCCTAACTTGCTGGATATTCTAGAAGGTGTGTTTAATTGCTGTATGAAGACATAAAAATTCTGTAGATATACTGACATTATGAGATTTTAGTACTGCGGAACATGGGACAAAACTCTTTGAACAAAGGTCTTGTAACATTTTAAAAATGTCACATTCAGAAAATATTTTTAAAAAGCAAGTAATTTCCTATTGTTTTACAATAAGAAGAAAAGCTATTGTGACTTCCCTGAATTTGAGGTGAAGATTGCTAACTATGATGCTGGAGGCTCAGTGGAGTGACAGCTGCCCACGTCCCCCCTGTTTAAACTGGTCTTGGGCAGCTCCAGGCCACTTGGGGGTAAAGCCTTTGTTTGATATGCTGGTGGCAATGGCCTTTCTTTCTGCCAGTCCCTATAACCAACCTAGCAAATACTGGATTTCCAACTGGTATTTGCTGCTGAAGCCACTAGTTCTAAACACCAAAAAGAAAGTAATAATTTAAATTGCATAACAAAGGTCAACTTGAGGGGACACAGAGTGACCCAAAAAGCCACAAACTTCACTTTCTCTTCCAAGAGACAGCCAGCGTTTGTTAGGATATAGGTGACTGTTGGCAGTGTCAACTGTCCAAGGAACCGGTTCTGGTTGTGCTAGCTCTATTCCCAGTGAAAACCACAGAGGATGGTGTTATGTCCTAGAGCAGGCCATTGTTAGCAGGTGATTGTAAGAGAGGTCGAGAATGCTAGTTTTGGAGGATGGGTGAGAAGTTAAAATATAAATGCAATCTGTTATTTGTGGAAAATATCCACGGGTATACATTATTACTGAAGATGAAGAGGGAGAAGAAAAAAACAAGGCAAGCTTTGCACAGCACCCTTTGATGTTTGCAGGCACTTTGTGATGTCCTGGTAGAAGGTTCTCGTGTGAGCCTGGGCAGTGTGTACTGTCCTTCCTTCCTTATGTCCCTGCCACTATCTTTGCTCCAAACTGGCTATTTACTGGTATCCTCTCTCAAGCCAGCAATTAGTTCTAAATCTGTGACAAATAGGAAGGAAATGACTAAAAGATAATGTTAGACTAAAAGATGGTTTTCAGTTTTCTACCCACAAAGCAGATGCTCCACTTAAAACACATTTGTTTGTGCCCACAGAGCCAGATTCTTTATGTTTGCCAAAAGCAAAGGCTCTCTGAGTCATGGCGATGGAAGAATTCCTGAATGCTTTTTTCTGTCTTCCTTCGCTTTACCATTGGCTGATGGAAATTCAAGAAGAATGCTCGAGAGGCAGGGACTGAATTTCTGATCATGAAATAATTCGCTGAGTAAGTGTGTAGAGCAACATTCTCCGGGCATTCCCTCTACCCATGTGCAGGCAAAATTGGAACCTACGATGAGGACACTGTCAGGATTCTCTAGCAAAACAGAATCAATAAGATCGTGTGTGTTTGTGCAAAGACAGTCATTTCAAGGAATTGGCTACATGAAGGTGAAGGCTGACAAGTCCCAAGGACTTGAGGGTGAGTTGGTCCTCTGGAAACCCCAAAGAGTAAGTGGAGCAGGTTTAGCCCAAAAGCTGAGTTTGAGATCTTGGAGGTCCATATTTCGATCAACTCAAATCAGGAAAATGCCAGTACTGCAATTCAAAGACTGTTAGGTGGAAGAATGTCCCCCTTAACCAAGGGAGGTTCAGCCTTTGTGTTCTGTTCTGGTCCTCAATTGATTGGATGAAATCCACCACATTCACAAGGACAGCCTGCTTTACTCATTCTACCTTCTTTTTTTTTTTAAAGATTTATTTATGTATACAGAACTGGGATACAAGCCAGAGGTGCAGGGGTGGTGAGAGCATTCACCAGAGACAGAGTGCGGAACAGAGCAGGCAGATGGACAAAGTACACTGCTGAGGGGAGCAGCGGGCGGGTCAGGAGAGGTCTGCCATGCCATGTGGATCATCTCCAGGGCTGGGGATTGAACTTGCACTGAAGTAGCTGTGGCTATCTAATGCTGTGTCCTAACCTGTTGTGCCACCAGGGAGGTCCCCCATTCTACCTTCTTAAATGTTAATCTCACCCCAAACATCCTCACAGAAACATCCAGAATAACATTTGAACAAATATGTGGACTCATGGTGGCACAATGAGATTGACTCAAAATTAGCCATCACAGGTATTGAAAAGAAAACCAAAGGGTGGGGGGAAATTAAGTGGATGCATTTTAAGGATGGTGGACAGTCTTCAGCTATGCTCTCGGGCCGGACAGCACAGAACCTGCACAGTGAAAACACCGTAACGCACAACACACGCTAGCTGCTTTAACTTGAAAGACATTGAGAACTTCTGGTAGCTCACAGAACTTCTGGGAGCCTGAGAGCCAGAATAGTGTGAAAGCCACATGGCGAGGCTGAGCCAAGGACACATTCCTGTCTTCCTGGACTGAGCCAGGGTAACATACACTGCTGCCTACCAACCAGATGCCTCCTGCCTAGTCCCTGTGGTCAGAAAAACTACCTGCTTCTCACTGTTACTTTCTAAATCAAAATCAAGAGGAAGAGCATCAAATGAGCAGAGCCAAAGACTTAGCCACTTAGAAAGGCCAGAAAATGATTTCTGGTTTTTTGCCTTAGGCTAAACATGCAATACTCAAATGGAAGAAGACTGTGCAAAGATAATGAGGTCACACTTACTGCATTCTGCGCTTAGCCACCTGCTGCAGCCTCAACCCTCATCTCTTCCAGAAAGCACTACCCCTGGACTCAGAACCACAGTCAGGGCCAGCATTCATGCAGCATGAACCCAGATTCCACCCAAGTCAGCAGAATGGCTCCGCAGTACCCGGCTTGTCTCTGCAGACCTTCAGATCTGTGCTCTTTGTTTCTGGTTCTGTTTTTAAACTCTAGACTTCATTAAGCTCTTCTGTAGGTCTTACTGTGTCTCACCAAGTTTCATTCATTTAACTTTCTGCCACATAGGTCTGACTTGCCTATCCCCACCTCGCCTCAAAACTGTAAGCTCCTTAGAAATAGGAGCCGTATCTTTGTTATTTTTAATCTCCCACAGTACCTGGTATCATACTAAACATGTAAGAGCTGCTGATCAATAAATTTTTGATTAAGTGCAATAAGTTATTCATCTGAATTCATCCTTATCAGGTGAATTTTAATAGTATCTGAGTAATAAATAAAAAAGTTATGATGTTACAGGGATTGAACACTATATATCAAAATGACTACTATGTGCCAGAAATTATTCTGTATGCTTGGGATATAGGAATGAAAAAGAAAAAGGGCACAGATGAGACAGCTCCCTCAAAACCTACTTCCTGATAGAGTCAGACAGTTGATAAACATAAACTATGTTAAGAAGTGATGAATGTGATGCATAAATTAAAAAACAGGGCAGAAAAATACCAGAAGTGCGAATATAGGCCCGACTTACATCTTAGGAAGAAATACTAGAATTTAAAAACTGCTTTTAGACAACCAAAGAAAACTGAATATTTGCTGATTATGGTTCTTTTTTTTTTTTAGCCTGGGATAAGTTGTTACTTTTTTTTTTTTTTTTTAAGATTTACTTATTCATACAGAACTGGGGTACAGGCCAGAGATGCGGAGGGTGAGAGGATTCACCAGATCACCAGAGACAGAGGGGGGAGCAGAACAGGCAGATCAACAAAGTACACTGCTGATGGGAGCAGCAGGCGGGCGGGTCAGGAGAGGTCTGCCACACCTTGTGGATCTCCTCCCCGGCAGGCGGGGATGGAACTCATGCGGAAGTGGCTTAAGCTTCTTAGTGCTGTGCTTTAACCCGCTGCGTCATCGGGGAGGGCCAAGTTGTTTCTTTTTTAATGTGCTTAGGATGTGGCAAGTCTTACAAATGCATGTAGTAGTTTCTTTTGTCTATGCTTTGACTTTAAGCTAGATTTCAAGTACATTTTTCTGATTCTAGACCCATAATTTCAAAGTTAATTAACGTCTAGGTGTTTTTAATATTAACATACCACTGATGTATATTGAGGTTTTATTGTTTATATAACATACTTTCATGAGTAGAAAAAATACAGATAGACCAATATTTGTAAATTTTTCTGAAGTTGAATGATATAAAAAATATTTTGGAAATGGGTATGATAATGGCATTTTGATGATGCCTTTTTAAAGTCCTTAACTGTTTGAAACTGAAATATCTACAGAGAAATAGTGTGACCTAATAGGATGCCTGGGATTTATTCCAGAATTTTCCAGCAAAAAGAAAGGAAGGAATGAACAGAAAGGGGGGGGGGGACTGGAATATGTAACAAGAAATCTGCAAAGTTGATCCTTGAAACTTGTTTATGGGGGGTGGGTAGTTCTCATACTATTCTGTTTACTTTTATATGTGTTCAAAATTTTCCATAATAAAAGTTTGTAAAAGTGATGTGAAAATTATTGTATAAAGGTGACATTTAAACAGATTGAAAGAGCTAAAGGAGGTAAGGGAGAGAGCTGTGGGGGTGTGGAGGGACAAGCAAAGAAATAGTACAAAGTTTCCTGGCAGTTCTGGCCTCCGGATCCCTGAATGGAGAAGGGTGTAGGAACAGGCAAGAAGGTAATTTGGGGGTTTAGGTCACTTGGGGACTTCATGTTACAGTCAGATCCATCCATAGGGTTGCAAAGACACTGCTCAGAGTTGGGTTCAGATGCATTTTCCTTGGGAGTCCATTAAACCGTTCAAACACCCTGCATGTCTTCCCTTAGATTCCGAAATAAGAGCCGTTATATATATTATCCTCCCTATCCAGTAGCACTTCCTGTGATGATGGGAATGTTCCCTGTCTACTTCAGTTCAAGAGCGTCTGGCTACAAGGGACTGTTGAGTGCTTGAGGTGTCTACTATAATCAAGGAGTTCAGTTTTTAAATTAATTTTGTTTTCATTAAATTGAACATGATAAATAATATAAAGGAGAAGACAAAAGAGTGCCTGGGTAAGAGCCAAAAAGTCGGGCAGGTCCACTCAGCCCTGCCCAGGCATGTCCACCTCCTAGAACACCACTCAGAATTGAAATTTAGCTAGTCACCACTTAGGCTCTTTCTACCATTAGTACTTCACTGCCCTCGTTTGCATAAAGCACAAATGAGTGTGGAGGTCCCAGCCTCGTATTTATAAGCACTCATCACCCCAGAGAGGCAGCCCACAGCGCACGTGCTTCTTGAATCTGGACAGTAGGTTTAAAGTCCCAAATAAACATTTTCCCTTTGCTTCAACTTGACCGGCCGTGGGTTTCTTAATCTGCACCCACCTGTAGCTGTGTCTACCGTACGGGAGGTGGCCCATTTGTTTTGGCTTTTCCTTCCCTACTGGTTTTTATTTAATTCAAGCATCCAGGTTGGTCTCACCTCTGAGCACATGCACCTTTGCCTGGCGGTTCCCTGTGTATCCATCAGGCTGGAGCTGAAGTCATTACCACACTAGAAGAAGGTCCCCTCCTCTTTGCTCTCATGGTCCTTAGTTGTCTGTTGAGGCACTTCTGCCCAGGCAAAACTACAGTTTGATACTTAACGAATGTCTGAAGCCAAAAGCTCCTCAAGGTTGGGGTCTGGCCACCATCGTCTACCCCCAGGGTCAGCCTACAATAATACTGACTGAAGTGGAAATAGGGATGGATCCTTGTCAGTGTATATGGTTTGTGGAGGATGAGAGACCTTTAACCCAGTTTGGGGAGGGGTTGATCCACTAGGGAGTAGTTTCTTCAATAAACCTTATTTCAGATTTTAAAGGATGAGTAGGAATGAGTAGCATGAAAGTAAGTTGTAGAAGCTATTTCCTACAAAAATGAAACAACAACAAGAAGGAAGGAGCAGGAAAACTATGGAGAGTGTGGGGGTCTGTGGGTAGTCTGTGGCAGTCAGGTGGGGACTGAATGAGAGCACAGAGGTTGCCTTGAAATGGAACCTATTGGCCTGGGTTTGCCAGAGCTTTTCTTTGTGTTTTTTGTTTGTTTGTTTGTTTTGAAAGCCAGAAGTAGATAGTCAAACTTTCCTGGTCACAAGCTAGGTCAACACTTCTGAATTTCTGAGTTCTGCAATACAAAACCCTCAGACAATATACAAATGTCGGGGTGTGGCTGTGTTCCAAGGGAGCTTTGTTTATGGACACTGCAATGTGTATTCCAGATAGTTTTCATTTAACATATCATTTAAAGGCCTAACAATGATTCTTGGCTCATGGACCCTATGAAAAAAGGAAGTTGGCCATACATGGCCCTTGGTAGTTGCCAACTCCTGCTTTGGGGGAAAGGAGGACACTGGGGGCTGGAAGGAGGGCTGGAAGTGGTCAGACCAGATTTCCTTGGCTTTCGGTGGCATCCTGTCATGGCATCCTCTGGTGTCCCGACATAGCAGCTTGGTTAGGACACTGAGAAGCAATCTGGGTGGGAGAGAAAGGCCTGCTTGGAGACATACATTTTGGATTCAGCTGGGCTCAGTGATGGATGTGCAGCGTTAGGGAGTAAAAGAATGATACACATCCCAGCTTTGATTTAATAATCATATCAGCAGGGTCCCTGTATTCTCATTGACCAAAAAAGAAACAGCACATTTTAACGTATGTTTATTTCTGGGCCTTTTGTCGGGTCTTTCTTAAATCTGCAAAAATTTCACCTGGTTCTAAGATTATAAGTGATTTGTTATAATATATAGCAAATATAATCTATTTGCTATTTAATAGGAATAGCTTTCTTTGCTGGTGAATGAATTATCCAATTGTTACTTTACAAAAATGATACCGCTCCTGGGATTTTCCTTTAACTTTTGTTCAATTTTGCTGTGAACCTAAAGCTGTTCTTCAAAACAAAAAATCTTACTTTTTTTTTTAAGGTACTATGTCTAGAGCTACTGAACTGAGGACTCTACATGACATAGTGTCATATGAAAGCAACTTGCAAAATTTAAAAATGTTGATACCCAGTCGTCTGTTATTGTTGACATGGTTTCACAGCCTATAGCACCTAAAGAAGTAGTTCAACAGTCTCTGTCAAAGTATACAATTACAGAACATAAACTTTGCATGCCATGTTAGGAAAATTCAAGTAATGAAACCTAGGCCTTTGAGTATAGTAGACCTCCTGTAGCTTTTTCCAAATCTTAGTGGCTCTCCTCATTACATGGTGAAGAGGGAATAAAAATCTTGTAATTCCAATTATTAGTAAATGTTGCATTACCATAATTGCATAAATCATCAATGCAACCCTACAATTCTCCTTCTCACTTGTGCTATTTTAGAAGTTGTCTACTATGTGAATGTTAGTGAAAACTGAACTCATTTGTATTATAACTTTGAATACTACTCAAGGGGTAGAGCAATCTAGTTAAATAAGAAAACTTTATGTGGTATATGTCCTGCAGGTCTGCATTAAGATACCACTGATTAAGATTGGTATTTGGTATTTGGTAAGATCACCAAATCACCCATGTGCCATCACCACAGTCCAGTGCACTTTCCAACCCCCCCCCCACCATTTTTTATACCCTTCCCCACTGTATCCCCTTAAAAAGTCATTCATTATTATTATTATTTTCTCCCCTGATCCTTTATACTCCTGCTATGAGTGAAACCATCCGGTATTTTTCCTTTTCTTTCTGGCTTATTTCACTAAGCATGATCTTTTCCAGCTCCATCCATGTTGCTACAAAAGGCATGTGTTTATTTTTTGATTGCTGAGTAATATTCCATTGTATATATGTACCACATCTTTTTAAACCAGTCATCTACTTTTGGGCATTAGGTTTTGCCCCTGGTATGAAGAAACCATGTTCTGATTTCGTAGTATTGTTTTTCTGTCTACAAGATTTTGAGAGATTTATTTCTTGCCAGTCTGTAATAAGGTTTAGGATGCCTTACCTATTCTCTGTGGTTGTCTAGTTCAATAAATGTATTAAGTCAGTATATGAGAAAGTAGATGAGAAAATGATTGACCAACTGAAATTTGCAGTTAGTAAAGTTAATAGCTAGTAAAAAGTTGCCTTAGTATCATAAGATATTTGGTAAGTTAGCAGAAAGGCCAAAGAAATTCTTCTCAATGTGGTGGTCCTAGTTAAAGAAGAGCTTTGCGTGGAAAATTATTACCCCTAAGAAGAACGTCTCACACTTCTTCTTTGTTTTAACCATCTCCCCACACCCCAGCTTCCTCCTTAGTGCCTGATCTTGCACCCTTAGACACTGTGACCTGATACTTTCAGCTCTTGACATAACATAATGGTGATAGTTTGTGTCACTGTCAGGCATTATCCTAATGTCTCTTCCCATGTCTGGAGAGATGTGTCATTATGCAGATGAGGAGACTGAGACCTGGAGAGGATAAGCCCCGTGCCCAAGACCACCTGGCTAGAACTCTGTGGAGCTGAAATTCAAACCTAGCGAATGAGTGGCAGTCATCACACAGTATGTAACGTGAGGCAGGTCCAGCCTTGACAGGGCTCCGCTCACTACAAGACCCCTCCTTCAGCTGAGCCAGATTCAAATGAGCTTACTGAACTTGTTCTTTGCTGTTCCTTGTTGCACCTTCCTATCCCAAGTCTCCACTAGGACTTCCAGTTCTGAGAGAACTCAAAGTATATGGCAAGTTCTGCCCACGAATGGGCTTACAGCACTGGCACAGTCCACTCCCTTCACACCTAAGCAAAAGGGGGTTACCAGAGAAGCAGAATATACTTCTGATTGTTCTGGAGTATAATATTGGAAACAGTGTCCTTTAATGGACTGCTACCATGATGCTGGAGTCTGGTCCATCATCTCTTGCGGATTACTGAAGAGGCCTTTTAATGGCATGTTCAATCTCCAAAGTGGCTGCTCCCAGATTTTTCTGTAACCAGTGCCAGGGGTACTAGAACATAAATTTGATGTGAGCTCCCCTTTTTAAAACCTTTGTGACATCCTCTTGCCCTTAGGATGGAGAATGATCCCTTTGAGTCATGTCTAAAGTCCTGAGTGACCGCCTGCTTGCCTCTTCTGTCCAGCCTCACACCTCTCATATTCTCCATCCGGTTTGCAGAATCTGTTTGCATTTCTGCAGGAGTGTGGCTTTTTTGTCCCCAAGCCATTGCAGATATTGTTCCGTCAGGCTCCCGGTGCCCACATCAAATGTCCTCAGCTCTGCACTTGTGTCTACTCACTTTTCTTCACTGCCGCAGTGTGCACACTCAAACTTCTCTTGCATGAGTAAGGGAAAATTGCCTATTCCATTTTAATTGCTTAACATTCATTTTAATCTCTCAAATTCCCATATTCATTATGTTTTTGCCAATAACTAAATTTCATCTCTCTTTTCAAATGTTTACTTTTTTTTTTAAAGATTTATTTGTGCATACAGAACTGGGGTACAGGCCAGAGGCTCAGGGGCGGTGAGAGGCTTCACCAGAGACAGAGTGGGGAGCAGAACAAGCAGATCGACGAAGTACACTGCTGAGGGGAGCGCGGGCGGGTCAGGAGAGGTCTGCCGCGCCATGTGGTCACCTCCGGGGCAGGCAGGGATCGAACTAATGCGGAAGCGGCTTTAGATTCTCAGTGCTGTGCTTTAACCCGCTGCGCCACCAGGGAGGGCCCAAATGTTTACTTTTTTCCCTTTCTTCTCGCCTTCTCTTTTTCCACCATTTTAAAGATAATGCAGTCCTGTTTTTCAGTTTAGTCTTCTTAGTTGCCAGCACAATGCTCCTGGGTTGCTCATTTCTATCAGGACTGTTGAAGAACTTGGCTGCTTGTCTTAGGGTCCTTCTGTGAAGTCCAAGCCTTGTTTGGGCTGTGTTTGCCTGCAGCTCTGGGAAGCATTATGTTTGTTGCACAATGTCTTAAAGGGATAGAATTTGCCTTCAAATTACTTGTTATGAGCAGCAAAGAATGAAGAGGAAAGCCATTTGGGTGGAAATCATGCAAAAAAGAAGGGATCTTTAAGCAGAAATTTTCCCAGGTTAAAATGATTCATATTTTTGGTGTCGATCTAGATTTACTTAGATTATAACACTTCTGTTTGCTTTCACGGTTACAAAAGAGTCACTGTTGAAGAAGCCCAACTAATAATTGTTCTGTGTTGTTTTCTCCTTGTTCCAGAGGTTACTCTGAAGGTTCATGTCAGTGACGCCAGCACCCATCAGCCTGTCCCGGATGCACTGATTGAAGTTTTCACCAACCAGGTCTCCATCGCCTCTGGCACCTCAGGGACCGATGGAGTTGCCTTCATCAAGTTCCAGTATAAGCTGGGCACTCAGCTGATCGTCACTGCCACGAAGCATGCCTACGTACCAAACTCAGCTCCCTGGAAGCCCATCCGATTACCTGGTAAGGTGCTTTTCACCTTTCTTGTAAACAGAATCAGACACAGGAGTTTTGACAGTATAAGATAATCAGCAAAGTGTTTATTCTCTGCTTCACCTTTTGGGCTCCCTTAGGTAAAGGGATAATAGAGCCAATGTATGAGGCTTTTTAGTTTATCTTTATTCCCTGACATTCCATTCTCTTCCCTACTGGCAGGATGGGGCTTGGGCAGTGCTTCAGAGTGGAGCCTCCCTGTCCTGGTTTTTGGGACCTGAGAGCAAGCACAAGACTATCTTTCTTTTCTTACCTAGGAGCCACACTCCAGTGTATTCACTCCATCTTCAATAATAGTCTGCATTTGTACCTTGTGATCACTACATGGGTGGGGTTTCTCCCACCCATCAAACAATTCACAGAGTCTCAGACACCAGCAAGGTCTCCTACAATTTAACTCAACTCTGATACCCATTCCTGGACGTAGTCAGGTCCCACCGTTAGGGACCTGACCCCAGGCCCCAGTTCAGACACCAGTCCCCAGACCAGATTGTCACTCTGCTTCTGACCTACAGGCTGGGAGTCAGAGAGTCCTGTGATTCCCTTCTTGGGAATCCATTCATTTGCTAAAGGGGCTCACAGAACTCAGGAAAGAGATACCTACACCAGCACAGGTTATTACAAAAGGGATTATATGAGCAGCCATGTAGAAGAGATGCTTTGGGCAAGTTACGGTGCGCTCTCGGGGCACGCCCCTTCCCAGCAGCTCCGCATGCTGGTCTACCTGCAAAGCCTCTGAACCTGTCCTTTTGGATTTCTATGGAGGCTTCATTATTTAGGTGTGCTTGATCAAATCATTAGCCTTGGGGATTGATTTGACCTCCGGTTCCTCTTCCTTCCTCAGTGTTACTGTATTGGAACGGAAAGATTCAACCCCCAGTTCACGGTTCCTTCCGCTGCCTGCTAGCCCCCATCCTCAAGTTATCAAGGGCTTTTCACTAAAACCACTGTATTAAATAAACTGCAGTTGAAAGGAGCTTACTCGGAATAACAAAAGACACCTTTTTAGCTCTTATCACTTAGGAAATTCCAAAGGTTTTAGGAGCTCTAAGCCGGGCAGAGAGGCCAAATACATTTTTCCTTTGCTAAATCACAATATCACATTACCATTGGCCTCTTCAAAGAGGTCAGTATCCCATGGGGGCTGATGCTGATTCAGCTTGGGATGGTGTATGTGGGGAACAGCCCACAGTCCCCCTCTGGGCTCCAGCTAGTATGCAAAGCACATTATCTCTGGGCACCAAGATTAGGTGAATGCCAAGGATGGGGATGAGAGCCAGGGGGCTGGGAGGAACCAGATCTTGGCTCCTAATCTGTGGTTGTCTCCTTCGCTTCAGTGTCCATTTGTGTAAAATGGAACTAACACCTAGAATTGTTCTGACTAAAATGAGTTAGCACATGTCACCCACCTTCCAGTGCCTAAAGCAGAGTAGGGGCTCCATAAATACGTGACGCCTGGCTCAGTTCCACTGTCAGTGCTCATCTGTGCCACAGCCACGATGTTGGGTCCTTTGCCTGGACAGACCTCCCCACCTCCCCCACAGAATCATATGCACACTGTTGTGTGGAAACAAAGAATGAGCCATGGGTGCTGGAACAGAAAAACAGGAGGCAGGAAGTGTTCCTGCCTTGTGTTTGCTACCTTGTGTTCTTTGACCCCCATGTTATTGTCGCATGTTATTGATGCACTTGCTGAGAGCTTCCGCCTACCCCCAGCCCCAGGCTCAAGGGGATAAATAGGGAAGGAGAGAAGAATAAAGTGTGCCTTTGCTGGCTGACCAAGAAGTGTGTGCTTTAATCCTGACGTCCTTCGCTCAGACCATCTCTGCTGTCGTGCTGGCGCGGCACACACCTTGTCACCATTCCTGCTGCTTATTTATTAAGTCCCTACTGTGTGCCAGGTACTGGCCTGGACATTGAGAGAACAGATCTAAGAACAAAGAACTTGTCCTGAGGAAGTTTGTAAGTTCGTTGTGGAGTCCTCCACAGACGCCATCCCCTTTTCATTTGGAAAATGCTGAGAGATTTGGTGTCTATGTATGAGACGCTGTCAGTGAGCATGTAACCAGCTTCCGTGAGTGAGCACAGGCTTCCTGAGGGGGTGAGAAGGGAGCTGAGTGTTGAGGATGAATAGATAGTCACATCCTGAAATGTGAAAACATCAGACTTGGGAACTCAACCATTCAGTCTGGGGGCGACCTGGATATCTGCATTTGGTCACATAACTCCTTCCTCCCTGATACTCATGAATAAGTGTTCCCCAAAGTGTGAGACCACTGCTGTGTCAGCTATGGAAAGTGGGTCTGATATAGATGCAACTGGAGATTATGTAGAAACATCTTAGAGAAAAGAAGATAAGCCTGAGTGACATTTGGCAGGCAAAAATCCAGAAAGCTTTGTGGAATAGATCGGAAAAAGAGAAAGGGCAGAACACAAGATATGTGAGTTGAAGCTCAGGTTTCTGGCTGGTGAGGGAAGGGACGGACCAGACCGACAAGAGGTAGAGAACCACAGGCTGCTTGCCTAAAGTGACCTCGAAGTGACAGCCACCCCCAAGCTCAGTGGGATGGAGTATGGGGGAGGTCAAGGGACGTGGGAGGAAAGGTTGAGCTCTTCATCCACGTCCAAGAGCATTGCCTGGCTCTTTCCCACTCCCTTCAGCCCCTGGCAGCTATTCATCTCCGCTCCGTCTCTCTGGGTCTCCCAGCTCTGGACAGTGCAGATAAGTGGGACCCTACAGCGTGGGGCCCTTGGTGGCTTCTTCCTCTCCTTAATGGTTTCAAGGTTCATCCAGGTAGCCTGAATCAGTTCTTTATTCCTTTTATGGAGGAACAATATTCCATTGTATGAACATCCCACTTTTTGTAATGTGTTCATCACTTGATGGATATTGGGTTGTTTACATTTGGGGGCAGTTATGGATAACATTCACATGGGTAGTCTCATAGGAGCTTTTGTGTTTGCAGGTGTTTTCACTTCTCCTGGAGTAGGTTTGCCAGGTCACGTGGTAACTGTGCTTCATATTTTGAGGAACGGGCAGGTTCTTTATTACGGCGTTTGCCACATTCTGCTGTTATGCACACTTGTGTTGTGTTCCGAGTCCTCTAACGCAGCACCCCTGAAGGACAGGCTGTTGCCCTGCTGATGGGCTTCACCCAGGACCCAGCACTGAGCCCTGTGAATAGCAGCAGCTCTAAGCAAACTGCAGAGAGTGTGTGAATAGGGGTCATGGCCAAGGCTAGTTCACCAGTCCCCTCTGCACCATGAAGAGTTAGCAATGCTAAGAAATTGATGTTCTCAGCACTTTGTTATCTCCAGTTTTTGATATTTTCTTCAAAAGATCTTTTAACATTCCAGGCCTTCCTTTCCTCTTCTTTAAATTTAAAAACACAGACTGGATGAAATCTAAGAGGACTTAGAATTTAAGTCCATACAGCATAGCAAGTGGCTGAAGACAGACTGTGAGAATTCAAATTCCAGCTCCAGTATTTATTAGCTGGGCGATCGTGAGGAATTTGATTCACTTTCTGTAAATCTGTTTCCTCAACTGTTAAATGGGGCATGTTAATAATATCAATTTCATAGTGTTGTTTTGAGTTTAAATAAATTACTAAAATATGAGTGGTAAGAATAACGTCAGGGGCCCTCCCTGGTGGTGCAGCGGGTTAAAGCACAGCACTGAGAAGCTAAAGCCACTTCAGCATGAGTTCCATCCCCTCCCTGGAGGTGACCACATGGCGTGACAGACCTCTCCTGACCTGCCCGCTGCTCCCCTCAGCAGTATACTTCATCAGTCAGCCTGTTAGGCTCCCCACTCTGTCTTTGGTGAATCCTCTCACTGCCCCTGCACCTCTGGCCTGTACCCCAGTTCTGTATGCATAAATAAATAAATATTAAAAAAAAAGAACAGGGATTACAATTGAGATTTAAAAAATGTACAAAATGATGTAAAAATAAACTATTATGTTATAAAAAAAAAAAAAGAATAACATCAGACCTGTCAGGGAGAGTTCAGTAATGTTGTGGTTATTATTATTCCATAATACAGTCATTTGTTTTCTCTTAATTTGTATTATATCCAGAAATTTGTAGGGTTTGTATATATTTTTTTAGTTTTTACACAGGCAAAAATTTTAAAATGGCACAAATTCTGTGGACATTTTGATTTAAATGTCAGAATTCCCTTATATCCATTTTGTTTTTGCAGTGTTTTCTTCACTGAGCCTTGGCCTGCTTCCAGAACGATCTGCTACTCTTATGGTGTATGAAGATGTTGTCCAAATAGTCTCAGGATTCCAAGGTATGTTTGATAATTAAGTAGAAGAGAATAGTAACTTCCAGGCAGTCTGCTAACACCTCAGGGGTGGTATTTGTCAGATGGTGGCCTTGCCTGGACAGAAGGTCTGCCATCCCAGTGAAGGCCCATCACACTTGAGTTTTGGTTGAATTGTCCATTGGCTGTGACTCTGTTTCTTTTTGGTCCAGTCTTTAAGAGAAACAAAGGCTTCCCTAAATCTCTTTCTCCCTTAAAGGAAGAATATTCAGCTCATGACATCAGTCCAGAACTCACCTTGGGCCTCACTGACTAGGGCATTGGTCACTTTTAAAAGGCCCACAAGCTTTTGGGTGAACAGTTTCAGTTTTGCAAGATGAGAATGTTCTAAAATCTGTGGCATGACCATGTACATATGTTTAACACTACAGAACCATTCTACATCATACATAATGATGTGTATGAATGTGACCTCCCCACTTCTAACTTCCCTTGTGAAAAACTAATTCAGGAAGTTTGAGGAACTTCCCTTCATTGGTATTGGGGTTAGAATTGGGAATAGAGCTTGTGTGAAGCAGATTTGTGCTGATGTCATTTTCTTCCATCTAAATCATGATCCTGAGAGTATTTCCCAGTTGTTACTGTTTCACCAGATTAGTTTTTATTAACATCGCTCCTTTGTTTTGATACCATTTGCACTAGTCATTCTCTGCCTGATCACATTCTGCTCATCTGTAGGTGAGCTGCTTTCTTCCTGTTTTATGGAGTGACTCTAAACAGCTTAAGATATGTTGAAGAACCAGTCTTTCTCTCAACCTGGAGTGTATGGGTTTTTAACTTACTACATGTTCTGTGTTGTTCTAAGGCTATAGCCCCCATGATGTTCCTGACCTGTTCATCGATTTATAAATGCCTCCCTTCCTTTTCACTGGTCCTTTCTCTAGTCTTACATTTTTTCATTGATAATCATCATCTCCTGTCTTTCTAGCCAATCTCAGATTATGTCTTAGATGTCTTCTACTCTCTGTAAATGGCCCGTCCTTTCCAAGAGATACCGATCTACCAGCAAAACCTTCATTGAAAAGTTCTCAAGTAGCTGGGCAGTGAGGCTCCTGTGCTGTGTCCCTGGGCCTTTGAAAGCAGACCAGAGCCAGGCTGTGGAGTACAGTTCAGAAAGGGATGTTGTCCAGTGGGACCCCACCACCACCCTCTTCCCCAAACCTGAGCCCACATGTTAGGGGACTCAAACATGCTTCAGCCTTTCCTCCTCTGCTCTGAATACTGCCCCTCTCTGTGCTGAATGTCCCTGAGGACATGCCTTCCTGCAGCCTTCGCTAGCAGCAGCTGAGTTTCCACACAGGGGCTTACCCCGTCACTCTCCTGTAGCTCATTCACGCTATTGTGCCTCCTCTCTTTGATCAATGTAGCTCCTTTGGAAACTGATTGGCTCATTCGCCATGTTTTTGGTCAACTTTCCTCCTGGAATAAAGACTTTAGCTCTTGGTTCCCCAGTTCACACTGCTCCCATAATAGCATCTGGGTCTATTAGCATCCATATGGATGGGCCCTGCCTCATGTCCCAGCTGCTGTTCTACAAAAGGGGTGCTTTTCCTCTGCCTACTTCAGTCACCCACATCCACAGCCCTTGACCTTGTCCTTGCAGCTGCGTTACCTCCAAGCCTACTCACCACATTCCAGCCTCTACTCCAAAGCATGGGCTGTGCCCACTGAGGCCTCCAGTGTCCTGACTGCTGTGTTTGCCCCCTTACAATTGCCTCCCTCCATGCCTGGGTGTTGTGCTCCATCGCTGGGAGTGCTCCCTTGTAGATACTCCCAACATTCTTGCTCCTCTCTCTCTCTGCCAGCTTTGCCTAAGTAGCTTCTGACCCTGGTTGAACTCAGCTACCGATGACCACACCAAATAACTGCACGTGGCTCGAGGAAACCTCAGAGTTGCATGATGAGTTGCAGTGGTCATAACCACAGACCTCGAATAGACTCTCAGTCCTTCAGGAAGGAGGACACTTCCTGGTAATTTATTTTCTGAATCTCCGAGATGGCTGTGTCCTACCCTCTCCTGTCTTTGAATTTCTTGTCTTAGGTCACACACTCTCACATTCTCTTTCAGCTAATGACACCTCTACAGAGTCCATTGAGAAACAGGGCCCTTACAATCCTGCAGCTCCCTGTCACACAGGAGGCAGCTTCCTGGTTGACATGCCGGTGCGCCTGCTTGTGCACCACCCGCATCTCTTCTTTGTCACAGGAACTCCTTTGCCATACTTGCCCACCCTCTCCTGCACCGCTGCTTCCTCCTGCTCTGCAGAGGACTAATGTTACAGTCTGTGCATCTCTAAAAAAGTGCTTTTGTGACTGTATTCTGTCCGGCCACTGCCCTGCTCCGCTCCTGGCCTTGCAAGGATTCTGCATCCCTAGCTCCGCCTCCTCACTACTCATCCCCTCTTCAGCACACTCCAGCCTGCTTTCCTTCCTCATTGCACCACAGAAACTGCTTTGTCTGTCTCTTATGACCCCCACTGCCAAACCACTAACACTTGCCCAGCTCTCTCCCTGTACATCTCTACCGTAGCCAGAAGAGACCACTCACTGCCCCATCCGCTCTGTCCTCTCTTTGATTCCATGACATCATGCTGTGATTTTCTTTCTATCCCTCAGTCTCCTCCTGGACACTCCAGTGCCTCTCTTTGGCCTATCCTTCTTCCTTTCCATCCTCCCTAGACCATTGCTTTAAATGGTCCCACGACACCTACTCCTCCCAGTTTCCTACCTCTAACCCAGACTGTCCCCTGAGCTGCAGGCTAGGGCTGGCTGCCTACTTAGCAATCTCTATTTGGATAGCTAATGGACATCTCAGACTTAACAAGCACACAGAACTCTTGATGCTGCCATCTCAATAAGCAAAACCTGAGAGCTACCCTTAATTCTCCTCTCCTATGTCTGTTTCTCTTACAGAACAGATTCTTTCTTTTTGCACTGCCATCCCTTTAATGCAAGACCCCTCTATTCCAACTTCCCCCCAGAGAACTGCAGTCAGTCTAGCTGGTTGTCCCATTCCCACTCTTGCCACCTAAGTGGCCATCTTCTTCACAAAGTCAAAACCATCCATCATCTTGCTTCAGTTCTTCCTTGGAATAACAGTTCTACCTGGAATCACATCTCAGATCCTTACTGTAATGCTTTCTACCCTTGCCCTGGCTCTTGTGGTTCTTGGGTTGTCTGGAAGGTGACTGGAGATGAGAATGGTATTTATGATAATTTCCCACAGAGGAGATTCCATTGCACCCCCTTTCAGCCCTGCAGTGTTCATAGTCAACCTTTTCTCTTCTTCTCAGCCACCATTGACACTCACCAGACACATATGTGTGATCCCTTCCCAGGCCCCACTCCCTGGGAGGGACACTCACCTTAGCAAGGTGTTTGTGACAAGGGCCCCAGCTCCTATCAGCAGGGCCCATTGCGGTGACCACACTCTGCACCTGTGGTGGCCAGACCTCCAGCTGCTGCCTCGTCTGCTCCTCACCGTCACCTGCCTACCCTGACACCTGATGTCTCCTCCGGTGGCTGTGATGGGTGTAAGGGTTGCAGCTACCGTGCCATCTGCCATCTGCAAGCGGGCAGTTGCGTGTGACCTTCATCTCCCCTTCTTATTTATACTCCACCAGTCAGATGGCATCGCAGTGAGCCTGAACCTCA
The DNA here is from genome assembly GCF_000260355.1 of Condylura cristata. NCBI lineage: Eukaryota > Metazoa > Chordata > Mammalia > Eulipotyphla > Talpidae > Condylura > Condylura cristata. The sequence goes on along the minus strand of NW_004567131.1, from coordinate 19,171,939 downwards.
GCCCTGGGTCACTTCTCACGCCACCCTATGCTTGCACGCACTGGATGGCTTCTCCGCCAGGACACTGTTCTCTTGTGCCAGCCTAAGAGAAATCTGCCTGACCATGCAACAACCTCCCTGGTGTGCTGTTCTCCAGTCTTACGTTAGGATGGAGCTGGACCAGAGAAGGTTAAATAGAGTTCCAGCCTCTTACACCTCCGGAACGGTGTACCTTCAGCTGAACTGAAGTACAATCTTCCTGAATAAACTTCAATTTTTCCACTTCCTTCAGTGCCTCCCCTGTGCCCATGGGATAAATCCAGTCTCCTTACCCTGCACACAAAGGCCTCCCTGACCAGGCCTCCATATCCTTTCTAGTGCTCTCTTTCCTGGTTTGAATTCCAGCCTCAGTACCTCTATTGAAGTTTCCATTTTGAAATGTTCATGGTCAAATAAAATAGAATAAATTCATGGTCACTGAGAGGTTTCCTTGAAAAATAAAAGGACTGTGCTCTTGTTTTCTTCTCTGTAGGTGTAGTGTCTATTTAAATGCAGATCATACATGGTGGTGGGGTTATGGACAATGCTTATTTCCAATGGAACCAGTCTTAGCAATTAGCAACCATTTTATTTTCAATGTTACCAAAGTGATTGTGTTTTCATGGTTGCTATTGTTTTATAAATAGTCTGGTACAATTACAATGTGTGACTTAGTAATTGGTTAACTGTTGTGATTTTTCCCTGCATCCACTGTATCTGAATCCATTGTTTGAAAATTGCTTTCAGACTTTTCAATGAGAAGGAAAAGAGATACTTCTCAATTGTTTTGTAAGAATCATTTTCTAGGAGAGTGTTTTGTACTTTGCTAATGAAAGCATTCACACTGAAACCTTGTAGAGGAGGATTTTCATGGTAATTCTGAGTTTAGGGTCAAGATTAGTAGGAATGGATGGTTTTGCTAAAGTTGTTGGAAGACTGGAGCCCACACAATGGCTTCCAGCCTGCAGTTCTGGCTCCCAAAGCATCTTCCAGGCCACGCTATCTCAAGAACAAGGCATTTGTTGAATCAGAATATGGTTATGGCAAATACAAAGAAGAAAGATGCCCATGATGACTGGTGGCTTCACTGTCGTGCGACCAACTGGCACAACCAAATCAGTGGTCTCCATCCTCACCTGACTGGCAGTGAGTAGAACATCAGTTTTGAAGTAGACTGGTTGTACTAAAAATGGATTCAGAGGTGAGATGAAAGGAATCCATTTCTTCCTTTTACAGTGATTTTCAGCAAGTCATTTAACCTCTCTGGGCTTTAACTTCCTCTCCCTATATGGAGAGCAGAGAGTTCCTTCTTCACAGGCCTGTTGTAAGTAGTAAGTGAAATCATACTTAGATGAGAACTTTCTAGATCCTAGAGCACTGAACCACACTTGTAGTACAGTATGGTAGTGCCTGGGTCAATATTGATTTCCGATTGTCACCGATTGGATAAGTGTGGAGCTCTGCTGGTTTCTCGAAAGAAGAATGTGATCAGCTTGGAATGCAAAACAGTCAATGTATAAATAGATCAAATGAACAATAGGATCATCCTAAAGTAGAGGCAACTTTTAGAAGGTTTTTGCAATAGTTAAGGCAAGGGGTTATGATGAGTAACAGAGTAGGGTCAGAAAAAAGGAAAAAATGGTGCTTAGAAGTATTGATAAGAGAAGCCCTTTGCACTTGAGTTAACATGTAAAAGAATGGAAATGGGAAATAATGATGAAGACCTGGAATGAGACCTGGGTGTTGGAGAGAATTGGGTGCTGTTAAGTGGGAGTGAAAGTGGCTTAAGAGGACCTGGGAGGCACCCAACTAGAGCTGTCTAGAAGGCAGAGAGAAATACAGCCTGGGCTTGGAAGAGGGCTTGGAAAAGAAGAAGATAAGAGCTGAGGTTGTGACTATGGAGGGGAGTCAATAGGGAAAGAGTTAGAAGTGTAGAGACAACCGCAGCTGCCTTGTAGAAGTGTTTGATCAGCAGGAGGGGGAGGGGTGAGTACTTGTGGAGGGAAAAGCAGGCTGACCCTGGGGAGACCAGAATGCCACAGTTGAATGCCCAGAAGGAGGGACTCCTGGGGGTTGGGAGCTGGTGAACAGAGTTGACCATTGTGAAGAGGTCACCAAGGATGAAGGCTGAGAACTGGTCATGGGGCTGCCAATTGCATGGCCGTCAGTTGACATTTCCAAGGGCAGCCTGTGTTGTGAGGAAAAGCCGCATCACTGGGGGTGGGTTGATGGAGAGAAGGCATTTCTGTAGAAGGCTAGCAGAGTTAAAGTCCTGTTTCCTCTTTCTAGATGAGGAAGAAATGGGCCTGTGTGTTGCTTGGGGAAGGAATCCTGCAGAGAAAGATGTTTGACCAAGGCAAGAATAATTGGTCTTACAGTCAAAGAAGCAAAAGTTGGGATACTTGAGTTGAAGGAGGAAAGTAAGGAACGAAGAGACAGTAGAGAAGGAAGAAAGCCATTTTAAAGTTCAGAGAGAAGTTGTGGCCCCAGTATTTCCAGTAAAGTAGGGCGGGTCTGAATACTTGGGGATGGTGGTAGAGACCTAAGTCTGAAAAGAACACAGGAAGTTTGAAACAGTTGCTTTGGGGAAAGTGGGAGAGAGGCATCGAGAAAGACTGACAGGCCTGCCCACTCACCACCCTCCCTTCCCTACCAGTCACATCCCTTTCTTAAACATGGGAATTTGGCGGCTTTCATACATAAAGATGGGCTTAAGAACAAAACCACATCCTCCTGCCACACACTCATACTTACTTAGATGGTGTTGACATTGCCACTGGGAGTAGCTCCTACCCTTAAATATCTCAGGTGTTTCTGTAGTCACATCAGCTAGTAGTGACCTTTGCTCCATGGTGGAAAGATGACTGGGGCCTCAGTGGGACAGGTGCCATGTCAAGCCAGGCACAGCATGTGTCCGGTCAGCAGGAGATCTCACGTCCAGTTCTAATGGCCTGCATGGTCCCTCTGTGCCCCAGCCCTAGCTGTCTGGTCAGGGAATAAGTTCTTCTGCACAAAAGAGGGAAGGAGCTCGGGGGTGAAGGGTGATAGCAAGGACCCAGAGGAGGGCGATACATTGTCCACTGAAATGCATGACATGCCAGAGGATAAGAGAAGGCAAGAGAGAGAGAAACAGATGCCCAGTGGTCTCAGAAGTAGGGAGCAGCCATGGCTTGGGGACTCTGGGTCCCAGACCAGTCTCCTTAAAGCCTGGGCTGCTGACCTGGAGTTCAGTTTGATCCCCTCCTCATCTTTCAGCAATAACCCTTTTTCCTTGGTCTAGTTTGAGTGGATTTCTGTTCCTTATAGCTCAAGGAGCCTTCTCAGAGATCTCCCAGGGGCTATTCCTGAAGCCTGGAAGGGCACACACCCTCCCTTGTTCTCAACCAGCCTGGACTTTGCTTTCTGCCTTGACCCTTGTGAGGACAAGCCCCCTCTTTGCCCTATCACACTGTAGATATGCACCACTATTTTTTCCCACTTGCTTCATTTTTTAAAAAACACTTTTATTGAAGTAACATGAGTTGATAACATTATATAGGTTTCAGGTATGCAGCATTATGTCTCGATGTCTGTACATTTGACATCACAATCACCAAACATCTAGTTTCCACCACCCACCCCCAGAAAATCGACCCCTCATCCACTTGCCCACTGCCCTTTCTCTTCCCCCTCTGGTGACTGCCTGGTCATTCTCATAATCTAAATTTTGGGCACACCACGCTTTTTCCTCATGTTAGAAAGCCCTTTGTTCCCCAGCTCTGTGAAACCGAAGCATCAGCAGCATTGTTTAGACTGAAGAACAGAGGAGAAAGGGAAATAGTCTCAGAAAGTTCACTATCATTGAAAAAAAATGGAAGCAATGAATGTTGTTATGTAGTTGGGAATGAGGCGATGTTGACTGACTTTCCATCTCTGAGAGCACTACAGAAAAAGAACAGAAGAGGCAAACAGTTCATATGGGCAGGGGAGGAAAGGGAGCCCAGGGAACCAGGAGATGCACACTGCGCCTAGCAGCAGCAGGGAGCACCCCAAGAGCAAGGTATTGGAACTCTCTGCAGACCAGGGAGACACAAGTCAGCAGACATCTGCTGTCTAAAATCAAGAGGGAAAAGGCCAGACAATGAAGAGCTGCAAGTTGATAAGCTACAGAGCCAAGACTGTACGTGCCTCACTGCAGGTTTGCTGCAGGCATAGAGAAGGGCCTGGGTGGTCTGGAACAAGCCCTTGTCCAGCTAGTGTCAGTGGAAGTGACCACAATCCCATAGGTCACCTGGTTCCCAGGACCAGGGAGGAGAGAGGGTAGGAGAGGGAGTAGAAGATGGACCTGTGTTTCATGAAGCAGAGAACCAGCCACTTGAGAAATTTAATCCATGATTTACAGTCCTATGTGGTCAGCCCAGCCTACTCCACACCAGATGCAATCTGTATTAGTGGTCAGTCCATAGAGCTTCTGTGCATCGGCTGTAGGAAAAGAGAGCCAGCTCACTGGTTCTGTGAGCTCTGAATTTCCCTTTTTCTGGAACACTTCAGACAGGCTCTTTCATGCCTTGGTAGAAGTTTCTATTCCTGGTTAAAAGGGACCCAGAATGGGTATAGGGGCCATCAAGTGTGGGCTGGACTGTTGTACCAGAACAGTCATGGACTGGGGAGAAAATGCCACCAGCTGACCATAGGGGAGCCATGGTCTCCCCCAAGCATGGGGTTGGATGAATGACAGATGACCAGAACTTTGGGCACACCATCACTGTGAGGGGCCACTTTATTTTAACCTGGAGAAATGTATATTTTCATCATAAACACCTTGACTTCCATTTCTACTAATATAATGCTGTAATGATGTTTTTGCTGGCTTTGTGCAAAAGGACTTAACACGTTTTACATCCTTCCACTGGAGCTAGAGCATTAGGTTAAAACAGACTGGGATTTTACCATCAACATGACATCTGGAACAGAATGAAACTGGCCAAGTGGCTAGGTAACTCGGTAGGGCCTGTGGGCACCACATGTCTTTCTGTGAAAAAGAATTGAGTTTGAAGAAGAGAGTCTTCCTGTCATTTAAAGGGCCTCATCACAAACTCCACAAAATAGTCTGCCTCAGATAGAGCCCCGCCCCCAGAACAGACCAACAGCCAAGAGACAGCTCCCCTGTGAAAGGCATGACACTGCAGGGCTCACACACTTCCTGGCCAGGCTCCAGCTTGGTATGTGGAGATAAACCAGACTTTGCCATGGATGTGTTATAACACTATCAAAGGGTATCTTTTGCCTGGTTTGTGTGGGAAACCAACACCCTTCATTACCTTGGAACTTCGTTCCCCAAAGGTTGCCCCATCGATAGGCAGAAGTGTGCAGCAAAAAAGCCTCCTCACAAATAGAACTTGGAAGGCTTTTTGTTAAAAAAAAAAAAAAAAAAAAAAAACTAAATAACATCCTGTGTCAAAACAAATGTGACAATGGACTATTATTTTTTGTCCCCATAATAGCATGTTGTCATATCTCTGTGTCCTGTGAGGGTGGGGGTGGGGAGGAGGTGATGGGGGTAGGGGAGGCATTCTGGAACATTAGAGAAGCACTTCCCGGTTTTGCATTTTCTAAAAATAGAAACTGCTCCTGGGGGAAGTAACTCAAGAGGTTGATGTCTGCAGGTGCCCGGCCGCAGCCTCGAGTTCATTTCCAGAGGAGAGCCCTGCGCTTGCCGGAGAACACCAGCTACAGCGACCTGACCGCTTTTCTCACGGCAGCCAGCTCTCCCTCCGAGGTGGACAGCTTTCCCTATTTGCGAGGATTAGATGGAAATGGAACAGGTAACTGAGTCTCTTCTCTTTTCAGCGGGGCTTCTGTGTTTTATCTTTATTTGTGGCCGAAAGCAGTAGTAATAATGGGAGAACCAAGGTCGCCGGAAGGAATATTTTCTACAAGTTCAAGTGCATCGGCACTGTGTTACTTACGGAATGTTAGTGAATTCCCTCTGTGAGCCTTTCTGCTGGTAGCTACTCCTTGAGCATCTTCTTCAAGTTCTGTTGGTGAAGTGCATATATTTAACTCAAGGAAGCTCTTTTGACTGACATTTTATTGTTTTAAGTATAAGTTGAGAGTTAGATGTTTTCTGCCTCACTCTCCTGTCCTCATCCCACTTGCCCCTGAAACGTGTGTGCTCTTGCTTCCCTGTCCTAACAGAGGACATATGTCCCAGCTAGAGGAGAAGGGGGCACTGGGTATGCTTGGGGGGTGGGAGATGCACTAGCCAGGGCTCCCCACCGGCTGGTGGAGCATTTGGGGGTGGGGGGACTCTATTGCCTACCATGTGGGTCCATCCAGCCTTCTCCCACGTATTCCCTCGCTCCTGCCATTGACCCTGTAGCGGTCAGACTTTGAAGCAGATTTTTGCTTCCTGTCCCGCATACCTCTAAAGCAGCTCTGTCCTTACGGACCTACTCTCGCATGGTATGTAGAGCTAAAAAAAAAAATCAGAGAAACTCAAAGGCACCAGTCAGGAAATAGACAGTTATTCCTTTTCAGAAAAAGACTGAACATGTGTGCTTCCAGCACCCTGCTCACATCCAAGGAGGCAGCTCAGGGCACTGGAGTGCACTGGCCCCCAACATCCCTCCTGTCTGTGGAGAATGGCATAGGCTGAAGTCCTGAATTGTTTTCTTGTCTTGCCTCTTCTCTTCCCCAACACTTGAGACTAGTCACAGCACAAAACCAGAGGTTGTTCTGGGTTAAATCCTAAGTGAGCATTTCTCAGGATGCTTTTATTGAATTTCATTTAATTATCCAGAGTTTTACATAAGCTGGAAACATCTGATCCATTTTGTAGGATGTTAATACATTTTTGGTTATAGATCAAGGTAACCTGGCAATTTATCATTTGCTTTACTTTCCTCTATTGTATCTGCTTTCAGAACTATTTCTCCTTCCTTTTATTTTTGCATGATGCTGGGTATGTGATTCATATGCCAGTAACTGACCATCATAAATCAGTTATTGGGCGGGGCGGGGAGTTGACTTTTACTTTAAATGGTCAGGCTTGGAAGGAACCTTCCAAGGGACCTTGACCAGGTATAATCCAAGATCAGCCTCCCAGACAGGCGGTGGCACTATCATAAAACCTTACGTAGAAGGGACCACCTCTTTCCTCAGAGCTCATTAATTTTTCTATGTCCCACTTCCAAGTGCTCTTGAATAAGTTATGAAATTCAAGATGACAGGAGGAGGAAGAACATGGAGATATTAGGACTATTGATTTTTAGGAACATTGTTTTATTTTAAAATCACTGTTATTTCAGAGGGAGGAGAAAAGTTCCTTGGCAGGTTATATTGAACTCCTTTTCCTCTGAAATAACCAGTCAGTAGACTGAGAAAGAACAAGAGCTTTTTTGAGTCTTGCAGGAAAGGCTGCCACCCAGGGGTACCCTCACACACCCACGGGGCTATGTTTAGCACCCAGCAGCCCACAGGTTAAGCACCATATCTAGTTCCACTTCATGCACAGCTGCCCTTTTGCCCCACAGCTATTTGCCGTCCATCTTATAAAAGGCATCAAAGAGGCTTCAGCTTAGCATAAGAGTCTCATGCAGGCATCCCTGTGTGAGATGACAAGTCAAAATTAGAGCTCAGCTATGGTAAATGAAAGCACAGAGATGGTTGGAAAGTGTTCAGAAGGTAGATTCCCTCAGGGCTCCCTAAGGGGGGCTGTATCCCATCAGAAGGCACTTCTAGAAAGTCCACTGAGAAACTCAGCCATGTGTGATTTTTTCCACCTCCTCACTTGCACAGTTTATCCATCTGCTCCATTTATTCCCGAGATTTGCATACAAAAGCCAGAGTCCCTGCACCTTAACAATGCCCCACCCTGTTGCCAAGAAAGCACAGGAGCAGTCTGTGGTACTCCCAAGAGAGAGTCAAGCAATTACTTCAGCCAGCTAGTAACTCCAGAGAGGGAGCAACCAATAAAACGAATGACATGAAATTTTCCTGCAGTTAAGAAAAGTTGGTCATAAGATGGAGAATCAAACAGAACTCTAGATGTTATCAGAACTTGCCCTGTGTTCCAAGTGAAGTATCGGAGGTGTCAAATGACAAGGCTGGGCCGCCCAGGATACTGCCCCTTCCCTGGTGCCTGTGCTTGACGCCTGTCTTTATGCAGACATCACGGAGAGGCAGGTGGCATCAAGAGAGAACAGGATGAAAGGTCTTTTATATAAACTCAGGGTTTTGTGTAGACTTGCGGTCTCATAACAAAGACTGGAAGGAAGCAATTTAGCCCCTCAAAGTAGTCATCATTCCAGAGTGAAGATAGGGGGAAGGCTGAAGGAGAGTCCTTTGGAAGACACAGAGCACGAGCAAGAATTTTGTGACATGCTGAGAGCAAAGAGGCCTCAAGAAAGCCGACATGACTGCCTGCAGTGTCTTCACCCAGATAGAGATCTGTTGTAAGAGTACTCCATCCCACGAACCTAAAGCACAGTGCTTCTGCAAAGTTGCACACACTTCTGAAGGTTTACACCTTTGTATTTTTATCTCCATATATATATACCAGAGGAAAGCATTCCAATCCAACTTCCTTAGATGTACAGTAAGAAAAACCCCAGAGGGGTTTCCCTGCGCCTGGAACATACATGATGATGGGGAGTGAGAATTGGAAGGTAATGAGTAAGGGTTGGGGGGTACCACTTCTGGGAGTCAGGAGGCAGAGTCAAGTGGAAGAAAAGATGAATGATGAGTCTCAAGTGCTTTTCTACTCTTAATTGCTGGTTCTCTGTTCAGACATCTTGCCTCGGTTTGTTAAAAGTGTAGCAGCACCTAATTGAAAGCATTATCTCTCCAGTTGTTTATAAAAGTCTGGAAAGTTACTTAATCTCTGTAGCTTTGAGCTCTGTTGCATTGAGAGTCTTAGCAGAACCTGGAGTTGGTGCACAGTGGCTTTGCTTCTATATCATCTTTGGGCAGTTGGCAATTAAGTCTCAGTTCACAAGATAATCTCACCAGAAATATGGTAAATTTAGGTTTGGGGATTTTCTTTACCCTAAACTGAAGTTAACACACTAAAATTTCAAGACTTAAATCTTTTGGGGAAATCTCCTTTGCCATACCTTTGCCTTCATTGGATAACAAATGTGGGTACAAGTTATTAAAGGTGGTGCTGTCATTAGCTGTGTAGACATTGTTCTGTGAAGGACTTAACTATCACTTGTTGAAATTCAAATTCTCTAGATTTGTTTTAAATATTTACATTTTGTCCTAACTGATGGTTCTCATTAATTTAGGTAGGTAAATGAGCAGGTAAGCGTATAAGTAGGTTAATAAGAAATTTGATAGATTGTGTTCTAAAGCAGCTGAAAATGTTTATCATTGCTTTTTCCTCCTTGTGTCTCAGGAAAGATTTAAAAACATGATATTTTGTGTGATATTATATTTCACTGGAGGGAAATTTTTTTTAATGGATTGCTTAAGTATATAAATATAATATTGCTCTCACAAGCATTCCCTAATATATCTGTAAGTAGACAGTCATTAGAGCATTGACTTAGATAAAAGGTCTCTAATGCAGAATAATTGATATATTAAATTCCTTTTAAACAGATCAAAATTCCAGCAGCAACTAAAATAACTCATAAATATTTCAAGTGCAGGTTTTTAATTGTTTATTTTTAGTAGGTGAATAGTTTGAAACACTCCTTGAAAAAAACATTTTTTAAGGGATCTAATTTTAACATTTGGTTTCCTTATGGTGACCTGCTAAATCACTAACAAGTGCCCAGGGTAGCCTTTTTATAGGGTCGTTCTCAGCGATTTCTGCTTAGACCTTCCTCAGAGTCATGGCCTTCCCTTTTGAGCAGCTCTGAGCTCAGGTCCCAGGCCTACCACAAAATGCCCTTAAGGCAGATCCTATTACCACCTTCTCTGCATTCTTTGTGGAGATTTTTAACCTACCTTATAAGATTGTGGGGAGTATTATATCTGTAAAGTTCTATTATAGCACCTGGCTAGACTAGGAATTTGTGCAGATAGGAAGTGCAGTGTGCAAGAAAGAAATGGTAACTGTTCCTCTTTTTTCTTGCAAATGGATTCCAGAGCCTTGGGTGGGTCTTGTAAATGCCAGTGATAGAAAATGCTTTTTGCTTCCAGGAAACGGCACCAGGCATGACCTGACTCCGGTGACGGCCGTCAGCGTCCACTTGCTCGGCAGTGATGGGACGCCCGTGCTGGTGGACGGGCCCATGTACGTCACCGTGCCTCTGGCCACGCAGAGCAGTCTGAGGCACAATGCCTACGTCGCCGCCTGGCGGTTCGACCAGAAGCTGGGTAAGCAGATGCCTGTGCTCCCTCGTGCCCACCACTTCATTACGAGTTGCTTTTCCCTTTAGATCTCAGCAAATCTCCATTTCAAGAAATTTCTGATGCTGCTACTCACTGTGTATTGCGTGTTTCCTAGTGGGTAAAGCTTACTCTCCTGCACCACACAGACTTGCTCTTTGGAGTTTGGTTGTTAGGCCTTTTGGTTTGGTTTAGTTTTCACTTTTAAGCTAATTTACCTAATAAGTGCTCTAAAAGTGGACGCTCAAGTGGCCTCCCCTAATCTTTACCCTTTATTCTTTAAAAGGTCTTGTGATCTCTCTTGGTTTTGTAATTTTCTTTTTCGTTTTCTGAAAAAGAAAGTCATTGCCAGCATTATTCAAAAAAAAAAAAAATACTGTCACTTAGAGAGAACCATTAACAGTATTTTTAATTATACCCTTTCTGTTATTTCATTGTGCATATATCTATTACTATATAACAAGTTACCCAAAAACTTAGCTTTAAATAACAGTGATCATGTTACCCCACGGTTTGGATTGGAATCCAGGCCCATTGTAGCCATGGCTGCTGGCTGTGGGTCTCTAACAAGACTGTAGCTGTAGCTGTAGCTGTAATCCTTACAGCCCAGATTCCAGTCATCTCAAGGTTCACCAGCAACCAGCAAGGACACAACCAGTCTTATGTTGGAGGCCTCAGCTCCTCAGTGGTATTGGCAAGAGGTCAAGTACTTACCTATTCCATAAGCTCCACAACATGGTAGCATGTTTCCACTAAAACCACAAAGGCACAGGCAAAATGGAAATCATGGCCTTTCATAACTTGCAGTCAAAGTGTTCTACCATCACGTCTTTCCAGATGCTGTTGGTCACCAGCCCGAGGCTGGTCCTGAACATGTCACCAGGGGGTCACTGGGGAGCCCTGGAGACTGTCTTTCACAAAAGATATATTTAATGGATATTTAATATATTTATTTAACAGATATTCTGTATTGTTCTGTAACTTGCTTTTAAATATCCATATATCATGAGCATGTCTGCATAGCATTGACCATTATTCTGCAATAGTGTCCCATTAAAGAAGCATGTCAGAATTTAGCTGTTTAATTCTTGATGATTAAAAAATATATGATACTATTCTAACCAATTGCTGTGATGGCTATCCTTGTAACTAGATCATTATGAACACCCATGATTATTTCCTTAGGATAAAATTTTAGAAATGGAATTTCTGAGTTAAAAGAGGAACACAGTTTTGAAGTTAATACATATTTTTCAGTTCACTTCCAGGGAGTTGTAGTCCTTGGGATTCATAAGACTCACAAGACGCAAGTACATGTCGTGCTTAAGATTTTGATAGCACAGTGGCTTTCTAGACGCTGGTTCCCAGTCCCATGCACGCCAAGCTTGAAAAATATCAGTTTTCAAATCACCCATTTCTGAATTGTGAGCTGTTAGACAATGTATAAAGATTACAGGGGGGGAGGGGAGGTGTTATCCAGTGTATTTTCCTGGTTATCTATTTCCTTGAGTCAAATTATAGTTACAGGTATTTATATTTGGAAACAAACGCCTGTTGGGATTTCTGGGGCAACTCGCTTGTTATTTTCCAAATAGTGAATAACAGACTCTATCATTATTGGTGTGGAGTTCATTGATTTTAACAAGTATACTAAGCATGAAGATGTTGTGTGGGCTGTGGTGCCAGTTAACATTCTATACTGTGTAATGTGGCTGTCTTACCTGTGGTGTGTGATCTCTACAACTTGGCTATTTTCTGAGGTATTGTGGTCACGACTGTGGCCTAGAAGCCCAGGGACTCCCAAGAGAAAGGGACATGACTGAGAGACTTGGTGAAGAAACAGGAATTCAGAAAGGTCTTGAATAGAGAGAGAGTAGGAAAGACAAGGGAAAGATTTGCAGCTTGTACCATAAAAACCTAGAAATCTAAGTTAGAAAATCTAAGTCCCTTCTTGGGCAAATCGCTTACATTTGTTTTCTTATTTTTAGGACAGACATTTGCTGGGGATCTCATTCCCTTGTATACTCCAGCTCTCTCCAGAGCCTCCTGGCTGACCCCCACATACTGGGGTCAGTACTAGGGCACAGCACATAGCATGTGGTTGTGAACAGGGGCTGGATGGCTGTGTTACATTGGCTAACATACTTAACCTCTCTGTGCCATAGTTTCCCCCACTGTGAAATGGGGACAATAATAATCAAGCTTAGTGTTGTTACAGTGTATTAACAGAGACACAGTACCAATATTTTGTGTGCACATATTGCGTATAAGTCTCATATATGCATAGAAAGTCCATTAATAATAAAAAAAGAAATTCCATTAGTGGAATTAGGTAATTTTTAGAATGTGTGTTAATTTCAGTTTTCATATGTTGAACTTTTATTAAATAAACTATTTTTAAAATCTCAAAAAAAAGAGGACCCTCTTAAATACATTGCACATATTTCAGTGGTACCAGACGTAAGAACAAAGGGCATTACTTTGAAGCTTTTTACTTATTAACTGCGTCCTCACTGAGTCTTGTCTTTAAATCCTGTAATCAAGGACAACACGTGCTAAGCACCCAGTTAGAATTTTGTTGAATGATTTGATTGGATCAAATTTGGATCATTTAGATGTCTTAAAAATCAGAGCAGTTTTAAGATGTTACAATATAATATTTGCACTTATGATGACTCTATACATTGAATATATCTTCAAGCATCTATCTATGTATAAGCTTAATAAAGGGCTAATGCTTTATACTGGATTTTCTCCATTCTGTAAATTCCATTCCTGCTATTATTTTTCTCCTTCTGCTGCCTCTTTTTGTGTGTGAATATATTTCAGTATAGATGAGTATCGATGAATAGGGGTAGAGGTATAAAAGTTTATGTTCTTAATCTAATGAAGTTTTCGAAAGAAACATACACACACACATACATAGATGTCATGTGTGCCAAACAGTATAGTGTAGGTGAATAAAAGCAGCATTCTTGTTCCCATTAGGTTTATTTTGTATACAATTCACAGTCAACAAAAAATGTAATAAATTTGTTCTATTTACGTAGCAGACTGAGTAATGGCTCCTCCATTATCTCCACGTCCTATCCTCTCAACCCTTTTATTCTTATCACATGATAAAGGAACTTCATGGGTGTGGTTAAGAATCATGAGATGGGGTAATATTCTGGATTTTTCGCATCGCCCACTGTAATCACAACCGTGCTTATAATAGGGTTGCAGCAGGAGTCAGAATCAGAGGAGCTGGAAGAAATTAGAGTGGTGATGCACTTTGAGAATGAAGGAAGGGGACGAAAGCCAAGGAACAGAGGCGCAAGTAGGAAGTAAAAGGCAAGAACAGTCTTTGTCTGCAGAAGGCGCACCCTGTGGCCACCTGGCTTGTGTTATTGTATTAGTATTAGATTGCTGTCAGTAGGCTTGGACTAAGCCTACTGAAACCAATTTTAAATTCTAACCTCCAGAACTATGAGAGAATAAATTTCTGTGGTGTTTAGCCTCTCTGCGTGGTGATTTGTTACAGGAGCAGTAAGAAATTAAGACATTGTAGAATCAAAGTAAAAACAAAGAAATGTACATTGTTATGAGTCCTCCAAAATATAAGTTACTCAAGTCTCTGTTTCCTTTCTGGAAATATTCCCTATGGCAACAAGCCTTTATAACTGAAGTCTTCATTGTGTTCTTAATCTATTTCCATTTAAATGATCTTTTTAACTTAGCATCTACTGTGAAAAATGTAACTGCCAAATTCCTAACTATAACAGATTGTATGTATGCAGAAAAAAAGCCAACATTTGGATTGTCATTCAGAAATAATCAAATGATTTAAAACATGTTTTCTGAAAACTTTATCTTTAACATTGGATGGACATTTCAAAGAAACCATATGTTAACTTAGTTAAACTCAGTAGATGTATATAGACTTCATAAGGGTTTTTCTTTTAGCTATTATATTTAATCAATAGCACTATTAGTTAAGTAAAAATTAAATTATTTCAGTTAAATGAAAAATTCCAACTATTATAAGATCAGGAAAAAATTAGGAACATACCTTAAGCATAGAACACTACTTTATTATTAAATAAGTAATAGCAAATACTATTTAGCTGCTATTTATGATTAATTTGAATACAATAATCACTTCAAAACAAGTTAACAGTTTAAATTCTCTACTGCTGAGGTCCATCAAAGTGATGGCAATTACATAGCGTTTAATAGCTACAAATAGCAATTTGTGACGAATCCATTAAGAACTATTCATCTAAATATGGGTTGGCAAACTATGGCTTAGAAGTTAAGCATGGATTTTTACATTTTTCTAGTGATTGAAGAATATTTCATAACACACAAAATTAAATGAAATTCAGATGTAAGTCTATCAGAATAAAGTTTTATTGGATACTATCAACAGAATGTGCTCCTCCCCAACAACAACAACAACAACAACAACAAAAAATTAATATGTTGAAACCAAGTCTCCAGTGGGATGAAATTACAAAGTGAGCTTTGGATGGTGACTGGACCAAGAGGGTGGGGCCCTCTTAATGGGTGAGCATTCTTGTAAAGGAGACCCCAGAGAGCTGCCTCACCCTTCCATCATTCTGAGGTCACAGGGAGAAGGCCCATCCCCAAACCAGGAAGCAGGTACTCACCAGACATTGAATCTGATAGCACCTTCACCTTGGACTTCCAGCCTCCAGAATGGTGATACATGAACTAGTGTTGTCGATAAGCCACCCAGGTCAGGTCACGAATCCCTGATACAGCCGCTCAGGCAGAATAAGACATCGGAGCTGGCCCCTGCCCTTCGGTTAGGGTCTGTGACCATGTTCTCACTTTACTGGGGTAGAACTGGGTCATCTCAACAGCCTCTGTGCGGCCCCACAAACTGAAGGTATTTATTCTCTGGCCTATTATAAAAAAGGTTTGTGACCCCTGAACTAAAATGCCTTCACCAAGGAAGCTTTTGCCACTCGCGCATTATGCCAGCATATCCCAGGCTGTGCAGGCCGCACCGTTAACCCAAGTTGCCTGCTCGCAGTGTGCGGGAATGGCAGTGAAGCTCGGGGATGACACCTCCGTTACCGTGCAGGATTTCAGTTTGTAAGGAAGAAGCAGGTCTGTCTATGTTCCGTGGGTCAGTCTGAGTTCCGTGGGACTTGACTTGGAAAAATAAAATCACATTTTAGCACTCACTCAAATACTTTCATGCCTGACTGCCAGATAACTGAAAGTTTACTCTGAGGAGAGAGACATCCAGAAGTACACTTTCAAATAGCTTTAGAGTCAGGATTTCATGCCACCATTTATCACAGTTGTTTTGTTGTTGTTTTTCATGACTACAGTTGTCTTTTTTTTTTTTTTTGTCTTTTGGAATAGGCAAAGAATTTCCCATTATAAAAATTAGCCTTTCCATATTTCAGCCCACGTATTATTCATAAGAGAGTGACCTAATAGATGAACAGTATGAATTGGCTCATTGTATGTGGACTCTCAATAAAAATGAGTTTTTCAAGTGAAAATTGCAAGTACCATGATAGAGACCTTTACCACATTTACTGGCAGTGCTGAAGCCATCATGTTAAAATGCCACTGAATGTATCCTGCAAGGGAGGATCTATATAATGAGTTTAAGTCTTTTCCTTTAAGGAATTAGAATTCTTTAACGCGTGAGCTTCTAATGGTGCTCTCTCTTTTGAAAAGTAGTATAGTGCTATTGCCTGTGGCCAGGTGTCAAAGGTGTGTCTGAGGAGATGGGATCAAGTGGACATACGCACCTTCTTAGCAATCGTGTGCAGAAGCTGTGACCTTGGAAGAAGTGGGTCTCCTTGAAAGAAGTCTGGTCTGAGAAATGAAATTTCTTTGGTCAGATGAATGCATCTTAGCTGAAATTTTCTGGATGGTAAGATGATTCTGTCAGCTCTTTGCAGGCATTTTGCTCACTCTAGCCTGTAGCTGGGACAGCAGATGGCTGTCTGGTATTCCAGGTTGTCAGACTGCGATCTGACTTGTTGCCTTAGGGAATGGTCACTCATGAACAAGCAACAAGCAAACCAGGTCAGTGGTGTGGATATAATGTGACCTACTAATATTTAGTGGCAAAGAGGTCAAGATTTAAGATTCTGTAGGTGATGAGTTTTTGCTGATTAATGATAATTGCTTCACTAGGATACTCTCATTCTAATGAGATGACAGAAAAGTATGTAAAAGTATGTTCTAAGTGAATCTACATTGTAGAATGCAGTTTTAACTGCCTTTCCAAACACAGCCTGCTGTGTGTGGGGTGGGGGGTTGCTATAGAAATGGTGTTTACTGAAGCAGCATCTTATCATTGATGGTACATATGTGTCAGGCAGTCAGGAAGACCCACTTATAATTGACCTGTGGTAGATTTGTCTCTGCTTCAGAGAGTGAATATTACCGCGAATGCTACACTAACTGAACTCGCCCTTCTAGGTAAGTCATGACCAGCCTTCCCTTAAAGATAGAGCTTAATTTCAAAACAGATCTAAGATTTGTTTCCATTTTGGTGTTTTTTGTGGAATATTCGTGTTTTTAGTGTTTGATGTGGAAGGATGAGTGGCTGTTTTTAATAACACTAAATGATGTCTTCAAGAAAATAATAGTATTGACTTATCTTTATAGATATACATATATCTGTGTATGTATGTGTATACATGTATGTACATATATATCGCCATGAGCCACATGTCTAGGTAGAACTGGACACATTGCAATACTGATGCATGCAAAATTTAGGAAGCCTGTTTGTCTAATAATTGTGTGCTTACATATGTGGTATTAATTTTAGAGCTATGCACCTCATCCTTTTTACTTAATGAGAGTAAATTCAATAGTCAAGAGCATTAAGCAAAGAAGAAAACAGACTTACTTAACGAAAAAAAAGATGGTATCTGAAGTAGATCTTCTAATAAAGGCTATTTCTTAGAAATAAATATAGCTGTTAAAATTTTTCATAAAAATGAGTCGAGTATCTATTAGTAGAGAAGAGAAAGTAATTTACCTGCAAATAAAGCTGATTGAAGTCATGTAGTAGAAAACAACACTGAAGGCATAGATTTTGGTTGGGTAAACCATGACAGTCCGTTGAGAACATTGTCTTGCCTGAGATCTCTGCTGCCAGATGGCTAAAATTTGTGATTTGTTTTTGAGTCACAGAGTTGGCATCTCTCTTCCATGACAGACCAGCTCATCACAGTGGCTGGGTCCTGCCCCTGTTGTCCGAGTAGAGTGGAGCAAGGCGAGGATCTCATGAGCTGCCCATGGGGAGGAGAGCTAGTGCAGGGTGATCTCACATCATGGACATTTGTTTTTCAAAGTTGCCAAGCAACTCAAAAAACAATCTTGTAATATCAGTCCATCCCTAAGAGTTGTTAAGCCTTTTGTGTTTGTAGCTGCCTCCTCCTGACCTTCAACCCCTCAGTGAGAATTTGCAGAGAATAATACCATCACATAGCTACTTTATAGTTGTGGTTCAGAACCACTTTTTATTTGAAACCCTATTCTTAGAGATTTTATTTTCTTAAGTTGTCATTTTATATAGACCTAGAACTTCCCCAGGGGTTGAGTCTAATGGAAACAGTTTTTGGCATGTTTTACAGTTGACTGTTGGTTTTGTTGTCTTAGAGGGTATAGATTGCTATGTGCCCCCTGAAGGAAAATGAATCATATGTTACAGCCAACTCTTAATGAGCATTCATGGAATATTCCCTTTGCCCATTATCTGCAGCAAATAGGTATTCTCCTGCTGGCTTCCCCATTACCTAGAAGCCTCCACTTTCTGGCTTTGCTGCAACATGGCCTGCATTTTAAGCACTTCCTCAATCATGATTGTTTTAATACCAGCCTGAGTGAAAAATAATTAGGACGATAAAGTTATGACAGTTTATTTTACAGTAAAATATATGTAAGTGTTTTCTCTCTTCAGTTATCTCCACTGGTATAGGTAGTTAAATGGTAAAATTATTTTTGGTAGATTTGAGTACTGGGCTGTCACAGCCTATACATAAAGATTATAGAATATAGCTAGCATGTAACCCAGCAGTTAGGTAGCTGCGACTTCAATGCGGTCCCTTCTCAAGTTAACTGTATGATCTTGAGCAAGTTTGTTTTTTTTTAAAGATTTATTTACTTGTTCATACAGAACTGGGGTACAGGCTAGAGGCTCAGGGGCAGCGAGAGGCTTCACCAGAGACAGAGTGGGGAGCAGAACAGGCAGATCGACGAAGTACACTGCTGAGGGGAGCAGCGGGCGGGTCAGGAGAGGTCTGCCACGCCATGTGGGCTCCTTCGGGGCAGGCGGGAATCTAACTCATGCGGAAGTGGCTTTAGCGTCTCAGTGCTGTGCTTTAACCCGCTGCGCCACCAGGGAGGGCCTGTGTGCAATTATTTTAAATCTGAGGTTTTGGTTTTGATAATAATCTTTTAAGGTAAAATGAAAAATAGCTGGTCATTCATATTCAGAATTCAAGATAATTAGATGCTTTTTTATTACCTGGATTTACATTGATTAATTACTCTGATGGAACAGGACTAAAGACAACTAATAGCAATAGATGTCATACATAAAAGACACAATCTTCCACATTAAAGAAAGAGGATATCAGAGTATATAGAAAAAAAATTTCATGCTAAATTTAGCTAGGAAGAGTTTAGGGAATCAATTCATGAGTCAACCTCATAAGAAGCCGCACCCTAACCTTCTGTGTCAGGTTTGTGTTGCAAGTGACAAGTTCCCTTTCACTAACCTATTGAATACAACCTCAAATTGATGCTTTTCATTTGAATTTTGAGACTTTACAGTCCTTCCATTTCTTTTATAAATTTGTTTTTATTTTATATTGTTATATTACTGCACATCCTTTTGTATCAAGACATATTTAGCACATTGTCATTTTCAAAATTAGGTCAATACAGCTTACATGATATAAATTTAACATTTACATCAGTATGTCATTTTGTCTTTTAGAATACTTTTACCTCTTTATTGCTTTCCTCCTTGGACACAGCAAAAAGGACCCGTCCCCTTACTCTCACATTTTAAAGGGGCTCACTCTAGCACTTCCCTCTTGGAATAAGGAGTTGTGGCCTTATCCTCCGACCCAAAGAGTTGTGGCCACATGTAAGCTCGACTGTCCTTGTAGAACACCCTCTTGGCACATAAGATCCTACAGTTCCCTGACCAAACAGGCCTAACATGGCTTCCAGACTCTCTCCCCACATCTCTCTCAGGTGAGGTCTGCACTGCCGTGCTCACAACCCCAGGACAGAGGGACGGCCAATGGCAGCTGGTAGGGGCTTCAGCTTAGACGTGAAGGTTGACGGTCCACATTCAGGTACACAAGGCAAGAGGGGGTGGGGTGTGAGTTGAGAAGCTTCCTAGGGCAAACACCAATTCGGTTCCACAAAGTTTTTGAGGAACCTAAGAATTCTATAGTCAATCCTAGACTTCAGGTTATTAAAAATTATGGCGGGAGGGTAGGACACATTTATTTCACAATGCAGTTGCCTGCTTTATAGGCTTAAATGTTCAGATTATAGTATATATTGACTGTCATTTGTACTCTCTGGCCTTGAGTTCTACACATGTTAAGGGTGAGCCTGTCCTGTGGCAAATTACTCACTTCTCTAAAGTTAATGTTTCTAGTCTCAAAATGAAATGTAAAAACAAATACCTCCTCTTTAAGGTTGTCTAACACTGAAGAGAGACAATGGGTTAAAGCATACCACTATGAAGCCATCCAAAGCCACTGCGGCACAAGTTCTATCCCCAGCCAGGAAGCTGACCCACATGGTGCAGCAGACCTCTTCTGTCCCACTTGCTGTTCCCCTCAACAGGGTTTTTCAGTAGATCCGTCTGTTCTGCTCCCACTCTGTCTCTGGGTCCTCTCACCCCTGCACCTCTGGCTTGTACACAGTTTTTATATGCATAAATAAACAAATCTTTTTTAAAATAAAGTTATTTGTTTGCAGCTATTTGTGGTCTGCACCCGCAACACACACACAAGACAAATCCAATCTGTATAGAAACTAAAGCAGTACACAAAGAGTGCCTGAAACAGAGCTATAACAGTACAAAAGCCATGGACGGTATCAAAGGAGAGTGCCCAAGGCTAGAGACCTGTGAGTATCTCCTGCACACACAGCTGCAGTACCAGTCAGGCTGAAGATCCAGCAACAGCATTTATTTAACAAACAGGAGACTGGGGAAAAGGAAACAGTTACAAAGGAGTCCAAATAATGCCCAGTGCCCCGAAGCCCCAAACAGGTTCACTTGAGGAAGAAATGGAGACACTTCAGCAGCCCACAACCCCAGCCTAAAGACTGGGCCGGAGACCAGAGAGTGACAGACCCAGCAGCACCAGGAGGTGGTGCCAGAGAACCAGAGGCTGTGGACAGCTTTGCGTGAGCTATTGGCACGCACCAACAGCTAACAGTCTATGAGACACTGGCCTGCTTCTCGCAGGCAATGTCAGGGAGGGGGACAGGTGCACCAGCCAGTCTCTGCAGAGACCTATGAAGGTCTGATAATCCCCTGGAGGCCATCTGCTGAATCTTTCTTCGAAGGTGGTCCTTGTCTTCAGAGGCTGGCTACTTGCTGACTGAATCAAGCTTGCTCTC
>NW_004567131.1:19126070-19150484 GCF_000260355.1 Condylura cristata | reverse complement strand
CAGATTGATGAAGTACACTGCTGAGGGGAGCAGCGGGCGGGTCAGGAGAGGTCTGCTGCGCCATGTGGTCACCTCCAGGGCCAGGAATCCAACTTGCACTGAGGCCGATGTGGCCAGCTTGCAGTGCTGCAATCTAAGCCGCTGCACTACCAGGGAGGGCCCTGCACCATTTTCAAGCCTAAGCATCTGATTGGACCCTTAGCACCAATCATCTCAAGTTCCATTTTGAATCAGAATGATTAACTCAAAGTTGAGTGGTGTCTATAGAGCTTGAACCTGATTGGCCCATTTAGCCCCAAACTGATTGCTCCAGATATAAAAGGGGAAAAGCTACCCCATGCCCAGACTGACTTGCACTGAAGTCTGGGCAGGCTCCTGCACCAGCGGGCTCCAGTCTCAAAGGCATTTCCTTTGGAGGTTCCATGCTTTATTTATTTCACTATGCGGTTGCCTGCTTCATAGGTTTACATATTTAGACATAGTGTATACTGACTCCCATTTATACTCGCTGGCCTTGAGTTCTGTAAATGTTAAGGGTGAGCCTTGAATATAACTCCTAGAGGTGGTTGAATGTGGCAGCTCAGCTGTTTCAGAGGTGCAGGATGAAGGGTATCCAAATTAAAAGGGAAGGGAAATAGGACCATTTCAAAACAGATTTTTGTTTTCTGCTTATTTTAGACTGAGCTTATCCATTAACAAAGAGGTGTAACTGTAAGTCAGCTATTTTCCCTCCACTACTCTCCAAATAATCCTGGAAATGGGAGCTATCATCTTTTTTAACCAGAATCAGCCAAAGTCCAGAACAAGTGGCCAGAGTACATGCCCAGCCTAGCGAGGGGCGATACAAGAATGAATTCCTTCAGACTTCAAATCCTCCTCTTCTTCTAGTAGGTTCGATTTTTGTGAATTCCTGCTTCTATGCCAAGACTTAATGTAGCTTAATAGAATAATGGGCTAAATCTAGGACTGCAAAACAGCAGCCCATTCCCAGATGTGTTTGGTTTGGCCCATACAATTGTTTGGGGGCATTTGTTTGTTCGTGGTGTTTTAATTTGCTGTCAACTCAAAAACTGAAAGGTTTCACGTGGAATTCTATTCCATGGTGTCTCTCAAAAAATCAAATCAGGGCCCTCCCTGGTGGCACAACGGGTTAGGATGCAGCACTGCAAGCTGGCCGCAGCTGCTTCAGTGCGATTCAATCCCTGCCCTGGAGGCGATCCATATGGCTGACAGACCTCTCCTGACCCGCCCACTGCTCCCCTCAGCAGTGTATTTCATGGATCTGCCTGTTCCCTGCTCCCCACTCTGTCTCTGGTGAATCCTCTCACTGCCCCTGCTCCTCTGGGCTGTAACCCAGTTCTGTATGCAAAAAATAAATAAATCTTTAAAAAAAAATCAAATCATTCATTTCATCAAATAATTTATTGAACATCTTTATGCCAGATATGACTATTCTAGGCTCTCGGGATAAAGCAATGACAAGTCAAGGAAGGTTCCTAGAATTGTGAGTGTTTTGTTTTAAATGAAGGAGACAGCCAATGAACCCATTTACTTCAGCTCACATAAGTTCTGCAAGACAGTTAAGCAGGATGATGTAAGCGTGAATGATTGGCTGGTCAGAACCTTTAGAAAAGTGACATTTGACCTGGGAGGCTAACAACAGACTGTTTGGGAAGAACAGAACATTCCAGGTAGGAAATACAAATCAAGGCAGAGGTCCTCAGTTGGAACTGATTGGGCACACCTCTAGCAACCACATCACCAAGCAGCACTGTCCCTTTAAGCAAGGGGACAGCAGCAACACCCCCCCCCCACCCCCACTGGTAGAACAAGCCACTGATTCTTAAAGCTATTATAGATATTTCAGATGTTTCTTCAAGCACTGGCTGCCCATTGATGCACTGTACAACATCAACTTTTTCTAAAAGGATCATCAAACTCACAAAAGTGCAAATAATTTAGAATTTTGTTAAAGTACTGAGAAGCTTTTTAGAACTGAGGAATCTCTTGTTTTACTCTAGACCTGCACAATGGGAATCTGCATTCTAACAAGATCTCCATTTTAGTCAGGTCTTTAACAACACTGGTTTAGAGCATCTTACCATATCTGTCCAGAGGTTTGTCAAATTTTCTGTTATGTCTTTCAGTTGACTGAGTTTTCTAATACAGGGAGGTTAGTGGCTAAGCCTTCCACAATCGGGGGGTGCTTCCCCCATCCAATCCCTTCTAATGTGTAATTGCAAAATGGATATTGGATTTAGTGGGTAATGAACAAATTTCTCTTCATATTGACCTAATTAGCTTATGCTCTGGAAATTTATATATACCTATTATAAATTCTGTCATTAAATTTTATTAGTGCTATTGTATATCCTAATACTTCTCACTACCTATTTAAGGCAGATGTTTTCCATAACTCTGCCAGAATCTTTATGGTTTCTTATTCCTGTTCCTTCTTAAGTCTTGTGATAGCTCAGCTGAAACTTAAAGGGGGAAAAAAAATCAATAACTTAAATTTATTTTTAAGAATCTTGTTTCTCAAAAATGATCCTAAAAATGTCCACAAACACGTGGTAGCTGAATATAGATTTATTTCTTACAATTCAACATAGCTGTGACTTTATGTTTCAAACAGAAGGTTGGTTATAGTGAATTGGCTTTAATTTTATTCTTGTTGAAACCAGTCCTGAAATTTACTTGCCCGAAGCTATAAGAATCCAACCATCTGCGCATAACTTTTGCTCTTCACCTTGGTGGCTTTCAACAAGAATGGTTAAATAATTGACCACCGGGTAAATATTTTGCTACGTAACTAACAAAGACTATTCCCTCTCACAGATTTCCTGAAAAAAAAAAAAAAAAAAAAAAACAAAGAAGGAAACATAGCTACTCAAAGGCACAGATTTTAATTTGGAGAAAAGAAGATGATAGTGCAATATCATAAAAGCAAAAATTTCCATGTTTCAGCTATATCAATGAATGTGACATAGGACAGACGGATTCATATTCTGATTGTAGTGAGGGAACCTATCCCGTTTTTGTTAAAGCATGTGACAGAATAGACTGAGACTTTGCTAGTTCGATAGATACAACTAGTAGAAAAATATAATGGCATTTACAGCTTACGATAATGCAGATGAAAGCCCTGAAAAATAAGCCATCTGGTTTGTAGAGGAAGTCAGCATACTCAGGAATCTGAAGGGATCTCATAGTTAAAACTGCCAATAACAATAATAAGCTCTCTATGGCTCTGAGAAATGCAGAGCTCTTAACAAGACTGTTCCTCCAAGAAACCAGAGCCCACACTGGGCTCACTCATGAGCACATTCCCCATTGCCCAAGTGAGGAGGAGGTTGCTGGCCATAGTCATCCTAAGTGACAGGACAGCAGTAAGCCCCTATTACCTTGAGTTCATAACTGGCTCGTGCATGTGTGTCTCATCTCTTGCCATAAATAACCCCCCAAAACTTTACAGTGTGAATAATCACCTTTTGATTGGTAGAAACTTTTTTTGCAAAGGTTACTCTATGGAATTTCTTCATGAATCAGACCTTGCTGACCTAGTAGAACTCACTCTAAGTCAGAAAAATTATATCTGAATTAGAAGAGTAAAGCAGAATGCACAACACATGCTGAACCAATAAGGCCATTCATTGTTTACATGACAAGAGATGGCTCCCTGGCACCATGAGTGCCCTTCAGTTTCTCTGCTGTGCCTCCCTTGACAGGTCCTTGGTTCACACAGCTAGAATGGGGTGAAACTGGAGTTCATATCCAGAACTACCTTATGCCAGGAGCACATGGTCAGTTGGCCCTTTCTAATGCTGGATTTGTATCTACCCCCTGTTGTGAGGTCTGATGTGGTAACAAATCTCAATGTAAGAGCAGAGACTTGCATTGTTGTACAGTGGCCAACTTCAGTTTATGACGGTAATTGTGGGCTTGCCTTATAGTATCCTTTATCAAAATCAAGAGTGTTCATAATATAAATGCTGGGAAGTAAGGTGGCAGGTAGTACAAGGGCTTTCCAGGCACAGCACATGGGCCATACATACTGGAAAAGCAAGTAAGTCAGCACCCTCTAGGGTGTATCCAGTTAGATATTGTCTTTTGGTTCCTTTTGCCTATTTTAGAGTTCTTTTCCCTTTTGATAACCATTGTTACATTTCTGAACTGACTTTTCTTTATATTTTGCAAATAGAAACTGATTTCATTATTGCTTGGTAACCAAGCAAGAAAGCAGCACTCTCAGCGATTGCTAAGAGACCCCATCAGCTCTCACAGGCAAGCATAAGGCATATCGTTTTTTTTTCTTCCTGTCAGTTATTGTATGTAATAACCATAGTAGTTAAATGTAGCTTCCAAGTTAAGAACTCTTGGTGCTTTTTACACAATGAACCTTGCCAGCTGAATGCATAACTAACTCATTTTTAAAAGATTAGGACAGTTTTTCCAAAAAGTATTTATCTTTAAAATATTATCTAAATCCATGGTAGACAATTTAACTCTAGAGAATGAAAATTCCAACAAAAACTGATCTAAGGGTGTTGGGAGAAAAAAATGCTGAATGCAGAATCTCACCATTAGATGTCTGATTTTATTCCCCAGCCCCTCACCCTGCCATGGCCATCCCAGACTCAGTTCTTGCAGGCAGTGCTGGGTGGAGGGCGCAGTGGGGGCTTTCAGTGGTAAGAAAGCAGCGATGATAATGGAACACTGATAACTGGAAAGGAAGGAGGAAGAGGGGCTGGGCAGGGTGTTTAGTGTGAGAGCTGTGTTGTCACTCAGAGCCCAAAGGCTTGGATATTTTAGAACCCACCATTGTATTCGATCATCACATGACCTGGGTTATCATGAAGAGTCAAAATTATGTTTGACTTATAAGGCAGGAGTGATACTTTTTAGAATTTTAATAAAGCTGTTTTTTTTTTTTTCAATTTTTCACAAATGACACAAGTTGTATAGAATAGCTTCCACACCACCGTTAGGGGATATCTTGGGGGTTTCCATGGAGAAGGGGAGAGTCACTTCACCTTCTTGCAGAGAAGCTCTTTTCTCTGTTTTATATATTAACTTAAAGAGAAGGTTCAAGTACTTTCAGGCCTATTTAAAACCCAATGATCTAGAAATTTTAGTAACAGCATTTCCTTGATGAGGCTGGGAGGGGCGTGGGCGGGCAGGGGTTTCTGTATAACCTCTGCATACACAGAGCCCCAGTAATAGACGCAGCCGGGCCTTGGTGAGAGCACAGAGGTGCTTGTGGACGCCAGCCCGCTCCCCACAGACCCACTGAACAGCCGGCTGCTCCCTTTGTGCAGGAGCTGAGTGTGAAGGTGGGTGGTGACCTGGCACGGCAGCAGGTAGAGCACCTGCACACCTTCTCCAGGTCCCCTGCCTGGATGCCGCACGTCCCAAATGCTACCTGGACTGTGAGGAGGAGCCTGAGCGTCAGTAATCATCCTTGCAGAGGCCAGGATGGGAAGAGGCTGCCAGGAGTGGGTTGGAGGAAGAGAAACACAGAACACAAGAAGTGGATCTGAGAGAGTAGCGGCCCAGCCTGCTGTGTATCTGGACCACAGAGGAGGCAGCCTTCACAGAACAGCCTGTCAGGCCATTGCACTGGCCTGGGAGGTTCCAGGGGCTGGCCCCAGGCAGGAGGAAGGTGTGTGGACAGCAGAACGTCCAAAAGGCCTTGCAGCTGGCGTTTTCCTGCATCCACCAGCAGGAATCACCTAGTCCTCCCTCGTTCCGTCTGAGCAGACCTTGGAGCCCCCAGGAATGGAAGGGTCAGGTCAGCCCTCTTCACACCCATTCACAGGTGCCATGTCACAAAACCTTCAGTAGCTGAGACTTGACCAAGCCTGTTTGTTCTGCCATTGTCTGGTATCACCAGTGATGCCGCCACTGGCACGCCAGCCGTGAGTGCAGGACTCTCCCAGGGTGTGACAGCATCTCAGGAGGGGGCTGCTTCCTCGCCTGTGGCATCCGAGTCAGTAATGAGTGTGTCTCCAGTATGCAACTCATCATTTCTCATACTTCCTGTAGCATCTTTGCTCCTACAAAGCACAGAAAGCGCAGAAATGCTTTTGCCAATAACAGCAAGATTGTTGAAATCCTGGCCAGTGTCAGCCTTTATTCACTGAATATCTGTACATTTTGTGGAAAACTTAGGCCAAAATAAATGTCCCTCTCCCAGAAGACTTTGCTTGACTTAGTGTGACTCTAGGCACACTTCCTGCATATCTTTCCTGCCCAGCACACCCCACTTACCACAGTAAGGCACACCTTGGAGATACTGTGTTGTCACATGCAGATCCTGCAACAGCGAGCACTGTTGTAAAGTGAGTCACACAGATGTTCTGGTTCCCACTACATATAAAAGTGGTGTTTACGCTATCCTGTTGTCTGTTTCGTATGCAATAGCATTGTTTTTAAAAACCATGAACATACCCTTCCATGTTTACTGATGCTTTATTTACAATAGGAAAGACATGGAATCAACCCAAATGCCCAAAAGTAGATGACTGGATTAAAAAGATGTGGTACATAACCACAATGGATCATTACTCAGCAATCAAAATGGATAAACTCATGCCTTTTGCAGCAACATGGATGGAGCTGGAAGGGATCGTGCTTAGTGAAATAAGCCAGAAAGAAAAGAAAAAATACCAGATGGTTTCACTCATAGCAGGAGAGAAAATAATTCACCCCCACTGCTCAACTGGGCCTCCAGTCTTGACTTGAAGACGTAGTACTTGTTAGCTTGGTGGTCGTGGTGGAGGTGGGTGTCCACCCACTTGACTGTCCTCACTGCAACTGGCAAATATTTTAAAAGTCTGCTTCCACTTGACATGTTTGCATTGTAAACAAAGGCAACTGAGCAATAATTTGAAGTAGCTTAGTTTTGAGTTATGATAGGAATTGGGATGCAGAGCTCCCAGCTCTTTCCTGCTGGGTCCCCTTCAGCCTAACCTGGCATCTGCTCCAATTGAAGAGTGGTGACTCAGGGATCTAATCTGGGGAAAACTGCAAACCCAAGAATGCAGGCCACTTCCTGGCTGACAGGAGAGGCAGTCAGAGTCGGGGCTGCTGTTGTGGAGGCGTGTGGGGGTGGTATGTAAAGCCTGAACTAAGCAGCATGGGATCCCCCATGGGGGGACTGGAAGCTGTTGCAAACAATCTGTTCTCTACCTTCAGGGAAACTCTTGGCAACAGAGAAACCCATTAGCTTCACTAGTCAAATGCCCTGTTTTCATGTTGTCTGTGGCCCTGGACAAGCCAGTGATGCTGGAGCAGCTCTCTGGGTAGGTGTTCAGCAAATGAGCTGCAGGGGGCATCCTTGTTCTCAGAGTCCTTTTCTCAAGTGCACCTTCAGCTTGTATTCTTACCTCACGTGGTTTGAAACACTCTGTGCAGTGATTCAGCCTGTTGCACGAAAAGGTCAGATAATGCAAAGAGCTCAGTGGGGGCTGCCTGGATTTTCCATCCTCCTTTGTTTTACTCTGAGCGGGGAAGGAGGTGTGCATCACCACCAACACCTTCCACACATCCATTTGAATGTTGCTATGGCAACTGATAGACCTGAAGCAGCCCCAAGCATTCTGTCTTTCTTGAAGGGAAAAATCATTCACGATTGCCATCTCTTGCCATCTCAGTAAAATGCATACACAGGAAGGTAAGGATTTGGAGACCACTGGTAGAATACCTGGTACACAGATGACAGATGTAGGTCTCCAGTGGGCAGGGTTCCACGGGTGGCCATGTCAGGGGGTGGATGTTCTTAGGAGCCAGCAGAGCGTGGGAGCTCTGTGGCACCCAGGGAAGCAGAAGCCCTATATAAGTGACCCATGTCCAGGTGCTTGCAGGTTGGGTGGGCATTCACACACCTCTGAGGGCACAGCTGGTGCTCTCCCTTGCTTTCTATTGCCAGCTGCAGATAAGAGATGAGACAGGAGACAGCATACACCCACGGGCAGTTTAATGCACATCATTGGGACTCTCCTAGAAGCCTTCTAGAGGGAAAATGCCATCAGTTGCCAGGAGGCTGGTAGGAGATGCAGCACAGTCGGTGGAGAAATGGCAGCAGCCATGCAGACACAACTAGGGCTGTGCCTGCTCTTTCCGCTGCCACTGGGAGTTCCTGGAAAAGTTATGTAGCCCACTGATCTGTGTGTCCTCATCCAAAAAGAGGAAATGAGTCCTACGTGGAGGGTTGCTTGCTGCAAAAATTAAAGAAATGTATGTATGTAAAAACACATTGTTGTGGTTAAGTACTACTTACATTAATAACTGAAAGATGGGGCGCAGAGCTTAACTTTGCTAAGCATCAGAACCAACTGGAAACTTTGAAAAATTTTCACCTAAGCCTGGCTTACCGGCTTGACATGTGCAAAGATGGGACCGAGTAGTCTCTATATTTTTTTAGACATGCCTAAGAAAAATAAATACCAGATGATTTCACTCATATGGGGAATATAGAAAACAACACAGAAGAACAGCCCAAACTAAACCAAAACCAACCCTAGAAATCTGACTGTAGAATTGGCCAGAAGAGAGGGGTTGTCTGAGGTGGGGCAAAATATAGAGGGTAACTAGTAGGCTCTGGTGAAGGAATTTGGGTACTTTATAGGGGTGTGGTGTGGAAACATACATCTGAAGAGGTGCGAACCTATACCTGGGAATCATATACAGTGTTGTAAACCAAAATTAGCTCAAATGAAAATATATATATATATATATATATACACACACACACACACACACACACACAGTGCCCTAAGTAATTCTGATGTAACCAGAATAGGAAATTCACTTATTTGCTTAAGGATAAATACACAGTGCTGGAGTCCCTTCTTTTTTCCCATTTTTACCCATCAAAAGGTATCATGCTCCTTTTATTCTGTATCTCAGCTCCAAAAGATTCTGAATGGAAGCAAGGTTGTTTGCTAAAGTGGCTGAAGGGAATTTAATCAGGAAGGCAAAGAAAAACAAAAATTGCTCAATTTGTGCTGAAGGGAATGACAAGGAATCTATAAAAAGCTGTTTGTGGTCCCTAGATGTCATTTGAACTTCCTTGGCTATCTCAGGGGTTATAAATATGACAGCTGAGGTGACCTGTATAATGTGTTTAAGCCGTAAATAGGAGTTCAGTGTGCATCTAGCTGACATTTTTTTTTCCCATCCTACAGGAACGTGGCTGAAGAGTGGTCTGGGCCTTGTGCACCAGGAGGGCAGCCAGCTGACGTGGACATACATCGCCCCTCAATTGGGCTACTGGGTGGCAGCCATGTCGCCTCCAAACCCAGGTAGCACAAAGCCAATGCTGACAGTGACAGGGAATAATTTCTTTGAGAGTTTACACTAAGTATGCTTTTGAAAACAACTTCAGCAGGCAGATAACATCTAATTCCAAAAAAAAAAAAAAAATGGATCCATCTTCTTCATTGGAAAAATCAAATGACGAAACTTAAGTATTTCAAGGAAGTGGGGGTGTTCTGGTTGGAACGCTCCCATCTAGGATAAGAATAATGCATAGAAAATAGTCTTGTCTCGTGCCTCTGTTTTGTTCAGACAGCTGCCGTGGGGAATTCTTAATCTAAAACCCATAGAGGCGCTTTTGACCTCCTCCCTAATTCCTAAAACAGCTGTGGGTTGGTGTAAGAGAACACGGAAGAAAAGACACTCAACAGAGGGACTAACAGAAAAGTCATTATTGGAGACTTCTTGGGGTGAAAAGCTTGACTTGGCTTAAAAATGAGCATTTTAAAGTATACGCCATTTATTTGCTCTGTTCTAAAAGAATATTCATCTCCATTATAGGATCTGTAAATTAACTCATATTTTTGAAGTGTCACTAATTTTTTTTTTTTAGCCTACATGCCCCAACTTATCCCAATGAGTATTCAAGAATTCTTTTTCAAAATAGTTCATCTTGGGGGCAATTATTTCCAGGGATGTCTTCTGTGCTCAAAATGCCTTTAAAATCCGAATCACTTGGACTGCCTTATTAGTGCAGCTTTTCACTAGTGGCAAATCTATAGACTCCGAGGGCTCCTTTGATTTTTCTCAGACACATCTAAAAGTCATACACATCCCTGTCTAATGAACAAGCTCAGAGGTTGAGTTGGTTGACAGTGTGCAGTGATTAAAAGGTGTTGCTTATAAATTAACCATGAAGGTTCCAAAATGGGAGTTCAAAGTATTTCCATAATGGAATCATTTTTGGAATGAAGACTTGACTCCCAAAGTAAATACTTTGATGGAAACCATTCTTTAGATGGATGTTGAAAATCTGTTCCATTTCCTTTATAGTCCTATACATAGAAAATTGGTACTTTGTATCCATGTTTTTAGGGTACATGTTTTCCTATATGATATTGTTCTTACCGCAATATAGACATGAGCCAAGTACAGAAATGCCCAGTCTCTACATCTGAACTATCTTTACTACGAGCAAGAGGACGGAAGGCTAGAAGGAAGGAACAAAGGAGAAGAAATTCCTTAAGTACCAGTGCTGAAGCTACAAAGCCCCCACATTAAAGTTAACTTTTATTTTAGATATATCTCAAGCAACCATGGCTGTTGGTCCTCCCATCAGGTGACAGACTAATAGACCCTTTTGGAAAGAGGGGAGAAAGCAATGCTGGCGATAGTAGGTCCACTGTAGTCCCGCTGCTGTGAAAGAAGAGACCAAAAACTATTAAAAACACATAGCCCAGGGGGGAGGGAAGTGCACTGGACTATGGTGGTGGCACATGGGTGACTTGGTGATGGGACACCCACAGGGATTACAATTGAGATTAAAAGAAAATGTACAAAATGATGTAAAAATAAACTATTATATTAAAAAAAAAAACATAACCCAGCCCCTGATGGCGTTTTCTGTGGAAACACGTGTGTGCTGGTAACCTCAGCACTTTTACTTTCATTAAAGTACAGTGATGCTTTATACCGTCATGAACCCAAATCCAACAAGAAAATCCTTAGGGTTTTTCTTTAATCCCCTGGTTAAAGAAGGAAAGGAAGAATGGTTATGAATTTCAGCTGAGAGATTTTATGTTTTAAAGATTTCAATTGACAGACGTTAAAATGATAACATTTAAGTACAAAGGACTGAGTTCCATTTCTTTGGGATGATGTTTATGTATGCCCGGATTTCTCAGTGATTCCTGCCAAGACATTGCAAGAACATTGTCTTTGGGGGTTGTCTTTGTGTAAAAGCGTGTTTCTCTGAACAGTTAAGGCAGTATCTCATTTGCAGTCTTTTTTCCAACTGTGGTAAACATCAACTCCACCCTTCTGCCCCAGTGAAGTGAATTATAGTAAGGAGAGAATGAGCTTTCAAACGTAAATATTTTCACTATTTTCAAAAACTAATAATTCCCCTTAGGTTATCTAGTTCTTAAATTAAGATGTGTCTGCCTCAAGAGGCTTTCAAGGAAATCTATCCTGTAAAATATTAAAAAATCGCTAAGTAGGCCCTCCCTGGTGGCGCAGTGGGGTAAAGCACTGCACTAAGAAGCTAGAGCCACTTCTGCATGAGTTCGATTCCCGCCTGCCCCGAGGCGACCACATGGCGAGGCAGACCTCTCCTGACCCACCTGCTGCTCCCCTCAGCAGTGTACTTCGTCCATCTGCCTGTTCTGCTCCCCGCTCTCTCTCTGGTGAATTCTCTCACCCTCCGCATCTCTGGCCTGTAACCCAGTTCTGTACAAATAAATAAATAAATCTTAAAAAAAAAAAAAAATCGCTACGTAAATGGGCGTTTAGTGCTCATAACCATGCTACTCTAATAGTACCGGAAGCCACATCCCTGCCCAACTGTTGGGCCAGGATACCCAGACACCAAGGAATGTCCAAATCTTAAAATCTAGAGAGGATTTCATTGTTCTTGTCAATCTGCCATCAGTTACATTAGGCTATCCCTTGCTACATGGAATATAGAGTCTACCACAGGATTCTTTGCAATGTAAATCCAAAAGAAATATGATTGTCTCTGATAAGCATTTGTCTTTAAATTCCGAAGGCCACATCAGGCTAACCATTTTGACAAGGCAATTGGAGAGGAAGATGTTACTTGTAAAAGTGAAAGGCATTTTAAAAACATTTAACACCCTCATAATAAGCTGTGGATTCTTTTAAAGTCATAGTAAATTTCTTTCATACTTAAATTTCAACTCATTCATTTAGATAAAGGGCTCTCCACACAGCAATTGACTGCTCAGGGAAGTGAGAATAAAATCTTGTGGATGTTTTTTCTCCCTGCAGTATAAAGCCCCCAGTTATTCAAGCCATCTCTCTGTGTGTAAGAGTCCCATTCATTGTATTTTCATGCATCCATTTTCTTTTATTAAAAGATCAAGTACTTCTAATGCTGAACATGCTACCAGATGCTGCTCTCTTCCTGGCCAAGGAGGGACTCTCGACACTGCGTTTAGTGTGGTGTATTCGGCATGCTCTGGGCCACAGCTGCTGCAGTAATGGACGTGTTAATCCCTTTACACTGCCTGGGATTTTGGGGCTGTGGCAAGCACATCCTCGAAGGGGGCTTCCGTCTGGGCACTTCTCCACGCTCCAGCCAGCAGGAATAAGGAGAAAACGTCATGTTCTTGTTGACTGTCATCCCTCTTTTTACTTAAAGGTTCTCACAAATCTAAAATGCCCTTTTCTGACCCTCCAGGTCCCGTTGTCACACAGGACATTACCACGTATCACACGGTGTTTCTTTTGGCCATTTTAGGAGGAATGGCTTTCATCCTTTTGGTTTTGCTGTGTCTCCTTTTGTATTATTGCAGGTAAAGTTTTACCATTTTGCTAATATCTTTTAATTTGGGATTTCTTGTGCAAGTATTGATATTGAGGGTTGTTGTTGCTGTTGTTTTTCCCTTCTGAATTGAGGTCCTTTTTTACTCATAAAAACCTATCTGAAAACTAAACATTTGTCACCTAAGTTGCAAACAAACAAGACAAGTGAGGCATACTGTGTTTAACCTTGCTTGGGAGAGTTATTTAAAAGAAAGTTATAGCAGTGATATGATTCATTCAGAATATTCCAGAAGACTGATTCAGAGATGATGTCCTCAAGGACGAAGCAGAAATAGTCTCATTTTGATACCTTGTCTGTTCTTTGTGAACATGTTTTTCATAGGCTCTGGGTAACAGCTTTAAATCAGTAACTTGGATGTACTTATATAAATGCCCAAGGGGGAGCTCTCTGGATTGTGCTGCTGTGAATTAAAGTAAGGATGGAGGTGTGGGGTGAGAAGTCTTTGGCTGCCAATTTAGTGGTTTGTCTTGTAGCTTCCTGTGGAAATGGAGAATTAGGGCTTCACTTGAAACTTGACTATGACTCTTTAATCTTTGGGTATGGATTGTATTTTTGGTTGCAGACGGAAGTGCTTGAAACCTCGTCAGCACCACAGAAAACTGCAACTTCCCGCGGCCCTGGAGAGTTCCAAAAGAGACCAGTCGACTTCCATGTCCCACATAAACTTGCTGTTCTCACGTCGGGAGTCAGAATTCCCTGGCCCACTTTCTGTCACCAGCCACGGTCGCCCCGATACCTCAGGCACGAAGGAGCTGATGAGCGGAGTCCACTTAGAGATGGTCTCTTCCAGTGGAGAAGTAGACATGCACACCCCTATGCTCAAGCTCTCCTACAGTACCTCACAAGAATTCAGCTCTCGGGAGGAACTGCTCTCCCATAAGGAAGAGGATAAAAGCCAAATCTCCTTCGATAACCTGACACCAAGTGGCACACTGGGAAAAGACTACCGCAAGTCTGTGGAGATTTTTCCCTTAAAGTCCAGAAAGTCTCTGGAGAGAGAAGGCTACGAGTCCCCTGGCAGCAGTGACTACAGGAGGAGTTACAATGCCATGCTCTCGCAGTCTTTATTTGACAAGCAAGACAGAGACAGTCAGGCCTCCATCCACCATATCTCCACAGGAAGTAAGCTCACCATTCAGGAACACCTGTACCCTGCACCCTCCTCTCCTGAAAAGGAGCAGCTCCTGGATCGCAGGCCAGCCGAATGTATGATGTCGCGGTCAGTAGACCACCTGGAAAGGCCTACATCTTTTCCACGGCCTGGCCAGCTGATCTGCTGTAGTTCTGTCGATCAGGTCAATGACAGCGTTTACAGAAAAGTATTACCTGCCTTGGTCATCCCCGCTCATTATATGAAACTCCCAGGGGACCATTCCTATGTGGGCCAGCCTCTGGTGGTCCCAGCTGACCAGCAGCTTGAAATAGAGAG
Source organism: Condylura cristata (assembly GCF_000260355.1). Lineage (NCBI taxonomy): Eukaryota > Metazoa > Chordata > Mammalia > Eulipotyphla > Talpidae > Condylura > Condylura cristata. The sequence continues at coordinate 19,136,229 of NW_004567131.1, read as the reverse complement.
ACTACAGGCTGAGCTCTCCAGCCCTCACGCAGGGATCTTCCCACACCCCTCCTCCCAGATCCAAGCCCAGCCCTTATCTTGCCAGGCAATCTCCCAGCAGCACTTGCAAGACACGGGCGCTCGGGAGTGGAACCCACAGAACGCATCCATGTCAGAGTCGCTGTCCATCCCAGCGTCCCTGAATGATGCTGCCCTGGCTCAGATGAACAGCGAGGTCCAGCTTCTGACGGAAAAGGCTCTGATGGAACTCGGGGGTGGGAAGCCACTGCCACACCCCCGGGCATGGTTTGTCTCCCTGGATGGCAGGTCCAATGCTCATGTTAGACATTCGTACATTGATCTCCAAAGAGCTGGAAGGAACGGAAGCAACGATGCCAGCTTGGACTCCGGTGTGGACATGAATGAACCAAAATCTGCCCGGAAGGGAAGAGGGGATCCCTTGTCCCTTTCACAGAACCACCCACCTGTCCAGGAGCACCCCCAGAAAGAACTCCGGGCTGCGGACAGCACCGCCTATACGCAGCTCGTCTACCTGGACGACATGGACCAAAGTGGCAGTGAGTGTGGCACCACCGCCTGTACCCCCGAGGACAGTGCTCTGCGGTGTTTGCTGGATGGCTCTAGCCGGAGGAGCGGCAGCCAGCTACCCAGCCTGCAGGAGGAGACGACAAAACGAACTGCAGATGTCCCCCCAGAGCCACTGGCCAGTCCCGAACAGAGAAGACCTGCTCAGGAGGAAGAGGAAGATGACGAAGATGACGACGACCAAGGAGAAGACAAGAAGAGCCCCTGGCAGAAGCGGGAGGAGAGACCCCTGATGGCGTTTAACATCAAGTGAGCTCCTACAGAGCCACCCAACAGTGGCGTCCAAAGTTGCCAAAAATTCTTTCTTATTGGAAGCTCTTGGCTGTTTGTGAAGGAAGTCAAACAGCGCCAACCGTGGGAAGTGGACTTTGCTACGATGTGCTATACATGCTAGTTACTACTCAGAATAAAGGATGATGTTAATGGAGGCCTCACCTCCAGGAAGGTGGCTGAACGCAGTGTCTGAATGTGTTCCACGCACTGGACGCGTCTGCCCGAGGACACTGAAAAGCCACAAGTGATGTTGCTAGGTTCTAATAACCTCAGTTCTCCCTCAGATCCTGGGAACAGATAAAACTCTTTTTGCATTGCTTGAATCAGTTGTATCATGATAATGCTACTGTGAAGTTATCATTGAGAAATGAGCTTGGCACTTAGTGTCTCAAGGTATGCATTATCTCAAAGGAAAGCTATGCATCGCTGCTTCGTGATCTGATTTTGCTCAGACGTTTGCTTTGGTTAGGTTTCGTTTCCAGTTTGCTTTTTAAAAAACAAACAAACAAACAAAAAAACACAATTTGGCTGTAAAGGTTTTATTCCTTCATTTTAATCTGTTCTGTTTCTTGGTGGTTTATTTCAGTGTCTCCTTTCAGGAACTCCTCAGTGTCATCTCTTAACATCCAAGCCTTTTAATGAAATCATACTGAAATTTCCATCAGCTAAGAGTCCTTCGATCCTGGTCCCATTAACTCCAAGTGCCTTTTTTACAGTGACAACAAACAGTCCCTCACTCTTTTGTTGTTTTTCTTAGCTCCTTTTATTGAACTGCCTGGATTTTATAAAGTTATTAAATGATACCCTTTTTGTTAGACTGCATGCCAAGTGCCCAATTGTGCTCAGAATTCTCATTTCAACGCAGTGTACTCTCTAGCTCTCATGTGTGATGTGGATTCTGTTTAGCTAAGATAGACTAGAGGACACTTTAGAGATACCCCTCCCCACTCCATCCCTTTGGCCGCTGGCCACCATTATGGTTTTATTGGCTGTTTGTATATATGGTTACGTATTAACTCTGGAATCCTATGGGCTAATCTTGCTCACCAGACATGGAGTATGGAGTGAGCAAGTGGGCTGAATGTGACTATTAAAAAAATCTTATGTACTATCCAAAAGTGCCAGAATCACTCTTCTGTGCATTCTCCTTAAAGAGCTGCTTGGTTATCCAAAAATGAACATTCAAAATAAACTCTGAAGAAAAAAAAAGCTATCTTATGGGCTTTTTCCTTCTTTCTGAGCCATTATTCCTTTCAAAGTTGTTCTTGAAATGTGCTGTTCTTTTCTCCGCAGCCAGAAATGCTGGTTGTTGAACTAATATTCAGAGACCACCACATAGACACCCAGAAATTTACACTATGATTAAAATCCACCTTGGTGTTTAGTTCCAATCAACAACACAAGGAAGCATTTGCGTTTCAGGTTGGAAGCAGTGGGTGCATTTTAGAAGAAAGTGATGTTTTAGCCTCTTATGTTCATTATTGATCCATCTTAGAACAGCTTCAAAAAGGTTCATTAAAATGACCAGAACCATCTCACATGTGTATAAAACAACTCATCAATATCATTATTAGAGATGTGGGGGCACAGAACAGATTTTGGAACTAAATTAAGTGGACTATGTTCATTCAAAGTCTTTTTTCCTGAATTCCATGCAGACAGTAGACTAATCAAGCCTATTCTTATTGTCCTATTTTCTCAAATGCTGTTGATCAGCAAGTTGCTTTTAAGGGGGCAGGCAAATGGTTGAGAGCCTCTTGACTGTGTTGGAACATATAAATGGATGGAGTCTGTGGTCCTATGATGAGAGACCGCTTGGGGGTGGGCGTTCTCACTAACAGGTGGCGAGTGAGTGTTCTCAAGCTTTCCTGAGACTCTAGGGAGCACCATCAAAACCAAAAGTGACTGGTCTCTCTAGGAAGACCCAAGACCAGACAGATGACCTAGAAAGTGCTGGAAAATCCCAGCCCTACCAAAAGAGGCCAAAGGAATCATTTCCATAAGGCATCAGTTTCCAGAAGAGTTTACATTGCTTGTTACCTGTGAACAGTAAGAAGCAGATTAACAATCAGTGCTGATCGATTATGGGAGATGTGGCAGGAAGACGGGGTTGTAGGATGGGGACTGACTCCTCTGAGACAGTGGGCCCTACATGTGAAAAGTAGAATTGAGCAGCCACTGGTGGTCCCAAAACTCTGTGTGCCTAGGAATAAAAGGAATTGTGTTTGCCAAAGGGAAACTGGTTCTTCCAAAGACAAACCTTAACTTATTTTACACCTGTCCAAAGTGAGGACCAGAGGTTAACGTATTTTGCTCATGGTGCCAATGTTAATCACTAGGCTAGAACTTTCTGGAAGCAACTGGCTTAAGTATTCATCTTCTCTCTAAAGGTAAAATATGTTACAGTATTTTGTTTCCTAATCCAATCAGATAATCCATGTCTTTTAATTGGTATCCTTAATCAATTATGCTGTCTGAAGAGCTAGAGCCAGCAAAGGCATTTCGCTTCCGCCACCTAGTGGTGAGTTTTCCTCTGGCTATTAAAAGACCCGACAAACAGCCTCCAAGACCTGCTCTGGGAAGATGCGCTGCTTGTGCACTTAAGTCACTGTTCTGTCCTCCTGGAGAGGCAGGTAGGTGAAGAGGTAAGAGCTGATATTTCTGTTGAGTTTGGGAACAAGCATTCACTTCCCAAAATCTTGCGAGAAACATATGTTTATTCTTCTTTGTTTTATACCTAAGTAAATTGAGGCTTGCAAGTTAAATAACTGAGATCACTGAACTAGAAGTGATGGTATGCTACTTAAACTTTCTGAAAATTAATGCAGTTAAGTTATAAGTATCCCTGATAAAGGATGCATAGAACACAACTTACAAATCACAGTAAAATATATAACAATAAATTCCATTAACAGTTGTTTCTCACAGAATACTTTCATTGATTTTATTTTTATCATAGCTAACCTGCTTTTGCAATTAGCCAAAGGGTGTAGCACTGACAGGAACATTGGATGATTTTTTTTTTACATTAATGATGAAAATGAAACTGAAAAACTGAAGATGCAGAATTTTACTGGTTCATCAATCATGAAGGCATTTCTTTACTGTATCAAACAATAATTTTGAATACTGGAGGTCCCACATTTGGGGCCAAGGAACCAATCAGAGTCTCTATCTTTCACTTTCTTTCCCACCTCCCTCCCTATCTCACCCCCACTAGAACTGGGAGGGTGGTGCTAGTAATAGAATTGCAATATGCAAACCTCTAAAGTTGTTCATAATCATATTACCTCACCTAACTCAATCTTCTGTCAATGCCAATCATAGGTGTCATTGTAAGTGTAGGTACCGTTCTGATGATGCAAACCCCCATAGATACAACCAAAATCCAAAAGTAAAATAATTGGGTGGTGCACCACCCCAGTAACTTTCCAGTGAAGTCCCTATTTTGCCTGAGGCATCCAGACCCCAGTAAAAGAAAATGAACTTGACACACAAGAAAGTGTTCAAAGGAGAGTCCTGGCAATGTTCGAGACTTCAATTGTTGAAGTTGCTTCTGAAGTACAACCCTATCATTAGTCATACACATCATGTTTTTATTCTTCCCATTTCATTATTTAAAACATCCCAATAACCTTCTAATAAATTACCCTTTGTTTCCTATTAGTTCAAGTTTATTTGTCTTTAGTGTCTAATAGAACCCAAAAATACAGGCCAGATGTAAACTAATAAACCAAGGAGTCCTGCTCCTGGTGAAAAACCTTTTTTCGGTCCAACCAGAGGGAATTACAGAGCTTTGCCTGGCAGGCCTCAAGGGGGAGTGACCCTTCCAACTCCAAACTCAGTGCCTGGCCAGTGTGCTACAGTCTCTGAAAGGAATGCCTGCGTCTGCATTCATGAGAGGGTGGTGCCTGCCTGGTTTTCAGGGCTCCTCACTAGTAAGATGATCCCCGATCCACTGATCCTCACCTGGTGCCATTCAGTAGAAATAATGAAGCTTAGGGGAAGCTGGAGCTTTGCCCACTAGCCCCTTGCTTATATTAGCTCAGCACATGGTGAACACTTGCCAGTTACGGTCAGCAACAGTCCACCTCTGGTCTTAGGGACGTCGACATCTGGCATTCAGTTTTTGAAATAAACCAGTCAGCAAAAATGGGATATGTTTTTGCATTAAGTTACACAAGCACAAGTCAGATACTAAGATATACTGTGCTTGAAAAGGTAATACTGAAAAAAAGAAGCAGCAAAGGTAATACCAGATATATGTGTGTGTGTGTGTGTGTGTGTGTGTAAACCTCTTGAAGTTTTCCTCCTGACTTCTATGGAAATATGTGTAAGTTTTCATTGTAAAATCCTAGATAATTCACACTACCTGATTATATTCATACATTACCTTAATAGCAATCATCGCCATGGCAATACCACATATTCTCATTTGGCTGGATGGACAGTGCTCTCCATTGTACATGAAACTAAAGAGCATTCTTGACTTCCCCTACCTTTATAGCATTTTACCATAATCAATATAGAGAAGCTATTTAAGAATCATGAATTTTCTGAATGGTAAAGTCATTCCTAATGCAGTTCACAAAAACATTCTTTACCTTTGATATTAAGGAGGAAGTCAGAACAAAAATCTTTATCCAAACTAAGATGCAGAAATTGTCTAACAGTGGGCTTTTTAATTAACATATATGTCAAGTCTCATGTTTGTATTGATTCAGTTGGTTTTGGTTAAATTAAAAAACCTACTCTTCTCTCTCCTTCCCTCCGCCATCGTGTTCTGTGCCATCTCCCCTTCCCTGCTATGTCTTCTCACAAGTCTTTCAGGATCAAGCGATTTCTAGCCAAGAAACAAAAACAGAACCGTCCCATTCCCCAGTGGATTCGGATGAAAACTGGTAATAAAATCAGGTACAATTCCAAGAGGAGACACTGGAGACGAACCAAGCTGGGTCTGTAAGGATTCGCACGGAAACGGCGCATGTATTTATGCTGTTGCTATCAGCAGTATTGGCTATGAAAATGTCACTGCTGTGGACGTGTAATAAATATGTGAGCTGTTGAAAAAAAAAAATCTACTCTTCCCCACTTTTTTTTACTTAACTTGGCTTTCTTTAAGTCCTGCATCTAACCTGTCTGTATTCTTTGGCAGGTATATCTGTGAACTTGAATAGGTGGGAAAAAGTGACTTTGTGGTTGTATCTTGACGTAATATGCACCATAATATGAGCCAAAAGCACATAACATGAATATATATTCACAAAAGTAAGCTTCCATGTCAATGTCATCACAGGTGACATTTTGAGAAAGTGCCTTTTCAGTTAAGACAGAGCCCACAATCCAAAGGTAAAACAGATAAAGACTTGGATGCTAGGAGAGCCTGAAAAGGAAGCCCACAAAGTAAGACACTAGAGATAGAAAGTCAAGAGTTTTCAGAGAAAATAGGTCGGCTTCAATCCTATTCACTAGGACTCATGCATTTCTTTGGATGTTTACTCTCAGTGACCAGTTTATTCTCTACGTAGATGTACCTGAGAAATGTAAACTCGTTATCACATAACATCCAGAATTTTCTTTTTTTTTAAAGATTTTTTATACATACAACTGGGGTACAGGCCAGAGGTGTGGGGAGTTAAAAGTGTTCACCATAGTCAGAGTGGGGAGAACAGGCAGATGTACTGAAATACACTGCTGAGGGGAGCAGCAGGCTAGACAGAAGAGGTCTGCCACGCCATGTGGGTCACCTCCCTGGCTGGGGGTCAAACTCATGCTGCAGTGGCTGCGGATAGATTCCTAGTGCTGTGCTTTAGCCCATTGCACCACCAGGGAGGGCCCACATCCTGAGTTTTCAACTGCACCTTAACTGTTTATTTTAAATGAATGAAAAATTTTCATCCCACTTTTTACAACACGAATGGCATGGAGGATATCATGCTAAGTGAAATAAAACAGGCAGGGAGAGACAATTGCTGCTTGGCATCACTTCTGTGTGGAATCTTTTTTTTTAAAGATTTATTTATTTGTGCATACAGAACTGGGGTACAGGTCAGAGGCTCAGGGGCAATGAGAGGCTTCACCAGAGACAGAGTGGGGAGCAGAACAGGCAGATCCACGAAGTACACTGCTGAAGAGAGCAGCGGGTGGGCCAGGAGAGGTCTGCCATGCCATGTGGCCACCTCCGGGGCAGGCGGGGATAGAACTCATGCTGAAGTGGCTTTAGCTTCTCAGTGCAGTGCTTTAACCCGATGCGCCACCAGGGATAACCCTGTGTGGAATCTTAAAAAAAAAAAAGTCAAACTCAGAAACATGGAGTAGAAAAGTGGCCATGGGTGGGAGCAATATAGAGGTTGGTAAAAGGGCACAAACTAAGAGTTGTGATGAATAAGGTCTGAAGATCTAATATAAAAATAGTGACTTTAGTTGATAATACTGTATTGTTTAACTGAAATTTGTTAGTAGTATTTAAATGTTCTCATAAGCGAGAAATCTGTGAAGAGATGGATGTGTTAATTAACTGACCTTCATCAAAACATGTTCTTAACCTTTACCCTCGGGAATATTAGCTGTCAAATGATGGCATCTGCTCTGAGTACTAGTCTCTTGTTTTCAAGAACACCATGGTAACAAAGACTTTTTTCTCATTGGTGAGTAACCTTTAGAATAATTAGGAAAATGCTTCAGTATGACTCAATTTTTTTTCCTCCCTCTGTCCTTTGAGGCCTATAACTTGACCTGTCATAGGAATTCAGGGTTCCAGAAACCCTTGGTAGATGAAGTCACTGCATTCTCCACGAAATTACTCACAAACTGGATTATCTGTTATCTGTTTCCTTTGATAAAGTCACTGCCCATTGTTCTGATGTGTGAATCTACAGATAAAATCATGTGGTTGCACTTCCTTCAGCTATTCATACCCTGAGAACAGCCACAACAGCTGGCTGATGACTGCCTCCAGCCTCCTGGTTCCCACTGTAATCAACCCCAACAGAAAAACATATTCAGTTGTTTTAAGTGGATGTGACTAGGAAATTCTCACCCCAAGAATCTCTATTCACAATCTTGCTTTGGAGTGCCACACGAATTCCTGATTAGTCTATGAACCCCCAAGTCGTTAGGTAAGCAATGGCTAGGGGGAAGGTGGACCACCCACTTTACCCATAAGCTTGCTGCCATCTTAGAGGATCATGCTTCTTCCCACACTGCCAGGCCCCGACCCTGTATTATTTCAATAAACTTCCAATTTGCTAAAAGAACAAATATATATATTAGAGACATTAAGGCACAAGCATTAAGGATATAACACCCGGATGTCTAATGAAATCTCCCACCTCAGGGATGACTGAGTAAAACTAAAGGGACAGAAATCCCGGACCCCTAAAAGATGGTGAGAAGAGTTAGTAGGCAAAGTTCACATGCTTCTCCTTTAAAGCCATCCAAGATCTCACTGTTGTGATCAGAGAGAGCATCTTTTAACAGATAATATTCTGCCTGTCGGAGTAAACAATCATGTGGAATAAGGTGGGCCCACAGCTTCCTCTCCCTAGAAGCAGCTACACACCCTGTAGTTAAATAATGTGGCAGCCACACCCAACAAAGAGCTAAGCGACCTCAAAGAGGTCAGTCAGATTTACCTACAAATTTAGCTTCTTCTGTTAGAAGAATGAGAGCTAATCTTGCAAGAATCCTGGGTTGAGTCAGAAAGGGAAAGGATTTCTCCAGGTTGATGCTGGTGTAGCAGAAGGTCATTGTGCAGAAGTGACAGACTCCTTTCCTCCACTGCTCAGCAGATGTTTAGTTTGGGTAGGATTGACTTCAGAGATAGACTCTTATTTGGCCAAAGATAATGAACATAAACATATTCTGCTGCTGGTGACTCATCAAGGAATGAGCACATGGTCTAAGTTAGTCTAATTAGAATGTAATTAAAGACTCTTTGTTCTCCCACTGTAGGAAAGAGAAACTTTTTCAGTGCGATCGGAAGAGCACACGTCTGAACTCCAGTCACTGCTCGACATCTCGTATGCCGACTGGAAAAAAAAAAAAAAAAAAAAAAAGCAGATCATGAGAAAGGAATTACAGGGAAACTGAGCTGGAGCCCTGATCAAACCATACCTGAAACCTTTCTTTGCCACTGGGCTTTTAGAGTATGACCTAATAAATCCCATTTTATGGGATTTTTTAAAGCTAAATTATGTTTTCCTCTCCATCCACATAAATTTGGCTCTGTGCAGAAGGAAACTACATGCAACAAACTTTGAAAGGTAAGATTGGCTAGGTAAGTAGAGGTGAAAGTAGAGAGAACAACTCTCTATTAGACTAGGAAAATGGCAGTCCTTTTGTATAATAGCAGTAATTTGGGATTCGGCAATGTGACTACCAAAATCTAACACAACTTTTTGTAGAAAAATTTAAGATGTTGGAGTATGTTGATTGCAGCTCTCCAATGGAGATCCTACCAGAAACAGTCATGCTTAGGCTTAGGAAAGAAAATATTGTTCAATTATAATGTGATGTTAGCAAATGTCTTCACAGAGCCTGCAATTCAAGAAATAGCTGACAGTATCAAAATCTGGAATCTGATACAGTTGAAAAAGTCAAACTCTTAAACTGAGGGAAATCTTGCAGGATTGATGAGCAAGGTTCAAGAGAGGCATGATTTTCTCACTGCTAAACTTGAAGATGATGACTCCAGTTGCACAGATGGCAGGCTGCAGCAGGAGCAGGGGACAGAGCCATTATTTTTAATTCCCCTGGGGCACAAACAGAAGCATGGCCATTAAATTAAGTGCTGGAGTGTATAAAATGCACAGAAAATAGTTTCACATCTAAAGGCTATGCTAGATATGCTCTCTGGTTTTGGTTACTTGCTATTCTGAATAGTTTGTTTCTTCACCTTAACTTCATGCACTGATGTCAGCACTCTTTTCCCATTCAGCACTCTTATAATTGAATCTAGTTGGGTAAAGAGCTATTTCGTAGGACTCACAATCTTTAGTTTCCCATCCAATATATTTTTATTATTTATTTGGCTGATAATATAGGTCATAATATCTCCATAACTATGAATGGGAAAATGAAAGAATATGAAGTAAATGCTTCTAAAACCTGGCTTATTTCTTTATCATACATTTACAGCAGATTTGCTGGTTTTTACATATGGAGTTTTGTGTAATTACTTTTTCTAAAATGATTTCACTGGATTAAAAAAAAAACATTGTCCTGAATAATGGCAACAAAAATTTGTTCTTAAATAGTAGTTCTATTATGTTTAAAAAAAATTGAAAGTAGTGGCCCTCCC
>NW_004567131.1:19119753-19125157 GCF_000260355.1 Condylura cristata | reverse complement strand
CATCTCTGGCCTGTACCCCAGTTCTGTATGAATAAATAAATCTTTAAAAAAATAATAATAATAATAATTAGTATAAGAAGGAGAGACAAGTAGGAGGGAACAGAGGATGTCAGAAGAACCAGTAAAACAGAAGGGGATGATATTTCACTGCAAAGTTTGAGGCTCACATACAGAGAGGAAAAGAAGCACAGATTCTACATTCATTCATTCAGCATCTTCCACACAGCAGAGTGAGCACTACATTGGCTCTCAAGGACTAGGAAAAGCAGGAATTGCTAAAGTTGAGCCACTTAATGTATTTTAAAAGTTAACCTCAACAACAGCCCTTAAAACTGCAACTCATAGGAATAGGAGAAAAATAGGCACAGAGAGAGGATCCTCGTTTAGCCCGACATCACTGAGCAAGGATGCAATCTCCTTATTGCAGATTTAGTGAAAGTTAGACTGAGATTGGTCTCCCTGTCCATATGAAGGGGTCTGAGAGCTGTGAAAGACACTAGTGGCCAACCAGCCCTTTAAAAATGGATATTCTAGAATTATTCGAAGAACTTCAAAGGCAATATATTAGGAACTTGATAAAATATTTATCAAGTTATTTGCCCCTACATATGGATTCCTCAACATTATCTACCCAAAGCATTCAGCACTAAAGGTATTTGGGAGAGCAATGACTGAAAATACTCGGCCATTTTTATTTTGAATTTGAATTAAATATTTGTTCTCCCCTTTGTTATTGGAGAAGGTAACTAGATTCTGCTGCACAGTAATTTTATATGGAACAGTGAGGTTTAGTTCATCTTTTTCTTTCCAGTTTTGCTAATGAGTCCTCTTGCATAGAGACTCTTTAAGGACTGGAATAATATATGAGTTCTCATAATGCATATATGGTTTTAGTCCATGCAGTAGAGGATATTTACCTATTATTTAGTTGTTATTTCTCAAGTATTAACTACCCAATTAGCATAATCCTGAGGATACTGAGATAAACATGACAGGCTTCTGTCCTCATTCATACAAATAGTAGGAGCATTAAACACAACAGATCTTATTTTTTAAGTTTTGTTTATGATTCTCTCACTTTATTAAAACTGAAAGGCAAGACAATATTCTTGCATGTTGGGGCTTTTTCTAATGTAAGTTACTATGGCCATGTCAATGTTTAGGCTTCAGAGAGAAATGTTTTAAGACATTCCATGGGATGGCCTGGTAGACACAGATGTACAGAGAAGTGTACTGACGTCTGGTGTTGATAAATATTGTACCCCTAGGTAAAAATAAACAGGGAAATAAAAGCTATTCCATTCATTTAACAGCCTTTGGGAAGGACTTACTAGTCTTCTCTGAAGGACTGGGTCTTGGGGGAGAGCTCTAATAGCTGATTTAGCCCCACAAAGGAGTTGCTTATTCAGTTGCTACCTTGAGAGGCAATTGGCCCCTTCCAACTTTCCATAAGAATAAAAAAGCAGCTGAGAGTAGAAGCCCAGAACTAGCCAAGACCTGGCTTAAGAGTGTCATTGATAGAGATAGAACAAACACCCCTAAAAGAATAAATAATACTTTTTTAAAAACTAGAAAGGGCACAGGTGGATTGATGATGAGAAATCCACGGGAATTACATCTGAGATGGGAAAAGACACAAAATGATGTAAAAATTACTATAAAAATAATTAGAAAGTGATAGACAGTATTGCATGCTTCTCCTACCAAGTCTCTCCTGGAGAGAATGCCCAGCCTTCAAGAACCTTCTGGCAGAGGCTAGACTAGTGAAATGAAAACAGAGCAGTATCTTCATTTGCAATTTACATCTTTCCCTTTTGTTCACATCCTCATAAATAGGATTTTTTATTTTTCTAAAGCCTGGTATTAGAAAACAGCCTATTGGATTCTTGGTATATGAGATAGAACTGAAATTGAAAATGTGTAAAGTGCTCATGTGAACCCCAGACGTCACCCCTAATATCTTACAACTCTGAGAAATGCTGTAACCCAGGTGTGCAGAACGTGCTATGTGACAGCTCGCACTGCTGCAGTTATTTAAAAGAGAATGAGGAGTGATTGGTGCGATCAGTATAGCAGGGAATTTAGAAAATGTTTGTGATCTTAAACCTTTCCTCCACTCTAATCTCCCATAGCACAAAGAATTTTTGCAAGGCAGACATGAAGGATGTTCTCTACTTTATGAAAAAGAAGGGAACTGAAAATAAAATGCAGGAATAGAGTGTTTGTGGGCGCTGACAGTGAAGCTCTGTCAGCCCTTACCTGGTAATCAGCAGAGGGAGATGCATTATCTTCCAATGTTTTAAAGGCAGAAGCAGTCCTCTCAGTGTCCTAACTACTAGCAGTGACTATAGGTAGAGGTGCAGCTGAACCTGTCTAGCTCTTGGAAGTAACATTTAAGCTGCAGAACCTCTTCAGGAGGCAGCTGACTCCCTAGGGGAAGTCCTAAGTGCAGACTCTTCCAGTCCAGAAAATAAAACAGAATGCCCATAGGAAACCTGGAGCAGGGGGCCTGTTCTGAGGTAACCAAACACTTGAGCAGCTGAAACAGTCTTCAATTCCACATGCTATGCCTTCAGCATAATGGGGGTGGGGGTGAGCCCAGATCCAACAAAGCAACAGTAGGTCACAGAAGGGCTCAGAGAAAGAGACAGGTCAGACCCATGCTGGAGACAGAAGGTTCTTCACAGTCAATGTCACCAGGGCTTCTGCTGCTAATGCTGACCCATAGCACCCTGTGACCAAGTACAACCACCTGTGGGCTGACTTGCCAGGAGGAAACTGAGAAGACTGGGGTTTAAGAGCCAAATTGTATCTGCTTGGGCATATTCATAGCCAGCACAGAGAGCCAAGGACCCACTTACTTCCCTAAGGATCTAGTAATGTTTCCCAGCCCCCTCTTACCAGAAACCAAGGTTGAGCAACAGGGGGAATAAACCTGGGCTAGAAGAACAGAATGAAACTCTATCAGGTTCCAGAACCCAGGATGAAAGCCAGATGCTCAGGCAAGGGTAAATAAGCAAGCAGTTCAGAGCCAGCATTTAAATGAGCCTGATTTACCAATCCCTATTCAAGGTGACCATTCAGAGCTAGAAAACTGAATACAGGGCAGGAGGCAGCTGGGATATGTAAGCCAGCATTTTTGTCTGTTCTTAGCCACTCAGCATCCTCACTCTCACTCATTTGAGAGTGAAGGATGGCTCAACCAGAAGTTTGAAGGGGAACTGGAAATTCAGCCTCCCTGCAACCCAAACATGTTCTTTAGCTCTTCATCAGGCCAGTCTGTGCAGAAAGCCGCAGGATTTGCACTTTCTGTTCTTCCTCTGCTAAGATCTGGAGTCACCAAAGGCTCCAGGACACAAAGGGATAGCCCACAGAAAGCCAAGCCAAAGCCTGAGCTTCACCACAGTCAACTTGACCTTTACTTTCTGTTCTGCTGAGTTTGCCCACAGGGGACGTCTGCTTCCCGAAAAAGCTCTAAAAAGTAGAGTGATGCCTGTCTTTTTTTCCTTAAATACCCAAAGGAAGAGAAAGAAAAGGAGACTAAAGGCAGAGACTGGCAGGGCAATTCTGATGATTTAAATGAGGAAGAATGAGAACAAGAAAGGGGTTAGTATAAAATAATGGGCTGTGAAAGATTCAACCCAAAAATTTACCTTTAAACTTAATCCTGATGGCAATTTTAGCTTGAATCCTCTAGACTGGATAACTTTTCTTCTGTGGCCCAAATATGCTCAAAATTGGGTGATGGAACACATTGGAAGGTTTTATGAATAAACAGAAGAATGAATGCACCAGCCAATCATCTAAGTGTGAGAAGTTGTGTGGCATCATCAAGAAGCATCATCTTCAAGCAATGCAAAAGTTAAAAAGAAGTCAACATCATACCAGAAGTCACACACACCTCCCCACATAGGAAGGATCTTCCTTAGCTGCTCTCTCAAGAGCTTTTTGGGAGTCCACACTTCTGCCTTACTTAAATTTGAGTTTAAGATACTAAAATACTTATGAATTAATTTTTTTTTGTTATTATACCCTATAAATACGTGTCTTTTTTTAAAATGTAACTAATACCTACTAAAACTGTCTTAAAAAACGATTCATAGGGCCCTTCCTGGTGGCGCAGCGGGTTAAACTTCCGCATGAGTTCAATTCCCGCCAGCCCCGTAGGTGACCACATGGTGTGGCAGACCTCTCCTGACCCGCCTGCTCCCTTCAGCAGTGTACTTCGACCATCTGCCTGTTCTGTTGCCCACTCTGTCTCTGGTGAAGCCTCTCACCTCCCCTGAGCCTCTGACCTGTACCCCAGTTCTGTATGCACAAATAAATAAAATCTTAAAAAAAAAAAAAAAAAAAGGCTCTCTGGGCCCTCCCTAGTGTTGCAACTGGTTAGGATGCAGCACTGCAAGCCAGCCGCAGCGGATTCGGTGCGAGTTGGATCCCCGCCCCCGCAGTGACCCACTTGGCGCGGCAGACCTCTCCTGACCTGCCCTCTGCTCCCCTCAGCAGTGTACTTCATCGATCTGATCTGTCTGTTCTGCTGCCTGCTCTGTCTCTAGTAAACCCTCTCACCACCCCTGCACCTCTGGCCTGTATTCCATTTCTTAAAAATCTTAAAAAAAAAAAAAAAGGCTCTCTGGACCTTGCACCTTGTGTGCATATAGGAGTTGAAGTAACAATACAAGTCTAGATTCTCTGGCTCCTAACCCCTTCTGACCGAGAACTCGGGGTCTCAGCCCAGTTTCCCCCCCCCCCCCCCCACGGCTTACGTGAGAGCCCTTCTCTGGGAGAGGCTGTCTCATGGCACAGCCCGGCAGCTCGTCTCCACATGACCTGCTCCTGCTGCTGCTGAGTTGCCTGTGGAGCTTTGGGAGGGCACAGCATTGGCCTTGAAGCCAGAGACTCACATCTGCAATAATTTGCAAACATGGCTGTCTTCTTGGGTAAGTCCACTCACCAAAACACATTGGGGACAGGGGAGGGAGAGAGAATTGTGGCCTTCAGGATTTGGATTTCTTAAAGTGGAGAGTGTTTGTTGTATCACACCATCTGAATAGTTCCCCAAGCGGATGTGGTTTTTCTGTAGCTTTGCTAAGGAGTTGCATGTAGTTAACATGCACTCTTGCCAAGTATTCTGTTTTAAAAAATAGAGTATTCTTGGAATTTTCTCATGAAGTATATTCAGAGTCAGACTTGTGATCTGAAAGAGATTCTTTGATGAGTTCACTTGCCCTAAACAATGAACACACTTTTGGAAAAATTAAGTGCAAGTTAAAACACAAAGCTTGAGGGTAGGTGTTAGGCAGTCCATCGTACAGAGTGAAAAAAATATGAAAAGATTTAGTTATATAAAGAACTCATATAAAATTTCATCATGGACATTGGATGCATTTCTTTTTTTTTTTTT
>NW_004567131.1:19105891-19119520 GCF_000260355.1 Condylura cristata | reverse complement strand
TTTTTTTTTAATGTATTTATTTATGGATACAGAACTGGGGTACAGGCCAGAGGCTCAGGGGTGGTGAGAGGATTCACCAGAGGCAGAGTGGGGAGCAGAACAGGTAGGCTGAAGAAGTACACAGCTGAGGGGAGCAGCGGGCAGGTCAAGAGCGATCTGCTGTACCATGTGGAGCTCCTCCCTGGTGGAACTAGTGCTGAGGCGGCTGCAGCCAACTTCCTAGTGCTGTGCCTTAACGTGCTGCACCACAAGGGAGGGCCCCAACATTGGATGCATTTCTACAATGTTAGCACTGGGCCCTCCCTGGTGGCCCAGCGGATTAAAGCACAACACAAAGAAGCTTAAACCACTTCCACATGAGTTCGATCCCCGCCTGCCCCGGAGGAGATCCACATGGCGTGGCAGACCTCTCCTGACCTCGGCAGTGTGCGTCCTCAATCTGCCTGTTCTGTACCCCACTCTGTCTCTGGGGAATCCTCTCACCCTCTGTATCTCTGACCTGTACCCCAGTTATGTACAAATAAATAAATAAATCTTTAAAAAAAAATGTTAGCACTTTCTTTTCCTCAGCATCAGAAATAAATAAATAAATAAACTCATGCTATTAGCATCGTGGATGGAGCTAGAAGGGATTACACTAAGTGAAATAAGTCAGAAGGGAAAAGAGAATTATTGCATGGTTTTGTTTATGGGAGGAATATAGGGAAACCAAGCAAAGTATCAGCAAAAACATAAAACTTGCAGGCAGACTGTAGATCTGAGGTTTACAGCAGGGAGGGCAAGGTTCACACAGGGGTGGGATGAGCACAAGGGATTATGGTTCTAGTTCACAGTGCTGTGGTAGTGGCAGAACTATGGGGACTATATCTGAGTGAAGAAATCCAATATTATACAAAAATGAACAATGATGAAAGAAAATAAATTAGTATTTTATGTCATTTATTAGAGTGTTATATCAATAAAAATATTCTCTTTATATTTTAATAAAATAAAATGGTAGCATCTTCCCTTCCATACAACCACCTCAATAATCCAGATAAGAACAATCGTTCCTGAACTGTTCACTATTCATTTTCATAGTCACAAAATAATTCTCTTCACCGAGGAGAGGATTATATTTTCGAGTAACTCTTAAATAGTTGGTTAAATGTCAAACTATTCTAATTAGAAAGGTTACTTTAGACTTGAAGATATCCTCTCGTTCAGAATCTTCCAGACCACTCCTGATCATTGTCCTGTTTTCTGTCTTTTGTTGTCTGTCCTGCATTCTTGTTCCAATATAGTGGTCTCCTCACTGCATTTTGCCTGCCCTGCTGGAATCCATATCTCTCAGATCTAAAGATTTTCTGGCTGGAGTGCCCTTCTCATGCCCCCTGGGTCCCATCATGGTCCCAAAGCAAACCCACTGCTTAGGGCAAGCTCAAATCCCGCCCCTTCCAGACTCCTTTCCATACTTGCCATTCCTCATGTTATGATGCTTTATTAAAAATACTGGTTTCAATTCTGTGGATACCACCATCACACAATTAAGCTGCTAGAGGACAAATCATGTCTCAGTCTTCTCTTAAGTCCCCATAGGTATCTGGTTATGATGCCTGGCATCTGATCTGGTGGTTAAAAGACCTGCATCAAACTCTCATCTCTCTCATTTATTCATCAATACCTTGAACTAGTATTTATTGATAGTTTGGCACCTTAGCACTATGTTCTGAAAAGGGTTAAAAACTGAATCAGGCACAACTACCACTTTCAGGGTTCTATGAACTAAACTGTGTTCCACCATTTATACAGGGGAGCCCTATACTCCAGTACTTCTATATTTGGAGATGGGATCTGTAGGAAGAAATTTAAGTTAAATGACATCATAAGGGTAGGCCCTAGTCCAACAGAATAGTGTTCTTATAAGATGATACAGCAGACCACATTTGCTCTACTCTCTCTCACTCTAATAGACACACTCACACACACACACACACACACACACACATGAGGGGAAGGCCACATAATATCACAATAAGAAAATAGCAGTCTACAAGCCAAGGAATAAGCTCTCACCAAAATCTAACCCCGATGTTTCCTTGGTCTTGGACTGCCAGTCTCCAGAATTATGAGAAAATAATTTCCGTTGATT
This sequence comes from Condylura cristata, assembly GCF_000260355.1. Lineage (NCBI taxonomy): Eukaryota > Metazoa > Chordata > Mammalia > Eulipotyphla > Talpidae > Condylura > Condylura cristata. The sequence goes on along the minus strand of NW_004567131.1, from coordinate 19,117,389 downwards.
AAGCTCCTCAGTCGATGGTCATCCAGGAGACTAAACATCCAGGCTTAGCAAGGTGAGGTGTGCTAACAACGCAATTTCACCTGTAGGGTGGATGTGTCTATGATCCTACAAGGTTGGTGGGGCTCCCTACAGTTACTTGTGAGAAAGAAGCCAGCAAAAATCCCAGCAGTGGCCTTTCTGCCGCCCCCTGGAGATAGCTATATAATAAGTGGCTGTTCTGGGCCTGAAGTCCCAGCATGAAGGTCAAGGTAGGGACCGGGTGACAAATGGCATGCAAATCTGAGGCTACTTAAGAAGATGCTCTTCTGTTTGAAGGATTTGGCAAGAAAACAGCCTGGCTCAGATGATGGAGAGTTCCCGAAGCCCATGCCTACAGGTGTTTGTAATACCCTTTATCAATCAGGCCCCTAGATTTTTCTAGAATCTGAAGACTTCAGGGAGCCCCTGAAGCCACTCTTCAATGCTTACAGAACAAACAGAGCTAAAACATCTGAACAGTATCCTCTCAGCATTGGCCCACTTAGTCTCCTCCCTCCTCCACCAATTCTCCCCAGAAACTGAAATGAAATTGAGACAGAGAATCACTAAATAGCAGAAATCAGCTGGAGGAAGCACTGCAGTCTTAGCCCTTCTCTACAGAACAAGATTCTTTGCCAGGCTCATGGGATAAACACAGAAAATTGGCCCCCACCTGACCTCCTTCTTCTGTTCATCCTGTCTTCATCCTGGATTCCCTGGGAATCCATGGTCAGACAATCCCAGGGGTATGCTGCTTTGGCTTTGTATGACTCAGCTTTGCTCTGAGCTCCCTTTTATTGTTTTCTCAATTGTGTGTCTCTTTGCTCTTCAAAATGAAATTCCTTCTCCCTGTGTCTTCAAATTCCCAAAAGAGGGAATCTAATTTAATCTTCAAACCTTCTTTGGGGGATATTTCCATACAAGGTGGTTTCTATGGTCCTGCCCACCCCAGGCTGGCCGCCCTTGTTTCCTGATAGTGCCCTATGGGGTCCACTAAATGGCTGTGAGACTTCAGACAGATCGAGGCAAGCCTGCCCTACCTGAGCAGGTGGAATGCTCTTAGCTGCAAGTATGAGCAGAACCAACACAAGGAACTAAACACTAGAAGATTGATTTTTCTCCCCTAACAAGAAGCTTGCAGACAAGTTGTCCTTGAGCTTGAAGCTCTGCCACCCACAGAGGACAAGGTGCTTCACACTATTTCCCAAGCAGTCAAGTAGCATGCAGTGGCTGCCACAGTCTATGGTTTATAAATCCATCCGTGACCCCAGGATGCATCTTCATGCCCCAGCAACATCACAGTGTGAGGCTGCAGCAGGGACGAGCTGGCTTTCCAAATGTCAACAGGGCCAAGCAAGCTCTAGTGACACTTATTCAGGTCAGGTAAGTGTCTGCTCTAACAGAAAACAGGTAACCGCAACACTCCTGTAAGGGCTGTAAGAATTTGTCAAGACAATTTTGGCCAAGTTACATAACCTTGGAGACTCAGCTACCTAAATGAAATGAGAATACTATCTCCATCACAGAGCTGTTGTCAAGATTTATATGAAATAATATGTAAGAAATCTGTTTTAATACCTGACAGAGCAAATGCACATTTCATCCTCTATATCACCCACAGAGGAAATGTACAGTAATTACTTGCTAGCCAGACACCACAGCGCATACCTCGAATGTTATCTTCTGGATATTTGTTTTTAAAAAAATCAATTTGACATGCAAAGTAAAAGTAAAAACATTAAAAATTCAAAGGCTGGCATGCTAGGAATTAATTTAAAATGCAATCATGCTGCATTGTATTTATAAGAAAGCTCAGTAACTACATCTGAGCATCTAACACATTCCCCTTAGATCATCTGATTACCCATTGTTACTCTCCCTCAGGCATGGAACCTCTGAATAATCGTCAGTTCCTTCCTGCAACTGACTCATTGATGTTGGGGGATTTTTGCTGTTGTGTTTTCTTTTTTTTTTTAAATTTTGTTGTTTGGTTTAACTTTCCCCCTCTATTGTAGAGTCTCCTGGACAGTCTGAGGTTATTTCTCATCTGAAATAAATCACTCACTAGTAGTTCTGCCTCCAGACTGTTCCTTGCAAGAGATTCAAAATACTGCCACTAAACCCATTTCTTTCACCTGCATCTTTGACAGGATAATGGGCAGGTGTCTCTGCAGTGGATTCAATTTATTCACATTTGATCTTCACACTCTTTATCAAATTATCCTAATTATATCACCTCCCTGTTCCACACACCATCCTTTCCCTGCCATTATGCAAAAGATGTTTGGTCTTCTTTCAGCTCCAAGATCCAAAAATTCCATTGAGATGATGTGAGTCATCTCAAAACCCATCCCCCCCCCACCCTCCCACCAGGAAACTTAGCAGCAAAGCTGTGAGGTTCCATCTGTCCCACTACACAAGACCATTTGAATCTTTGTCTTCAACAAGGTTGATAAACCAATAGACCATGATAAACTAATGGTCTTTTCCCTGGAATGTAAACTCTACTATGCTCTAACCAACCCAAATCTGTAGTAATTCTATACATCTATGTAGTGCTTGAAAAATCTCCAAAGTGCTTTCTCTTGCACCACTTCTTGTAGAGCTGGACAACTTTTATTATCTGTAGAGCAAGTAATATTGTCCCATCAGTGAGCTAAGGTAGCAGACACTCGGCAGGGTAAAGAGACTGACAAAGGGCACACAGCTCTTAGGGTTTGATTACCCCTTGAGCCTCTGACGTGCAGCCTAACAATTCTTTCCATCTACGCAGCTGCTCCCACAGTATATGTATGATCCACAGACAAGCCTGCCAAGTTACCATATCTCATTGCATTTATTATTTAATTTTCTGAAAATGGATTATCAACCAAGGGAGAGAGAAGGATCAACATGTCCATTCTCTAGTTTTTCTTTTTCCAAGAGTCCATTGTAATGGTTTTCACTCCCAAATACTTACTGCCTAGAAATACAAGACTGGGTCTGTGAAATTCTGCATTTCAGCAAGTTCAGAGGAAAGTGTCAGTTCTTACTGTGAACGGTGCTGTGTTCCAGAGGTCTAACTCTCATACTTCTTTTCCTACAAAAGGGGGGAAATAGAATAATATTAGCTGCTGACTCTTTCTTGCCACCCCTTAGCTGGGCCTTAAGATATGAGGGGGTGGTTTCTCTTATTTTCAGCCTTGGCGCTGAGACTACATGAGATACCCCTTTAACCTCCTATCACTCAAATAATGTCACAATGCTTATTCTTGCCCACTTTTGAAGTATGTCCAAAGGGTAAGTTTCCAGGATGATATTTTGTACTTTAGCAATATTTCAAAATTATTTCTCAGGCAGTTTACACCCGAAGTATAGGTCATGTACTTTCCTACATCCTTGCCTGCACTAGTTAGATATTTCTTGAATACATGATCATTTGTGGTTATCTCAGGTAAGGGGTATAAAACCCCCTACATTGTTGTTGTCAACTGTTAGAGGAAATGTTAATAGCTGTATAAGCAATATAAGTGAGGAGCTATAAAAGTAAAAAAGAGGAAAAGTGTTTTGGAAAATCATACGTAATATAGTATACATATTATATGTTAATATATACATAATTTAAGTATTAGTATACAAATTATGAATAAAAATAATACAATCATTGTTTCACTATGTAATGCAATTGTGTATAATTATTTTAATGCAATGGTAATATATACAATGCAATACAGTAATCTTATTGATAAAGAGTTGTGATTAATAACATTAAATGTTTTTGCAAGACTTAAAGCACTGAGCAGAATAAGAAAAGACAGGAGTCTCTTAAGATGGAGAGCTTTGGATTTGGATCGCAGGCCTTTGCTGAGTGAGTTTGGGTAAATTATTTAATATTTTTTGCTTTCTGCTCATTGAAAACTGGGAAGTGTAAAGTTATATTTTTCAGGCTATCGTGTGAACTAAAAATAATATGTATGTAATTGCCATAGCCTGGCGGTTTTAATAAACAGTAGTCACTATTGTTGCAAATGAAAAAAAACCTGAAAAGTCACCTTGCTTTGTTTTGTTTACCTTTCTATCAGGACCATACTAACTTTGGCAAATAACTCAGATTTTGTGGGACCTCTTGGCTGTTCTGAGATGCCCGAGGATGTTTATGCAAGAGATGGTGCCAGCGTCTAGTTTGAGAGTACAGCAGAGGAAATTGTGAAGTTCCAGTTTGAACCTTGGTAGCACTGCGCATTTCTAAGCTTTAATTATTCAAGTTCAGATAAAGGAGTATATTTCCCCCTTAGAGAGTTTTACAGTTTGGTTCATTAATTTTCATGTTTTTAGGATTTCCCCCTACCATCAGAAAAAATTTAAACATAAAACTTTAAATAGTGGCACATTGGCCAAGCAAAAATCTACCTTTTAGAGGCAAGTAACTGTTCTGTTACATGTGCTTTGGCACACATGTACCCACCTACTTAGCCATGGATCAACTGCTTTCTAACACAAAGTTGCAGTGGTGTACTGCTAAATGCTTAACAATTGGCTCTTTTGGCTGAAAATACCCTGACTTGTAGCATCTGTTTCTCTGTGATGTAAATACTCCCACTCTGGCCAACCCCAAGTTACCAAGGTGACATCACTGACTCAGAGCAGGAAAGCAGGGCTTGTGCCCTGTCTCCAAGGCTGTGGGAACCTTCTCACGTAGATGTGGCTTCTTTTAAAAATCCTTTACCATTGTTACTTGCACTGAAGTTAGCCCAACTCTTGGAGACAGTCAACTGCCTCCCCTTCCCTCATTTCATGGAGTCCTTCACCTTTAAGACCATCTTCTGGGGACAGCTGACAATCCAGGTGTTCTTAGCAACTCAACTGGCTTGCAGCTCAGTGTTTTCCCCAAGGGAACAATGAAGCTGACCCCAGAGACTGCTTCAGAGGAGATGGTCTTACCCATATAAAGATAAAAGGTCCTAGTTTTGTTTTGATTATAATAACAATACACTCCCCCCCACACACACACCCCATGTCTTATTTGGTTCTCTTCAATTCCTCCTATAAGTGAAACCATTCGATACAGACAATTATAAACCGGAACCATCTTACAGGGGAGGGGGACAGAGAGGGATAGAAGGAGGAAGGAATGTGGGGGATTATGGTGATGATGGGTGGGGGAGGGAGGAAGTAAACATTGTTTTAAAATGAAAGATAATGTAAATCGATATATAAATAAAATTAAATTTAAAAAATACAAACAAAGGTGAAAGGTCCTAGCAACAAGAATGCAGTCTTACTTTTTAGAGTTTACCACCCTCTCTTTATCTATCACATATTTGAATTTTGAAAGATTGGGAAAGGAAATCCTTTCTCATGTGCTCACATAAGATTCCTAGAAGAAATCCTCATTTTTAGAAGAAACAAGTTAACCTGTAACCTGAACCTATTAAACTACTTTCTACACTGTATAGGATTTTTATGAAAACTCACAGTAAAGGGAAATTCTGCCTGACTGCCTCTGTGAACAGACTATTAAAGGTGTGGTATTTGCTTATAGGAGAAATGAGTTCATTCAGTTCCTGGCACTGCTAGTGATACTGCCAAGACACCACCAGTGAAGGCGATCCTGGAGCTGACAGGGTGTGCTGGGGGGACGGCCGAAGAGAAAAGACTCCCTACGGCACTGATAACTGGCACAAACAGAGGACTCGGGAACACAGACAACTGATCAACTATCTGCTTGTGTGGGACGCTTGACAGGGAGGGCAACATTTGGGCTGTGTCATGATGACAGATGAGAGAAAGGGAAGGAACAACAAGTGAAAAGCTGAATAGGGCCCTGATGCATCTAGAGGTTGCAGAGGGGCTCACAGTGGCAAGAGCCAAGAGCATGCTAATATTACACTGGGAGACCTGGAGGGAGAGAACAGAGGGGGCTGAGATTAGTGATTGGCCTTCAGTGCCCACCTAAGGGGCTCTGACTTTGCAGAAGGCAATTGGGAGCCACAACCTTTCTAAATCAGGAGACTAATAGGATTGCCACTGACAGGTCACTCCAGTAGTGCTAGGGGAAAAGAGCAAAAGGCATTAGAAACAAGAGTTGCTCTTGTTCTGCGCGCGCGCGCACACACACAGACACAGACACACACACACACACACACACACACACACACACCATTCTACCACCCTGCTTTGCTTTCTCCTCCCTTTCCTGGTCTTCCTCTCTCTCCTTCCCATCCCTTACCTACACTCTCTTTACTCTATCCTTTCTCCTCCACCCTTTCTTCCTGAGAGGACCAGGCAGCCCTAGACCTAGACAGGCTGGAATAGAACCTGCTGCCTTCCGTAGCACTTCCTCTGAAGAAAAACTTGCTGATGAAACACTATGGAATATATATTGTCTCCATTAATAAAAGAACTAATGAACTCTGGTAAAGTTCAAGTCAGTGAGGCTTTGGTAGACAAAGCCTGGAGATATTTAAGATGTTTGGCAAGCAGTGTGGTTTCAAGATGAGTTTGTTTACAGAATAAGGGCTTCTTCTAGCTCCTAAATAAATAAATACATGCTTCCAAGGCCTGCTATGGCATCATCTTTTAATCCCCTGGCATGTTGCCTGGGGTCATCCTCAAGCCCCCACCTTGTCCAATGGGGGCAAGACAGTCTCCACAGTAGCAAAATTCCATGATGCAAAAAGTATGAAATATTTACTGTGGCACCTCCTTGCTGGTTTCAACAAGTATGAAGCTCTTTCAGCAAAGTTATAGCAGCAGGAGGTGAAAAATCATGCTCAGAGTGACCCTGGCCTTAAGAATTGCTTCTTATCTGAATAATCTCAAAAGGTCCAGCATAGTCTTAAGTTCCTCAACAATTAGAAATGGGGCCACTTAAAAAAAATTAAGTCCAGGCCCTCCCTGGTGGCGCAGCAGGTTAAAGCACAGCACTAAGAAGCTAAAGCCACTTCAGCATGAGTTCAATCCCCACCCACCCCAGAGGTGACCTACATGGTGCAGCAGACCTCTCCTGACCTGCCCACTGCTCCCCTCAGCAGTGTATTTCATCAGTTGGCCTGTTCTGCCCCCATTCTGTCTCTGGTGAATCCTCTTACCACTTCTGCACCTCTGGCCTTTATCCTAGTTCTGTATGCATAAATAAATAAATAAATATTTGTTAAAAATCAAGTCCAATGTGAGTAGAAAATGGACATCTATCATGAGTAGTACAGTGCAAAATGGGCAGTGTATTTATGAGCACAGGGGGCAAAGTGTACACTATGCATCTGGCAGGAGTCTTTTTCAGACATTCCCAAGGACACCAACACCATCACAATTGTTAATAAGAAATGAGATTTTTCTACTTATCTTAGCTTTTTTGCAGTCTGCCAGCTAGTTGTTACATAGTAAAATATTCTACAACTTAATGATCTACAAGTGACTCTATCATCACATGACCTACCTCAGACGGCTATGGATCAGCTGGGAAGTTATGCTAATCTCAGCTGGACTCTTCCCACATTCTATGGTCAGAGACATGTGATCGGCTTCATGAAGAAAGATGAACTAAGAAAAAACTGGCCATTTTGCAGATATTCTTAGTCATTCTTATTAGCTCCTCAACTTTGTCTTCCCCATTCTCTCCTCCTGGAACTCATTCATTCTTTTGGGGACTCCTATTTGATGAATGATGAACCTTTTCTATTCCATCACCTATGTCTCTCCTTTAATTTTCAGTTGTTATTTCTCTAAACTGCATTATAGGATATTTCCCAGACATGTCTTCCTATGCATTAAGTCTCTTCTTGGCTAATCAATAATTTACCATTCTCTCAAAAACTGGAGAACAGTAGGTTGGGTCCTTCATTTAGCACCCTTTCAGAATGAACCTTCATATTTCTAGTATAATATGAGCTGGTCTTTCTTTTCTTTTGGAGTCCTGTTACCTTTTTGTCAAATCTCTTTCATTGCTTCTTTCTGTAATCTTGTCCACCTCTCCACCCCCACTTCCTCCTCACATTGTGGTATTCAGAGGTGAAAATAAGAAGAAATGTTCAAGTATGTCCCAAGATCAAGTTCTCTGTAGTGTTACATATAGTGCATAATATTATTCCTTGATAGACTGACGCAAGTGAGAATCTTTCATTGTAATTAAGCAGTTTAGTTTTTCACTACACATTTGCTAAAGGTTAGCAGTAAATATCTTCAGTTTACCCCAATTGCATGTGGATTTAAATTTCTTATTGTCTTGGTCTAGAAATGTACTGTATAAACAGAAAGAAGGATTATGCATCAATTCTTGATTACAAGAAATTATATCCCCTTTACACCCATAATAAGGCTACTACACAAAAGAAAAAAAAAAGAAAAGAGCAAATGCTAGTGAGGTGGAAAAATTGGAACATTTGTACACTGTTGGTGAGAATATATATGGTGCAGCCATCACATGGAAAACAGTATAGCAATTGCTCACAAACATTAAAAATATGATCCAGCAATTTCACTTTTCTGTATTTATCCAAAGAATTAAAAGTGGGGATTTGAAAACCCATTTTATACCTATGTTCACTGCAACATTATTTCCAGTAACCAAGAAGTAGAAGCAACCCAGTGTCCATTAATGGGTGAATGGATAAGCCAAATATGGCTTGTGTGTACAATAGAATATTATTCAGCCTTTTTGAAAAATTAGGAAGTGTTGGGGTCTTCTTGGTAGTGTAGGGGTTAAGTCTCAGGGTTATCACTGCTGTGGCCTGAGTTCTCTCCCTGGCCAGGGAGCTGATCCACATGGCACAGCAGACTTCTTCTGTCTCACCTGCTGCACCCCTCAGCCGTGTATTTCAGTTGATCTGCCTGTTCTGCTCCCCACTCTGTCTCTGGTGAATCCTTTCAGCACCTGCACCTCTGACCTAGATCCCAGTTCTTCGATGGATAAAAAATAATTTTTAAAAAAACTTTTAATAAAGCAAATTCTTAGATATGCTACAAGGTTCATATGTATGAGCTGTGATGAAATTATGTTAAGTATAATAAGCCAAATGATTCCATTAATGTGAGGTATGTAGAGTAATCAGTTCACAGATTCATAATATAGAAAAATGGTTGCCAGGGACTGTGGAGTCTCACTTAATGGATATAATTTCAGTTATGCAAGTTGAAAAAGCTCTGGAAATTGCATGCCTAAAATGTTAGTATACTTCACACTCTTGAACTGGATGCTTAGAAATGTTAAGATGGTAAATTTTATGCCACGTGTATTTTACCACTATTTTCCTCTTTTAAATTGAATAAATACCATAGAGCACTATCTACATTTCTGGGAAGCATTATTGAGAATCGACATGTGAATATACCATATTAAGTTATCACAATTTTTTATGAAAAAGCAAAAAAGATACATACATTTAAATATATGAGGAGGAATTATACACATCTATGGTTTTACATAATGTAATAGGAGATGAGTGAGACAAGCAGGACAGGAATTCTCAAGTGCCTCTTTTAACACATTGATAGCTACTTTACAGTATCCTCTTCCCACAAGTAAATCTTGAACGCTAGATATAAAAAAATGCCACTTGGTTCCATTTCCTCACACTCTGGGATTAAACCAGAGAAAGGGAGAAAAAATGAGAAACAGTGAGTTTCTGCACATGACAATAGGATTTAGGCAATCTTTAGGGTCATCTGCAATTTTTTTTTCTTTCAAACAATTAATGATGATAAACATTTGTGTTAGATAATACCTCACCCGGTACTGAACAGACATCTGAGCCAACTTCTTCCATCCTGGGGAATAGATGTTCCTGGGGAACAGATGTTCCTGGTCATTGTTTTCTAACGTTTAACTGTTTTCTGATGATCTCATTTTATTTCTCCAGGATTATTTGTTTTCTTACTCTCTTTTTAAGTGACTCTTAGTCAAAGCTTCTAGAAAACTCAAATAATATATGTCTGCTGAGTTTCCTTTGCTTCGTATTTTTAAAATCTTTCAGAGTACCCTTCTGATAGGTTGGTGTCTGATCTGGCAGGCTTGCTGCTGGCCTGGATCTGCTGGTTACACCACTGGGCTTACTGTTATCTATTCCTTCATGTTAATAGCGATGAGCACAGATTTTTATCCTAAAATTTGAATTTCTACCTCAGAAATAGTTGTGATCGGGGAAGGTTTAATATTGATGTTTTGGCCCCATTTTGCACATCTTACAGAAACTTTGCTGACCAACATCAGCTGATCATCAGAGGCTGTTGGACTTTGAAAACACACTGCAAGCTTTGTCTTTAGATACTTTTATCTCATTGCATGTTAAGGGTAGAGTCTTTTTTTCTATGGGGAAAGAGGGCCACAAAAAGCCCACAGTAACTTGCTCAGAAAAAGAAGCTGTCAAAATTTTCAGGTGACTTTTTGAAGTCTCTTTTTTCTCATCGAGCGTTTCTGATAGCTATCTTCCCACTGCCTTTGCAAAAGCCCTTTGCAGGCTGCCTGTGGTCTGGCGGGACCTTTGAACACTACCCATTACAGGACAGCAAAGGAAAGGTCTGCTGTGTACAGACCGCAACAACAAAGAGTCAGAACTTCACCTGCCCACCCATGCAGGACTTCTTTCCCGCTGCCATTCAGCAGAGAGAGGGAAGAGACAGTTTATCAGCGCAAAGCCACCCTCTTTTGCTTGGCTGGCCAGTGTCATGACTTTCCCTTGGGAAAGCCAGAGTGGCCTACCTGACACTGTCTCTTTCTTCAAGATGGCTGTTCTGTTCAGCGCCAGCCCGTGTTTTCTGTGAAAAACAAGAGCAACTCCAGAATTTTTGGTCAAGAGTTTTAGGGTTGCAAGGTCTGTTGGCATGGGAGGTGGGAGCGATGGAAACACTGACTTTGGCTTTGATTTTATATTGTGTTGGAAAGATAGATGCAGATCTATGGAATGGAATTTTTTTTTCTTTTGTACTGTCTTTTTTTATTTTAACTCCAATTTTTATTATTTCCTTCCTACTAGTAGGTTTTTTATTAAGTAATACAATAGTTTATTTTTACAACATTTTGTGCATTTTTTTCATCTCAGTTGTAATCCCCATGGGTTTCCCATCACCAAATCGTCCATGTGCCATCTCTATAGTCCAGTGCATTTCCCTCCCCCCACTGTTTTTGATCCCAGTCTCCACTCCACCCCCATAAAATGTCCCTGGTATATAGCTGTTCATTATTATTATTATGAAATGGAATGTCTTAAAGAGTGTGTGTGGGGAGGGGGTGCGGTATTCTGTAAATCAGTGACCTTGGCATCCCTTCTCCTGAATAAAAACAAATCCCTGCAAAGCGTTTACATGTAAAGATGCAAAACCTAGTGGCCTGTGTTCCCAAAATGAAGACTCACAGGATTTGGAGTCTGCACGTTGCAGCATTCAGATTCGAGTCCAGGGCTAAGAGGGCCTCAGGCTTGAGGTTTTTCAGGCTCAGGTGATGCGCGGGGAGCAGGCTCGCCAACCCCCCAAGCCCTGCCCGCCCCTCCCCTAACGCCGGCGGGCGG
>NW_004567131.1:19085737-19105292 GCF_000260355.1 Condylura cristata | reverse complement strand
CGCCCGGCCCCCGCCCGCGGCCGCGACCTGCCGCCCCGGCGGTGTGTGACTGTGGGACCGAGGGCAGCCGCGGCGCCCTTCCCTTTGTGGCGGCTGAGTCTGTGGGAAGTCGTCCTCCTCCGCTCCGTGTCATCCTCTCAAGTCCTCCCAGACCCTCCCACCCTTCCCCCAGCCGCCACCGCCTGAAAAGAGGAAGAGCTGATGCTGGGCAGCGGTTTGTGATCTGCCCCCCAGTGGCTCTGGGCTGCTGGCGGGGACCTGCGGAAAGTTGTGTTTCCCGGACGGCGGCCCAGTCCCCGCCCCGCGCGGAATGGGGCTGGGGGCGCGGACAGGGACCTATTGCTAGGTCCCCGTTCCGGCGGCTGCTGGGGAAGCGCTGCCCTGCACCGCGGAGCGTGTCTGCCGGGCTTTCCAGAGCAGGTCGGGGTTCCCTGATTGAGACTGTCTTGGGAAGCAGCTCCCTCAGAACTGACTAGCTCCTGCTTGCCAAGCCCTCGTTTGATCTCCGAAGCGAAATGCGCCAAGCGTTTTAACCCCGGATCAGGTTCTCATTCCCTTTCACTGGCTCCCTTTCTCCCCCGCACTTGACAGACTCTCCCCTTGGAGAAAAGATTGCTTCCGGTTAAGGGTGGTATTGAAGTTCTGTTTTTAGAAGCGGAGTGGGGTGAGGGTCATTTAAAATGAAGAATGGTGTCCTTAACGAACGCCGGTGTTTGCATTTCTGTTTTTACCCCGTTGGTTTAAACTATGCCCGGGCACAGAGACCCTTAGAAGTGAAATTTTGCAAACCGTGGTGGGCTGATGAAGTGGGTCAGCTAGAAAACATGATAGGGAGGCCTTACCCAGATGGCTTATTATTCAGTTCATGCAGAAGATGCTGTAAACGATGGATGATTTAAAATGGAAAGCATTTGCAATTTATTGAAAGTCTACTTGATTTATTTAAGAAAGGAACTTTAAATGCGCTTATAATGTGTTATAAAATATTAGCGAGATGAAGGAAAAGAAAAGGTGACTAAATGTAGCTCCTGTTTGCGATTATTTTTGGTTATTATTATTATTGCATTGAATACTTCCGTAGCAGCTGCAAGTACCGACTGTTGTTATCATTCCAGTCTAGAATATATTTTTAAAGAAAGGAAAGGAAATTCTCCAGAAATCTGAACCTGAGGTCTGTTCATCTAGTGATAGAAGTTTACCTCTGATAGGTAGCTAAGTAGAGCTTTTGTTTGTTTTTTAAACAATAGTACTAATGCTAGAATTGGGCTCAGATGCAGAGGTGACAGGTCATCCAGATAACTTCAGCACTTGTCCCCTTAATTTTTTTTTGAGAAACCATGGACTTCTTTCTTCATCTACAGTAATTTCTGTTCATTGTTTTTCATTCCTTTGAAGGTTTGTTTAGTACGTCTTTGCTTACATGATCAAGAATGTGCATGGCACAAAGACTTACTCAGCTGTGTGCTCATTGATCCTGGCTTGCGCCCAGAAGCCTTGCTGTGTGAAGTTCCCAAATTAACACCCAAAGGAATCTCCAAGTCCCCTTCACAGATTTTCACTTTTGTGCATTAGCACATTAATTACATGTTAGTATAGTTACTCACATTTAAGAGATGCCCAATAGATAGACATTTTTTAAACCAAGAACAGATAACATGATGACAGCTTCTAGTGGAAAGAGTTTGAGATGATGGATTTATGGTAGTCTGTTACACATAGAGATTAATAAAATAAACAAGCTGCTGGGCTTGTTAGACTGCTTTTTTTGGATTTGAATTTAGTTGATGTTTGCCAAATTTGGGGAGTAGTTGTGTTTTGTCAATTGTGTACTGATGGTTTGCCTCAGTAGAAACCTAGATTTTTTTTTCTTGGTAGCTCAGTTTGTAAGTGTTAAAACTTGAAAAATTCCTCTTTTCTACTGTGGCCTCTTTATTCTCCACCAGTTTAAGTGACGGAGTCTTGGGAAGAATAAGCAGGTAAATGCTTCTTTTTTTTTTTTTTTTTTTTTTTAAGATTTATTTATTTGTGCATACAGAACTGGGGTATAGGCCAGAGGCTCAGGGGCGGTGAGAGGCTTCACCAGAGACAGAGTGGGGAGCAGAACAGGCAGATCGAGGAAGTACACTGCTGAGGGGTGCAGCGGGTGGGTCAGGAGAGGTCTGCCACGCCATGTGGTCACCTCCTGGGCAGGCGGGAATCGAACTCATGTGGAAGTGGCTTTAGCTTCTTAGTGCTGTGCTTTAACCCGCTGCGCCACCAGGGAGGGCCCTTCTCCTCTTTTTACTTTTACTTTTTATTTTTATTTATATACTTTTTACATTGTTATTCATTCTCCTCTCAGGTGTAATCCCCATAAAATTACCACCACTGAGACATCCCGATGAACTGTCACCATTGTCCCTTCTCTCCCATGCTTTGAACTCTCACATTTCCCCTCTCCAGCTAAACATTTCCCATTTATAATTTGCTTGCTGTTTTTGCTTACTATCCCCCCCCACCCCAGTCCTGTGCTTGTTTTTCCTGTGTTCCTCCTATTAGTGAAACCATCCACTATTTTTCCCTTTTCTTTGGACTTGCTCACTGAACATAATCCGTTCCAACTCCATCCATGTTGCTGCTGCGAATGCATGAGTTTATCTTTTTTGATTGTTGAATAGTATTCTGTTGCATGTGTGTGTGTGTGTGTGTGTGTGTGTATACTCCACATCTTGTTGATATATCAACAAGCTATAATACATCTTCAAGAAGATACATGTATATATCAAGAAGATATATGTGTGTGTGTGTGTGTCTTCTTGATTCAGTCATCAATTTTTCGGGCACATTTGTTGTTTCCATAGCTTACCTATTGTGAATAGTGCTGTAATAAACATAGGAGTGTAGATTTCCTTTCATTAATGTTTTTGTTACCTTTGGGTGGATTCCTAGAAGTGGAATTGCTGGGTCATTGCCTCCATATTCTGTAGTTTGAGAGTCCTCCACCCAGCTTTCCTAGGGGTCGATCAGTTGGCAGTCTCACGAGCAATGTAGAAGAATTCCTTTTTCTCCACATACCAGTTTTTTTTTTTTTTTTAATATGTGCCGTGCCACTCTCACTGTGCAAGGTGGTATCTCATTGTGGTTTTGATTTGTATTTCCTTGGTTAAATGTTGAACATGTTTGGCTGTTTGCATTTCCTCTTTGAAAATATCTTTTAGCTCTTCTGCCCATTTTTTGACTGGATTGTTTATTTCATTTTTGTTGAGTAATGTGAGCTCTTCGTAGATCTTTGAAATCAGTCTCTCATCAATTGTTTGGAGTGTAAATATTTTCTGCCAGCTGATAGCGTGTCTGTTTGTTCTGGTTATTGTCTCCTTTGCTATATAGAAGCAGTTTAGTTTGATGTAATTCCAGCTGTTTAGGTTTTCCATCACTTTCTTAGCTTGAGGATGAGTCTTTAAAGACATTTCTGATATGTATGTCATGGAGTGTTTGCCCATGTACTCTTCTATATATTTTACAATTTCAAATGTTATGTTCTTTTCTCTATTTAGAGTTAGTTTTTGTGTATGGTGTGAAGTAGTACTCTAGTTTCATTCTTTTGCATGTAGCAGTCCAGTTTTCCCAGCACCATTTATTGAACAAACTGTCCTTGTTCCATTGCATATTCTTTGCTCCTTTGATATAAGTAGTTGTCCTTATATCTGTGGCTTTATTTCTGGGCTTTCGATTCAATTCCATTGGTCTGTGTATCTGTTTTTATTCTAATACCACACTGTTTTAATTATTATGGTTTGGTGTTACAGTTTGAAGTCTGGAAGTGTGAATCCTCTGTTCTTCATTTTAGTCAGGAGAGCTTTGGCTAGTTGAGGATTTTTGTGATTCCATATGAATTTTAGCATTATTGTATTTATTTGAAGAATGTCATTGAGATTTTTACTGAAATTGTGGTGAAGCTGTAAATTGCTTTCAATAGGATGAACATTTTGATAATATTAATTCTTCCAGTCCATGAATAGGGGATGTTTTTCCATTTCTTTGTGTCTTCTTTTATTTATTTTAACAATTAAATGCTTTACCTTTTAAAGCAGAATCGTCACTTTGAGGCCACTAGGTATGGGTCATTTCGCAGACAATAATTTACTAAATAGTACCCTTGTGGCCTAAAATAATTAATGCCTCCCTACAGTTAAGAACAATATATTTACTAAATGTACTAGACATGAGTTAAAACTGGAATCAGCAGATAAAATGAAAATACCAAGTTAGATTATGTAAATGATATGGCATATACTTTCTTTTTTCATTTTCATAGAATTTCCTTTGTGAGTTTAAAATAATATTTCAGTTTTTGAGGAAAATACCTAAAGTCCATAAATAAAGTATATTTTATGTTTAATTAAATGCTGCGACTTAGGTTTAATCAAAAGCAATGGTTTCAGGTTATAACTTGCATCTCACTACTTATATCTTATTTTTTATGGAACGTATGCTATTTGTTTAACTTTTTGATCAGTCCAAGTATGAAAGTTCCATACCACTATAAAAATTTAATGAATTCCAAAAAACATAGGGAAAGAATTATGACTTTTTTTTTTTAAGATTTATTTATTATAGAACTGGGGTACAGGCCAGAGATGCGGAGGGTGAGAGGATTCACCAGAGACAGAGTGGGGAGCAGAACAGGCAGATTGAGGAAGTACACTGCTGAGGGGAGCAGTGGGCGTGTCAGGAGAGGTCTGCCGCGCCATGTGGTCACCTCCGGGGCAGGCGGGGATCGAACTCATGAGGAAGTAGCTCAAGCTTCTCAGTGCTGTGTTTTAACCCGCTGCGCCACCAGGGAGGGCCAGAATTATGAATTTTAATTAGTGAAGACTATTTAAATAAGTTTGGTTTTAGTATCGTCAAACAATATGCAGCAATTAGAACTAGACTAGTAGAGGGTTACCTAGACAGATCCTTTAAATAATTGCTTTAACGCAGGAATAAAGAGCCTGAGAGAACTTGAAAACTTTCAAGCAAATTCAAAGTTATAAGATGGTCTTGTTTATACTGTTATTTTCTACATAGATAAGTATTAACCTTAGTCCAGTTTGTTTTGTTTTTTGCATGACTTGTTAGAAATGGTACTAATTACTGAAAATTTCACTTTTCCCGGCCCTCCATGGTGGCACAGTGGGTTAAAGCACAGCACTATGAAACGGTCCACAGCCACTGCAGCCCGAGTTTGATCCCCGGCCAGGGAGGTGGTGGACCTCTCCTGTCCCGCCTGCTGCTCCCCTCAACAGTATTTCAGTCAATCTGCCTGTATGTTCCCCACTCTGTCGCTAGTGAAGCCTCTTACTTCTGGTATCTCTGGCCTATACCCCAGGAGAATATTCACTTCTCCAATGAGTGATGCTGACACTGAGGTTACTTATAAAGTGACTTATTGAGGAGCTATCCCAAGTGAGGTTAGATAGCTAGTCAGGGGTCTTTAATGCTCCTCTCCATTTATGTATACGTTTGTTGTTACTTTCTTCTGCAGAGGTTGGGAAGGCCCTTGAAGGCAGGGCAAATTGTTGAAAATGTGGATGAAGGTCACAATCTTCTTATCCTTGCCTATTGATGCGCATTTTCTCCATAAGTAAAATATACTACTGGGTATATTTTACTTATTCTGCCTACCACCCTAATGTGAAGCACCATGTTATCCAGTGTTAAAAACAGTTGACCCAAATAAAGGCAGGGTTTGTATTGGTGTTTGTGGTACCTGGACCTCACTCTGTGTAAATATGCAGAATATCCTCATACCAAGAAACAATTTTCAGACACAAGCTGGGTGTCTTAAGAATTCATCTCAATTTTGACACTGTCTACCAAGGAATAACTTCAGGTTCTGCAGATAAAGAGCTCAGTGTCTCAAGATGGCCCTTCAAACTCAGGAGCCAGGTGCTATTCCCTGTGCCTCTGACCAAACTGCTCTAAGTTAGAGGTTTCCAGGACCCACTCTTCTCAGGTTGGATTACTTTACTAGATCGGCCCACAGAATTCAGGAAACCCATTTGCTCACTAGTTCACTGATATCTTAAAAAGAGAGTCAGGAATAGCCAGATGGAAAAGATACTTAGGGCAAGAAATGGGGAAAGGTATGGGGCTTTAAAGCCCTCAGGACCCGACCCTGCCCTCTGGGCTTTGATGTCAACTCACCACATAGACTCCTCTGACTAAATCCTTGGCAAATGAACTCCATCTCCTCTCCCCTCCTGGAAGCTGGACTGGAAATGTCAACCCTTCAAACTCTGGTAGGGTCCACTGGCATCTTAGGTGCAGTCCAAAAGGTCACCTTGTTCATGTAACAAAAGACACTCCTCTCCCTCTGGACACTTCAGAAATTACAAGGCTTTTGAGCGCTGTGAGCCTGGAACTCTGGGTAAAGACCACATATGTGTCAGAATACTTATTTTGGTCAATCTCAGTGAAGAAATACATATATACCACTTTTGGCAATAAAACCAGGGCCCTCCTTGATGGTGCAATGGGTTAGGATGCATAACTGCAAGCTAGCACAGCCACTTCAGAACGAGTTCCATCCCCATCCCGGAGCTGACCCACATGACGTGGCAGACCTCTCCTGACCAGCCCGCTGCTCCCCACAGCAGTGTACTTCAGTACGTATGCCTATTCTGCCCCCTCTGTGTCTCTGGTGAATCCTCTCACCGCCCCTGCACCTCTGGCTTGTACCCCAGTTCTGTATTCATAAATAAATAAATCTTAAAAAAAAAATCCAAACCTCACCAACACTGATTTTCATAATGCTTCTTTACCAGACAAACTGATGTACATCTTACTAAGAGAGTCCCCTCCCCCCTCCCCCAGCATTTATTATGGTTGGAATAGGGGGCAGCTACCAATAATATTCATATAGGGGATAAAATAAACATAAAATAAATATGTCTTTGTTGGCAGATAAATGACTAAATTATTCCCTGAGGTAAACATTAAAATAGTTTTAGTGTTTGAGGATTATTTCCAGATGTTTTCAAGATTTTTTTGCCTTAGAATAATTAAAGATCCGGCATTTGTCAAAGATTAAAACTTTGGAATTCTTTTTAACAAAAAACATAACCTTTCTTCTTCCACTCTCTATTCACAGGGAAAAATTTTTGAAAAAAGTCCCTGTGTGTTATGTGGTTGCTGTAGACTTTATCTGGGCTGTGAGAACTAGTCCTTTATCAGCTGTGAGGAATCCCTGGGAAAGTAGCAAAAAATGACTGACTCTCAAAAGAGATTTTTTTTCTTGAGATAGAAAATGCAGGCAATAATTCAGTTGTGCTTCCTGAAATTTAATGTTTTATCAACTGTATAATCTAAATGTAAAGGTCTGTTAACAGCCTTTTGCCCACAAAGCCTCTGTTACAGGACACTGACTTTTCTTACTTTGTTGGAAATGATCTCAGGTTGGCTCAGAAGCCGCATCTGAAATGGTGATACCACTTTGCACCCAGACAAACTTTTCCTACAGCTTAGCAAAACTCTAGAAAATTTCTAAGATAGGGCCCAGCCTTTGCCATCTTGAAACACAAATATTCATAATAAATGTAAGTTAGCCAATTACTAGGTTAAATGCGGGATTGGAAACAAATTTTGTACCCAGTTCAAGAAAGGTTGATTGATAGGTGTGTATTTCCTTTGAAGATGTCATTAACTTTAACTCATTGTAAGAGTGCTAATTATAAACATACTTATTAAAAATTCAAACAATGAAATATGTAGAGAACGAAACACCTGGTCATCTTATTTTCTAGAGATACTACTATTGGCAGTTTAATCAACGGACATTTGTATATGTACATGTGTATGTAGATGCATATATAAAGTAAATAGGATCATATGTTGCATGAACTTTATATTTCTCAATGTCTGCTCGAGCTTTCCATGGTGGTGGAAATGTCCAATAAAGAGGTCACTAGCCATTTGAAATGTGGCTAAAGGGACTAAGGACCTGAACTTTAATTAATTTCAATTTACATAGCTCTATGTAGTTAGAGCGATTATATTGGGCAACTCAGATCATAGCTTGCCCTTAAATTGTATAAGCTTTATGGGACTCAGGTATTTCTTTATTCTTCTCTTGCAGAATATGTCATGTATTCATTCTTCCTTTTTTTTTTTTTTTTTTTTTAAATCCCTTCTAGTGGCTTAGAAGCTCTATAGCCTATTCCTTCTGTTGTTCTTTGAGTTTGGGGCAAACTTTAAAAAAGCATGTTTATATCTGTGTTTATCAGTGTTAAAAATTAACTATTATTTAAATGATTCTACCATTGAACCAAACAAAACCTGAAAGATGTTTTCAGTTTTCCTTAATTTATATTTCCTAGGTTTTGTTGAAATAATTCCATTTGGCCTCTTATTTTTGCATCCCGTTACAACTTTTTTCATAGCTATTACGTTATATTACTGTATTCACATCCATATTATCAAAAGCTTTTTGGTGACTATTCCTTATAAGTTATGTTCTCTCCTTTCCTTCTTTAGAGTACTTTGTCACGTAATGTTTCTCTTATATGAATACGAGTAGGCAGATGATATGTTTTCTGAATTCTTAAATATCTGAAGATGACTTTTATGTTACCATCTTTGCTGGCAGGCATAAAGGATGCTTGTAAATCTACAACTATCACTTTCCTTTAAACTCTATGAACAGAAACTTTTTTTATTATCTTGTAGCACTTAGTGGTACAGATGTTTCTCTGGCAACCTGCTTCTCTTTCTTTTGTAGGTAACCTTATTATTTTTCTTTACTTGATTTGCTTTTTAGCCTAGAAGTTTATAGGATTTTATCCCTATCTTTCTATAACCCAAGGTTTTCCATCTCCTTTGAACTGGATCACTCTTTTCTTTAATATTTAAACAAAATGACTGATGCTCATACATATTTATGAGAATTTGGGGGGCTGATGTTTTCCTGGTCTTCCAGTATGCTCATGTTGCCCTCAGCCCCCACCCACCCCTAGCTTTTAATGTTCTGGGCTCTTTTAAACTCTCTCTAGAGCACTTAAGGTAGAGTATAGTTACTCTGTTATCTTCCACCCCCTTCACACACACACACCTCTGTTGCACACACCAGTTTCTGAAGATTTTGTGAATAATGAGGGGGAGATTAAATGGTTGAATAGGTCAGAAAACAACCTCAAATTCAACATTGAGCATCAGCATTGACCAAAGGTAATATATTAGTCTCCGTGTCCCTCCAATGCACTGTGGCTTATCACAGCACCTTCCTTTGAGGTGGTTCTATTCATTGTCCCACCTTTGCCTCCCCTCAAACTTCAAAGTCCAGCTTGAGAGTCTTTTCATGAAGCCTTCCATGGTCATTATAACCAAAGGTGATAGCCCCTGTCAGAGGCCTGTAGCTTTTACTGAATGCCCCCTTCACCTGGTCCCTTCCCGCCAGCTTCCTGCCACCCCCAGTTTCTTCTCACACAGACCCTCACTGTGTGACAGCATCACATGCTGAGAAGTGGGGGGTGGAGTACTTGTGTCTGTTGTTTAATGTGTTGGGTGTAACACCTCTATGCACTGCCTCACATAAAAAGAAGATTTTATTTTAAACATATCGCAGGTTATCTCAAAAACAAAAATATGACTCAACTTTATTAGAATTGGGGACCAAGAAAGGTCAGTTCAGGCTTTGTCTATTTCTGGCTTTCCCTTCTCCCTTTTTTCAGTCAGCTACTAAACTGGCTGCTTGTAGGCTCTGCTTTTAGTTCACATTTTCCAGAAAGGATCTCCTTCTGACCAGCAAGACTTAGTCCAGTGAGTTGTGGCAGAAGTAGGAAGGCAGAAGGAGGAGACATGTTAGGTTCCCTCTGTGGAGAGGCCCGTGACCAGCAGTTATTTTTGGAGAGGGAGGTGGTAAGCAAGACTGGCACCTTCAAACATGTCCAGGCTGGCTACTCACAGGTAGACTGGCACAGGGACACTACTGGAAGCCTCTTACCCCTGCCATGCCTGGTATACTGCACAGTGGTGGCTTCATAAAGATTTGTTGAGTAGATTCCAGTGTTCTTAATCCCCACTGACAAATTAATTTCTAATTAAAAAAAAAATTCCCCTGTGTGCATTACGAACGTGTGAAGGGTTTTCTTTTTCTAGTCCTAATTGAATGGACTTGGGTTGTACAATTTTCAGTCGTGGTTCATGCTGAATAGGACCTAACATGGTAAAATTAAATAATAGCTAATTTTGAACTCAAATGTGATTTGAACTTTGCATCTACCTTTTTTTTTTTTTTTTAATTTACTAACTCATTACAATTACTTACAAAGAAACAGGCTTATTGAAGTTGAAATAACTTGCTCTGGTGACATCAAATTCAAACAGGTCTTGAACCTCTCTTACTGTCTGACTAAACTCTGGTCTTTATGATAAAAGCTGCATAGTCTCATGGATCATGAATACATAAGATAAAGAGGGATTTGTTTGCTTAAGTTTCAAGCCCACAATGGGTAGGTTACCACCTTGAGGACCTTTGAACACACCAGTGTAATGGGAGCACTGTCAGTGAATTTTAAAAAATAAATAAATATATAATTTCCTTGTTTAAAAAAAAGATTGCAACTTGATTAGGGAGACCATTTTGGGTTTCTCTTTCTGTTCATTAAAGGACTACATATTACATTTAGTCCTTGTCAATAAGTTCTTGGGAACTATAAATTAAAGTGCAAGATCATAGGCTAATATCTATAACAAGAGATAAGGGATATAAACAAGAGTTAAGTTTGGTGAATTTCTGGTTACCAAACACCACACATGTCAAAATAAAGACTCCAAGCCCTTCTAATATTAAACAATTTGTGGTCATTCTTTCATTCTCCAACCTGCTCATTCCAGTTCAGAATTAAGAGTGGCAGGAACCTCTCCCAGCAACCTGGGGTGCAAGGAGGACCCCACCCTAGACAGGTCACCTTCCATCTCGGGGTGCACTCCATACCCGCACTCACTGGGCCGGGTTGAGATACGCCAGTGATCCTCATGTGCACAACTTTGGATGTGGGAGGAAACCGAAGTTCCCAAAGAAACCCCCACAGATAGGGGAGATGTGAAACACCACACGACAGTGACCTCAACTGGGAGTGGATTTTTTTTCTCATCAGTGTTATAATGTTGAACCAAACATTATTCAGAGACCTGCTGCACTATTACTTGGTGTGTCAACATATTTTGCAATGAGGTCTTTTTGTCTTTTATGCTTCTTTTGTGACTATCTCATCTCCTTTCTGGTTTGAGCTCTGGAGCTGTAGCCTCCTACACTTGGTATCTCCCCCGGTGACCCCCACCTTTCAGTTTCAGAAGCAAAATGGGCCCGGGAGATGGTTACTGAGCATCTCTGGATGGTCGTGCTAATAGGGGAACCAGCTGCAGCACATGGTACCCAGCTCTGTTGCTCAGCTGTTTGTGTTTGAGTTGGGGAGCGCTTTGAGTCCCTGTGAGTGACCCCTTACAGAGGAGGAGCAAACCCAGCACCCTTTGGGGTCCCAGCTGAATAATTAACCTCTGGGGCTCCATACTGAGTTGGAATTTTAACTATAGTTTCTATTTTGTTATCATATTGCACTTCTGTTACTGGTCTGAACACACACAGCAGGGAGATACAGGCTTCTTTATCTCCACAGCGACAGTCACTCAGTGTTCAGGTTCACATAGTTCTTTCCCAGAAAAAGATGGTGATTCAGTTAGTATGATCCAATTATATGATAATATGATAATTTCTACACTTAGGTTTTTTTTTTTCTTTCCTGGAGGAGGAGAGTACTTGTTCTTCACTACCCATTGGGTATTCATAAGCAATTTATAGGAAGCAAAGCACCAGTGAAAGCAGAGGTCTGTTTGGTTTTTCCAAATAAAGTTTAGAAAAATATATTTTAATAAATATTTTATTTATGAATGCATATGAGAAAATACAGGCTAGAGGTGCAGGGGGTTAAGAGGGATAAGGGGGTAGGAACTCCTGTATAAAAGGGGAAGTAAAGGTGAAAAACCGATACACAGAAAATTCTGAAATAGGAATATAATTTTAAAAACACATAAAATTGTTAACTTTGCTAGCACATATTCATATTATTCAAAGCAACAGTGCTAATACTATATTGAAGTGAATATCAGCCAGAAGAAAAGGTGTTGTGTTTTTTTTTTAACTAGTTATCTATCTTCCTTCAAAAACTCTAAAAAAGGCCCAGAAATGAGAAAAAAATTGTAACAGTAAAACTGGTGAATATTGACTCTTCTATCAGAAAAACATTTGTGAGCCTGGGTGATGAGAGACAGTAGGTATAGTGTAATTTTTCACTAATTTGAAACATCATGAAGATATACTTTACTTTCTCAAGTCTTTTGTTAAAATATTATTTTTCTGCTTGTTTTGTTCATCTTTAATCTTTTTATTCCTAAGGTACATAAAAGTAAACCTTTAGGAAATTTATTTGTTAAATAGCTTATTTATATTTAGTCTTTTGTCCTCTTGATATTGATTTTCTTTATTGATTTCTCATTCATGTGGCAAATACTTATTGAGGACCTTTTCTATATAGACACTGTCCTGGATGCTAAGAATATAATGGAAAACACATTCTAGTTAGAGGAAGACAAATAAATAACAGTTTAGCCAGGAATAAGTTATATGAAA
This sequence comes from Condylura cristata, assembly GCF_000260355.1. Classification (NCBI taxonomy): domain Eukaryota; kingdom Metazoa; phylum Chordata; class Mammalia; order Eulipotyphla; family Talpidae; genus Condylura; species Condylura cristata. The sequence goes on along the minus strand of NW_004567131.1, from coordinate 19,092,646 downwards.
AAAGGTAAAACATGACAATCACAGTAACGGATAACATTGAATGCTTTTATGTGTTGGCTTTCCCAGTACCATTTGTTGAAAAACTAATCTTTCACAGTTATGGAAACTGAGGCACAGAGCGGTTAAGTAATAAACTCCACTCACAGCCAGGATTCAGAACCAATCCTGATCAGACTGGGCTAATGCCTACATTCCTGATCAGGATATTATGTTGCCCTTTCCAGACTACTCTGGAGATAAAATGTGAAGGAGAAAAGAATTTTTTCTATTTACTGGTTGTTAACACTTCATAATTGTTCTTATAAGCATCTTGCCTCGATCTGTAGTTTCTTAATTTCATTGATAGTTGTTTTTCCATAAAATGTTTGATACAGTTAAGTTTTTTACCTTATGGCTTGTTTTTTAAGGTCTTGACTTAAGAAAGCCCTTCCTTTACCAGCATCGTGAAGTGATTGTTTTATTCTTTCAGTTATTCATTGAACAGACTGAGTATCTGTTACATGCCAGATACATTATTCTAGACCCCAGGTAGACATTAACTATACTGACAGAAAGCTCTGTGCTCAGTTTTAAGATTTTATTTTCCAAGTTTGGATCTTAACTTACTTGGAATTTGTTTTTGTGACTTTTGAGAAGTAGCAAGTTAACTTTGCTTCGTTTAGGAAGTCAGTTCTTCTGATGTTCTTTCTGAAAAAGTTCCTATTTACTAGTATTGATTTATGATATAATCTTTATCATAGATCAAATTCCTGTCTGCCTTGGGTTGTTACTTTCTATTTTATTATTGAAACTATCTATTTGTCTTTTCTTGAGCTATGTTGTATTTTAATTATGTTCTAGTTGCAAAGAGCTTTGTGATTATTATAGACAGTTTAGAAAAACATATGAAAGTGCAACAAAGATTAAGATCACCTATACTCCTACTGTTTTCTGTGCAGGAAAATGGAAATCAAGGGAAAATTTTTATAAAATCATTCCAATATCTAACTAATATTTCTGTGGGAAGGAACTGAGTGATTTTTGTGATGGCATCTAAATTATTTCTTATCTTTGGAATTTGCATATCATAAATTGAGCTGCTTAGATGTCATCGTTATGAGTTATGTTAGGTTAAACAGCTATACCAAATAGACCTGAGCATGCAATTGCTCAGTGCAGTGTGAGTTTTCTTCTTATTCCTAAGGTAGTACCGGGCAGATGTTCAGGTGGGCGGCGAGGGCTCTCTGTCAACCGGGGGCTACCTTTCTCCATCCTGTGGCTCTTACGTCCACTGGTGTCTTATCCTACACCTGCCTCCAGTCAACACAGGGGAAGGAAGACCCCGTCAGGGCACACCGGGGGCCTCCCTGCATCAGGAAGAAGAAAAACATCACTTTTGTTCGATCACACAAACTACACCTCAGGCCCATGCCTTACCTATCTGCAGGCAAGCTGGGAAATGTAGTCACACTGTGAAAACTGAGCTCCAGGAGAAAGTAAATATGGATTTTGTGAATACCAGAATTCTCTGCTTCGCTTATTTCTCCTGGGGCAACTGCAAATCTTCACATGATTATATTCTTTTGTTCATTCCCCAAAGTCTGTCAACCCTTGAATACTTATTCAAAGACATTAGCTGGATGTGCTTATTAAATATTTGACATTTTGATAGCTGAGGAAGAATTTATCGGTTTGCACTTAGGTTTGAACATGCCAGAGATTCTCTCTACACTCTCCCCACCTGAGAGAGTAAGATTAAAAGAATGTTCCTGTAGTTCTTTCATGAATGAATTCTTAGGGGAGCAATAAGTAGAACTTGTGTTTGTAAACATCCAGAGATCTTTTAAGAGGGGAATTGCATGGGTTCTGTGACAAAACTTCACTGTACTTGATTTAGTACAGTTAATTCTTGAATAACATGGGGGGTAGGGCCTCTAACCATCTCCTTCCCCAGTCAAAAATCCATATATAATTTTGGACTCCCTGTAAACTTAACTACAATCTTCCCTTAGTACTTGGAGTGAGCCCTGGTTTCAGGGTTCCCATGGATACTCACTTCCCTTGTAGTTGACCCTCCCCAGCCTCAGGTTCCCATTCAACCAATGTCAGGGGTTGATTGAACTCATGGATGTAGAACCCGTTAATAGAAAAAAAAAGCCATTATCAGTAGGCCCTAGCAGTCCGAACCTCTGTTGTTCAGGGGTCAGCTGTCATCAGCCATCATCAGAGAATTTCAGGTTTTCTTCATTTCCAAAAACAATCTTCTCAAGCAGCATCTCCTACCAGGCATTGTGGTACCTCTCTCCCTGGTGTGTATCTCCCTACAGAGCCCCTTTTTCCTGCAGAAAGCAGATCACAGGCAGCTGTAGCTCTGCTCTCATCACCATATAAATACTATCATATGCCTGGGAATTTGGAGGAGGTGATGACTGACTGATTTATGTCCATTTCTGGAATTCCCTGTCAGTTTATTCTTAATGTTCAGATGAAAAAAAAACAAAACCTTTGGCAAACTAGAGTTAGCAAAAAAGATTCTCTGTTATGTAGGTTCTCTGTTATGCCAAGAGAAGTAATTTACCAGAACAGTTGTGGGTGGTTTTGGTACAGGATCAGTGAACTCCCCATATGTAACCTTGTGGGAAACTTCACTGCAGTGTCTTGTTATAAATGTAAACATTTATATCATTATAAATGTTTCATTATAAAATAGGTGATAGAGATATCTTTGAGGGATTTTGGTGAAATGGTCTGGTATTTTTGTCTTTCTTTTTTGTATCTAGATCCCACCCCAGTGTCGTGAGTTTAATTTGTCTGTTTTTGGAAAAAATAAAAAACATTTAAGCAATTCACACTTAGGACAGAAATTTCTTCATTGGTGGAGATAACTTTCCACCCAGTTAGGCTGGCATCATATCAGTGATATCCTCCCAGTCTATATCCATCCTGATAAAAGCTTCTTGGAAATTTGGAGCTATCATAAAAAGTAAGTATACTGGAGAGAAAAATGCGTAAGTCCTGGACAACTACTTGTTTCTAGAAAAGCCATAGCCAGCAGCACTTAAAGGATTGAGACGGGAAAGGAGTAATCTCCTGGGTTGGAAAGCCAAGGGCATGTCCTCTATGATTTCTTTACCACCGCACTCCCTGGCACCTGGCATGATAGGAGATGCTCAGTAAATATAGGGTATTGGACCAAGAGACTTTACCCTCCAGGTAGAGAAGAATGTAGCTTTCAGAGGCATTTTACCCCTAACAATGTGTAACACCTCAAGAGCCAGGATTCATCATCATTCATTCAATGAGCATTTATTATTCATTCAAATCTTGTGATAAACTAAAGAAAGAAAAATGAACAGGGAGCCATCCTGAGTCTGGGTAATAACCATACAGCACCAGAAGGCTTTGAGTATAGTTGCCAGCACACCCAGGCACCCTGGCAGGTTGGTGGATACCGGGATGCATCCACAGCCAGGAAGAAAATGAAACCACACTAGCAAGCCACAGCCAGGGTTGAAAATTGACCAATCACCACTTGACATACTTACACCAATCAGAATTACACTGATTGAAAGCCTCATTTGCATAAAGGAGGGCCTACCCTGCTCCTTTTGCAAATATAAGTCAGGGCTGGGAAAAGCACGTTGATCATTCAGCTCAAGTGCTCCTTCTATCTGGATCCCCCATACTGCAGTTCTGAAGCCCCAAATAAGAATAAATATATTCAGCAGTACAAGAGCTGTGACACTTCTACTGTAATAGAACAGTAAGATGAGAAATTATAGCATTACTGCAGTCCCAAGAGCTGTAACACTTCTGTGACACCTGAGCTCTGCCACTTAACCCAGTTACTATAACTCAACCAGACTTGGAATCTTGGTCAACAAATGCATAGATAAATCACAACCATAGTACAGCAGCTGGACTGCTTTGCAAGTGCTAGCCATGGAACTTTGAGAGAGGAAAGCCCAAAATACTCAGAATCCCAAATCAGAGAATATACAAAGCCATACTTATCCACGGCATATTTTTTGCTCTCGTATCTGGCTGCAATATGTTTGTTTAAGTCCAATTGCTAGTTAGGTATTTATGGGAATCCTTAGCCCACCAGATGATTTTAAATATAAATATCACAATAGTACGGCTTTGAGTCTACTATGAAAATAAACTGTTCTTTGAAATGGGAATGCATTACTATTTTGAGACCACCAGGCTACTATTTGGTGAGGTCTTAATGTATCACCAAAAATGAGCACTGATTTCTATTTTAAGTTGAGAAATAGGGAAATCTATAGTTCAGACGTTAATGTCAAATGATTTTTTTCACTACTGAATATCCCTTTCATATTTTGACTTTCTGGAGGAATAAATGATCTATTTTTAACTAAAAGTTTGATTTTAATACATGAATGATAGTAATGCATGAGGGAATAGCTATTAGGTGAGAAAACTAGCAGCTTGTTGGATACTGTGCTGTGGTTAAAGCAAACGAATACACACAGTTCTGTCGCTTACATCAACAGCTGTTGGTCTCCCACCGCACCCTCTGCACAGGCAGGATCCTGAGAGAAGACTGCACCGTCCAGAGGAGGCTCCATCACCTCCGGATGTTGTCCTCTTGACATGGCTGCTGGGCAGGCTGGAGAGGGGCCAGTGTCAGCGCTCAGATGCTCTCAGCCTGTAGTTAACACCATCCACTGACTGAGCAAATTGCCTGTCCCCTGGCTTCAAGGGGACCAGGAGTGTCCACCTGATAGCAGATTCAGAAATGTTGGCGGTTTGTCTGAAATGGCCCAACAGGGTTTAAATGGCTTCACAAGTTTTGACTTTTTGTCCTAAGACTCTTTCTTAATATATAAGTCTTTCACCTTCTTGGGAATACTGGGGACACAGAACAGTTTCTTGAATCTTGCAAGTAGCAGCTGCATTTATATATCCTGTCACCTCTGCTTAAAAGCTAAGTAGCTCATGTTTCAATTAATCTCTACTTCTCATTTTATTTTAGACAGTTGGAAGAATCAGCTCTTTGAAACAATGAGAGGGAATTGTGTCAGATATGTGGCCAGAGATCTTGTAAGGCCTGCTGGACTTAAAAATTCAGTAGGTGTATTTTCTATATATCAGTTGTCCCTCGGGACAATTTTATAAATGTTTCTCTACTACATAACCAGCATCTTCTTCCTTCCATAGGGGAATAATATTCCCTATCGTTTCCTTCCAGCCCTCACCAGCAGCTTCCTCCAAGCTTCTGTTAACAGTCTCCTAGGATCTTTCCTCCTGGCCAGTGACATGTGTTTTGAATTTTTGTGACAGCAGCCGTCCACTTTCAGATACCAAGTTTCTGTTCCAGTTTTTATTGCTGTATAACAGCTCATCGCAAATCTGGTGACGTAAAACAACTGTCACTTTACTATACTTTCAGGTGAAGTGAAGCAGGAAAGGCAAATTCTCACTGAATTTCAAAGTGCAGCTGCTGTCCAGTTGTTGCTTTGGGCTGGAGTCACCTGCAGACTTGTCAGAGCTGAGGGTTGCTCCGCTGCCAGCTGTGTGGGGTTCAGCACACTACCAGCCAACCCTGGGATTTCAGGGTAGTCAGGCCCTATACTTGACCCTGGCTGCCCCCAGAGTGAGCATTAAAAAGGAGCTGGGGGGAACGGTGTCATCTTTTAGTGACATACCTTCCCAGATTCAGAAGGGGAGGGGAGGAGACCCACTGGCGAATGGCGAAGTAACACAGAACGTGTGGCCTGTAGCCATCTTCTGAATCTGTTACACCTCGAGCTGCTCTGGCAAAAAGCACAAATTACCTCACTAAGTATGTGTCCAGTATGTGAGCATGTCTGTTTACATTACATCTGCTTGTACAGTGTGGCTCCTGTAATGGCAAGTTAATGTTAAAATGGTGCTTTCTTGTACTTACGATCTTTTCTTAAGTAGGGCCACAGCATTTTACAGTGTTCACGTTTTATTCCTAGTGAATTAGAAAGCTAAATATTTTATCTTAAAGCCATAGATATAATAGAGAAAAATGTATAGAGGGATGTTAATTTTAATTCTTGAATAGAGACAACTTTTCTAAGTAAGGCTTAAAAGCAAAGAAGCCACAAGAGAAAAATTTTCAATAATAGACTCCATAAAAATTTTAAATGTTTGTGTAGGAAAAGATACAGTAAATAAAGATGAAAGCTTAAAAATAAACTGTATTTGTAATATGCATAATATCGAGCAAAGTACGCATCTCTCATAATCTATTAGGGTTAAGGGAAATTAAGTGTCCAAAGTAAAACTATTTATTAAAAAAAGTGGGTTCTAGCTATGATAACAAAAGAACATCTATGTGACTCAACCACTATAGCAAAGGAATTAAAAATAAAAGTAAACAATTGGAACTATCTCATACTGAAAAGCCTTTATATAGTGAAAAAATATATTGTAATTAAATAAACATCCTACAGAGTGGGAGAAAATATTCACAGTGTGTATAACTGATAAGGGGTTAATGGCTAAGATATATACAGAAAATGCATACAGTTCAATAATTTTTAAAAAACCTAATTAATTAATGGGCAGTAGATATGAACAGACAGTTCACCAAAGAGGATATCAAGAAGCCAGTAGACTTATGAAAAAATGTTCATCACTTGCTTCCAATAAGAATGTAGTAAGATGTCATTTCACACATTTAAAAATGGCACGTATGCAAAAGAGGAACCCTGTACGCTGTTGGTGGAAGTGAATTGGTGCAACCATTAGGACAAACAGTCTGAATTTACCTTAAAAATTAAAAATGGAGGCCCTCCCTGGTGGCGCAGCGGGTTAAAGCACTGCACTAAGAAGCTAAAGCCACTTCAGCATGGGTTCGATTCCCGCCTGCCCGGGAGGTGACCACATGGCGAGGCAGACCTCTCCTGACCCGCCCCTGTTCCCCTCAGC
>NW_004567131.1:19063843-19083872 GCF_000260355.1 Condylura cristata | reverse complement strand
GACTAATAATATTCTAAATGTGGTATAATATAAATGAGCAATTTAGGGGAAAATATAAATGATCAGTGTTGCACATAAAAAGAGGTATAACCCCCCTTTTTTTTTCTACTGTAAGACTGTCAGACTATTACATTGCTCCTCTAAGGTTTTTTTTTCCACTATCTATTTCAGAATTCTTTATTTTTTTTTAATATTTGATTTTTGATAGCTTTAAAAGTATATGCCTAGGTGTAGTTTTTGAGCATTAATTCTGCCTGGTGTTCTCCGACCTTTTTGGCTCTGTGGCTTAGTGTCTAGCACTGACTTAAACCTGGAGAAATTCTCAGCCACTATTGTTTCTAATATTTCTTCTGTTCCTTTTCTCTTTCCTGCTGGTATTCCCATTATATGTTACACTATTTATAGTTGTCCACAGTCCTTGGATATTCTGTTCATTTTTTCAGTCTCTGTTCTCTTTGATTCTTAGTTTTGGAGATTTCTGTTAATGTTTTCAGTGCTTTTTCCTCAAACTCAGAGATTTCCTCAACTGTGTCCAGCTTACCAATAAGCCCATCAAAAGCATTCTTCATCTTTGTTACAGTGATTTTGATCTTAATGACATTCCCTCTTGGTTTTTTCCTTATCATTTCCTTTTTGCAACTTACATTGCCCATCTGCTTTTGCCTGCTTCCTCCTTTATCTGTTTAGAAGCTGTAGCTTATTGATTATCGTTGTTATAAATTCCTAGTCTGATAATTCAACATTCCTACTGCAGCTAGTTCTGATGCATGCTCTGTTTTATTCACCCCCATTATGTTTTGGGCCTTTTAATATGCCTTGTTATATTTTCTTGATTGATAGACATAAAAGCCCATGTAACTGGAACTCCTGTAAATAGGCCATTAGTTATGTATAGGAAAGGTGTGTATGGGGGATAGGGAGAGGAGAGGCTTCAAAGGTTTTGGCCCCAATAGTTTTTGTAAGCTTGTGACTCTGAACTCTGAACTTCTCAAGTGTTCATCAGTTTTCTTCTCTCTACTTACAAGGGATAGGTGGCTAGAGCAGGCTAGCATTAGGTACTCCCTCCCCCAAATCTGTTACGCTCTGATGATACCCAGGTAGGTGAGGCTCCAACTAACTAGTGTCTTTTTTGAGAGCCTTGTTAAGAAGAACAGTGTTTTTGGCTTAATTCAAAATGATTCCTCTCTACAGGACCTTCCTGGTGGCACAGGGGTTAAGCACAGCTCTATGAAGCTATCTTCAGCCACTGCAGCACCAGTTCAGTCCCTAGCCAGGGAGCCACCCACATGGCACAGCAGACCTCTCCTGTCTTGCCCAGTGCTCCCCTCAGCAGTGTGTTTCAGAACATCTACCTGTTCTGCTCCCCACTCCATCTCAGGTGAATCCTCTCACCCTCCACACCTCTGGCCTGTACCCCAGTTATTTTATGCATAAATACATAAATCTCTTTTTTTTAATGTAATTTTATTTTTTAAAAAGATTTATTTATGCATACAGAACCAGGGCACAGGCCAGAGGTGCAGGGGCGGTGAGAGGGTTCACCAGAGACAGAGTGGGGAACAGAACAGGCAAATTAATGAAGGACACTGCTGAGGGGAGCAGCGGGCCAGTCAGGAGAGGTCTGCGGCGCCTTGTGGGTCACCTCGGGCTGGAATTGAACTCGCACTGAAGCAGCTCACTTGCAGTGCTGCATCCTGACCCTCAGACTTGTCCACCCTGCAGTACCTACAGCGCGAGTTTTTCAGCGAGGGTCCTGACTTCCCAGGCAGCGTCCTCTTTAGGTCTCCACCATGGGACACTTCTGCTCCCTGTAGTCATCTCTGTCTCTCCAATTTTAGGGGCACCAGTTTGTCCTGTGTCCTCACCTCTTAGGGACCCAAAAAGAATTGTTAATGTTCCAATCTGTTCAGCTTTTTGCTAGTTGTTAGAGTGGAGTGGTAACTTCCAAGCTGCTTATAAGCAGAACCAGAAACTGGATTTATCTTTGGTGGAGTGGGACTTGGTATAGTTTTCAGTGAAGCGGTCATAATTATTTTATTGAGACCAAAAAATGTGCATGCCATTTGATCTAGCATTTCACCTTTAGACACACTAGCACAAATACATAATGATGTATCAGAATATTGTTTTCATAACAACATTTTTAATACAGAAATAGCTAAATAAAAACCATGTGTTTACTCAAGGGACTGTTCTCCAATTGCTGAAAAGAAAAAGAGACAGTTTAGTTTATCCTGACGTGGAAAGACATCCAAGGTAAATTGTTATGTTGAAGGGAACAAAAAGCAAATTTTAAAATCACATGTTTGAAATTTAATTTTATGTAAGTTTATTGTAAAAATGTTGCCATGATTAGAGGAGAGAGTTTTGGTAGAATATATACCAACAAACTATTGGTTGCCTTTAAAGACAATGTTGGAAGGTTGTCAATATATATTAATGACCTTTGAGTCTTATTTGATTTTTTTTAATTAGGTAAAAATTCAAAAAAGAAAGTGTGTAGGGACAAATAGGACTGATTGAGAACACAAGAATGGAGCTGATAGCTTTCATCATTTTCCCCTACTATGATGCCATAGGCTCTGACTCTGGATTTTCATTTACCTCCTCGGAACCCAGAGGAATATGCCCAAAGAAATGCAGGTGTGAGATCTACTAGTGTTTCATTCGTGCATTCAGAAATTGACAGCTGTAGATGACAAGGATTTCAAGCAGAAATGTTCTGCCAGTTAATGTTTTGGTTTTTCTCTCTCTCTCTCTTTTTAATTTTTCTAGTAAAATATCTCTATCAGGAAAAATATCGCCCTCTGCAGAGAAACAATTTCTTTGGTTCAGTTATAGCAAGACTAATGGTTGATGTACTCAAGAGATGTTATAAATGAAAATTTTTATAGCACGCATCTCTCTGTTAAGAGGCTGACTAAAGAGTAGATTAGTGGGATAGTAAAAATTGTGGAAACTGTTTCACTTTTGTTATAAAATATAGTTTATAGCTACAATTTTCCTGCTTAAATGACGTCTAAGCACCTGTGATATGACTGTCAACTAATTCTTCCAAATTCCCTGTCATGTTAACTTCCTGATCTGACTGAATATTACCTCCCATGTATATCCTGATTTTTTTTCTGCTTTTTAAGTGTGCTTTTCTAATTGATTGCTTTATTCACTCCAGATTTTGCATGATGACTTTTTGTTGTTTTACCTTCTGTGAATTTCCTAACAGAAGTCCTGGAGGGGATTTGGGTGCCAAAAAGAAAAAGAAGAAACAGAAGAGAAAAAAGGAGAAACCAAATTCCGGAGGCACCAAGTCAGACTCAGCATCTGACTCCCAGGAGATTAAAATTCAGCAGCCTTCAAAAGTGAGAGCCCTGTGTGACTTAACCTCTGTGGTCCCCGTGCACGGGAGAGCGGGTTTGTGAGTTTAGCTCTGTTGAATCCCAGGGCAGTTAGGGATTTGTTGTGAGTACCAAGTGGCACTAGTAACGAGGGTATTACAGCCTCCCTAAACTGGCTGTGGCACCCAGATAATTTAGGGGTACATCCTGTGTTTTTGTGTGGATGTGGATTCTGCCTGTATTTCCCCCCTTTCTCAGTTTTGAATTAGTACTTAGATTGTAAAAAGCCTCAATGTGAGTTTCTTAGGAGTTTGTTGTTTTTTTGCATTTTTTTTTTTAAGTTACACTTAATATTTGATTACTTTTAGTTCAGAAGATATTCACATTTTAATTTTTCTGGGTGTCTGTCTAATTACCTGAATAGCACAACACCATCTGGCAGCAGATTTCAGCGGGAGCAGTCACGGGTAAGTCTTACGTTGACTTTGAATCAGACCAGTCTTCAGTGGCCATTCTTAATTCCATTGCCAAGGGGGGGAAATAACTCCTGACACTCCTCCTGAAGAAACACCCATTATAGAGGAAACCACAAGGGGCCCTGTGTTGGCAGATGGCCAGCCTGCTGTGTGGTCAGTGGTGCAGATGGCAGGCGTCCTTCTCTGTGGGGCCAGCCCCAAGGCCCCTGGCTGTGAGCAGTTTTTTTCTGCTGCTTATGGAAGCACAGAGCTCTCTTGATTAAAAAAAAAAAATCTCACAGTGCAAAGGGGAAGATGAAGTTAGAATTATACGGGAAGAAATTTGACCTTGAAAGTTGCAGTGTTGTGGTGTGATGGAAAGGACTCAGGAGCTGGTGGGTCAACCCCAGGCTGACCTGACTGTGTGGCTCACAAGCTCTGTGTCTTTGCACCAGATTTTGCTCTCAGCCCATTTCTTCATTTGCAAGAAAGACAGGATGAGCCCTTTCCATCAGTTCACAGGACTGTTAGGAGGTTGGAGTTAGATCATTTTATGAGATGACTTATACATTTAAGGCAAATAACACATGGTTGTTGTTTCAATGTGGGGTTTAATTTTTTTCCTGGACACAGTTTACACTGTCATGAAGCAAGTTTTACAGGTAGTGGTATTGTTGTTATCTGTTTTACACATAAGAACCCGAATCACTGTGAAGGAAAATGACTTGCCTCAGTTTTCCACCCTCCCCCATCCCCTCGCAACTACCTTTGTGGGGTAAGAAGAAAATGGGAGTTTTCCTCCCTAGATTTTCAACTTGGTTCTCAGGTAATAGCTATTTTCTCCACCAGATGCAATTTAAAAGGCAACGCCTATAAAGTAGCCCCTCAGCTCACAAGATTAGCTCTCCATGTTTAAATGTGGCTCCATCCGATAAGGGCAGGTTACTTATATGCAGGTGTGGCCATTTCCGTTGCTTCTGTCATCACCATTAGCTTCACCCACGTCTACACCCTTGATGGCCTTGAGTCTTCCCTGCCTCTAATCCCTTAGAAGGATCTGGGAGCTACCAAGGTGGGGACACAGTCAGCATTATATGGTAGAAGAGCTCTTTCTTTTTAAGAGCAAGTCAAAATTGTTTTAATGTGGGCTTTTCTCCATTGTATTTCTGAAAACTAAAGCCACTTTCCCTTAAGCTGATGCCAGCTCTAGATAGCTTCATAAATTATAGTGAACTGTGTTTAGAGAATATTCTGGCCTATACTCAAGAACCAAAATAAAATATTTGTCTGGATTCTTGTAGACTTCTTAGTGGTAGAGGACAGACTTTGAAGATAGTAACCAAGTTATTAACATTGGAAAATAATGGGTGGAGAGTACAGTTGTTAATATTCCCCAAGAAGCAAATGTGGACGGCCATTATCTTACAGGACTGTAATGGTGGGGAACTAGTGCAGGGTTGATACACAGTCTCACCTTGCCTAACACTAATTCATTTCTCCTTAGGTGGTGCCACTATGAAAGGTGAATAGATAGGTTTATCATAACTGAGTTTTCCTTATAACTTGTCACCAAGAACTCGAAACTTGTGCTTACTTAAATTTGCTTTAAGAAACTTGTGAGCGTTGGGATATAAATATTTCATGAATGGCCATTCATGAATGCTGGCCAGCCTAACGTGGCTAGCTCAGTGGGGTAGAAACCACACTAAGTCCACTTCTTGGAATTGGGATCCTTGGCTCCTTTGGAGCAAAGATGCTGATTCATGTTTGTTGCAAAACAGTCTCTGTTGGGTATGCTAGATGGAGGACCTAAATCAAATGTGAGGAGTGGAGAATTACCATGACAAATTCAGTGCAGGCATTGTAGGTGTATTTTTGTAAGGCTGAGTTCTACTTTGCCTTTTTAAAGAATATAAACACAGGCATGTTCAAGCATTATTGTTGAAATATCGGAGCTTTGAGTTCTCATTGAAGAGGTAGGTTTCCTCACATAGTGTGTTGGTGGATATTCAGACACTGAGTTTCATTTTACTAAAATCAGTTACTTCTTTGTTGGCGCTCAAACAAGAAAAATCCGAAAAAAAATACCCTATGAGAACAGCAAAAGTAGTTTGTTGTGTTCATGTGTGTGAGGTATGACCCTTGCCACTTAGACCTTAATTCAGATATAAGTGAAGCAGCCCCAGGGTGGCAGAACTGTGTGGTGAGTGCTGCCAGGTGTGTGCATGGAGACACTGAGGCTTCAACTGCATCTCCTTAGAGTCCAGCACTTAATTTCCTTGAATCATGTTAGTGGCAAGACTCCTAGGAAATCTAGTAAGTAAAGAATCACAGGACATTCCCTATGAAATAAATCCTGTTTTCTTGGTGGGGGTGGAGGGAAGCTGTCAAACTCATTATATTGTAGAAGTTGCATTCTTTGCTTTGTGCTGCTTCTAATCTTTATAAAATCAAAAGGCAAGCCAGTAAACAAACTCCTTTTTGTACTGGTCAAACAGGTGAGCTCCCATTTTTAATAGTCTGCTGCAGACCACAGACTTCAGATTTAAAGTTAACTAAAGTACTGCTTATCATCGAGGATCCCTCGTGTGTCCACTTACAGGAAACCCAGGGCTCCGGCATTCCTCCTAACCACCTCTGCACCACAGTGGGGCGCATGCTATGTGTGGCATCAGAATTAGGAAATTAATTGGTTATTTCACGTATTGAGAAGACTGACTGATTTCCATATCCGACCTACATCTTCCTCTCTCATTTCGAGATAGTCTCATTCTCAATGTACTATTATGCTACTTGAGGAATTTTTTTTGAAAGCTGAGGCTTCTTTTTTGATGACAAGAATGTTGGTTTTGAGGAAAAACTTGAGAATTTAGAGTTGTTAATTTTATAGACTGAAACTATGTTTTACACAAAGAGGAAGTTAGTTTCCAACACGTAAGTTGCCAAGGACGTGATCTGTGGAGACTGCTCAGCCCTCTCCCTGGAAGGCTTGTCTCTGGAGGAGCCTGAGGTGGGGGTAGAGCATGTTCAGGAGGAGGCCTCCTTTCAGGTTTCCTTTCTTGATTAGCTTCCTTCCCAGCTCAGCACTAAGCACAGCTTTCTTTGTGTGTGTGTGTTGTTTATGAGCTAAAATCTCCCCTCTACCTAGTTTCCATTCTGGAGGTTATTTCTTTTGCTGCCCCCACTCCCACCCCAACCCCTCATCCCCCCCATTGCTGCTGCAGAGCTTCCCCCGATAGTGAAACCGCGGCTGGTGGCTCGCTGGCTGCTGTGGGATAGAATGTGCGCTTTGCATGCCACTGGGGTTTGTCTTTCCACCCAGACAGTGATGGTGAGGGCTGTTGGTAGATGGGTGGGAAAATGAAGCCAAGGGTATTTTGATTAAATTTCCCAAGTTGTCATTGCCCCCACTCAAACTGTAGAATAGTTGTTATCTTTAACATGATGAGCGTGCTTATCGTTGAATACATTAGCATATTCAAGGTCAAGGTCCTGGCCAGCTTACAGGAGGGTGGTTCATTTTTTCCATGTTTTATTCTCCTAGGCAGATACACATGTACCTGCCCCAGGTATTGAAGCAGAGTGGCGACTTCCTCATCTTTTGTGTCTCTGTGTTTTTGCTGTTATAGAATCCCACCTTTCCAATGCAGAAGTTGCAGGATATCCAGAGAGCAATGGAGCTGTTATCCGCATGCCAGGGCCCCGCCAGGAACATTGATGAGGCTGCCAAACATAGATACCAGTTTTGGGATACACAGCCGGTACCCAAACTAAGTAAGCTTTTCTGCTCACAGCCCCCCTTCCAGAAAACCAAAACTAGATTAATAGCAAACAAAAAGCCCCAGAGGGACAAGGTTCATACCACAGACTAGAAATGTGCACAAAAGTAATATTTTTCTTCTTAAAATATAAGTATTGGGTGATAATGTTGGCTTTCAGTGATTCTTTTTAGACTATTTCCTACCCCTATTTAAAAAAATCCTGTTTCCTATTTTAATGTTAGTATAGTAAAGATATTGTAGATATAAAAGAGAATATATCCCCCAACCCCTATTTTTTGGTTCTGGGCTCTATGGAGTTTTGCTGTTTATACACTCTTAGCTCAAGGCAGTGATGACTTGAGGTGCTCTACCAGCAGTTTAGATGGAGAGGCGTAAACACTTCTGAGGTTAACTTTAGAATTTGGGAGGGGTCAGTGGCCACTGCAGTCCTCCACCCCCAATTTATTGGATTGCAGTGTAAAAAAACAGTCACTCTAAGGCTGTGTCGTTAACCCTAGTTGCATGCAGTGGTACTGCCTTTCTGATTAATCTGGAACCTATGGCGTAGAGACTGAGAAATCACAATCACTTCAGGATGTCATCAGATGACATATAGGGTTCTTTTCTTTCCTGATGAAAGAGTAGTGATTCTCAACCACTACTAAGCTACCATTAGGTCACTGAAATAGTTACCTAAAGAATATTTTAAAGATTTTATTAAGCCTCCGATTCCTAAAAATGATTCTTCTTCACATAGCTGACCAACTTAGATTGTGAAAAGACCTTACAGTTGAATATTCCATCTTTCTGTGCTCTTTTCTTCCTCTCTAGATGAAGTAATAACCTCCCACGGTGCAATTGAAGCAGATAAAGACAATGTACGACAAGAGCCGTACTCCTTGCCACAGGGTTTTATGTGGGACACTTTAGATTTGGGTAATGCTGAAGTGGTGAGTCAGACTCTTACATTTGACACCTACATTTACAAAAATTGTTTGAGGCGGTTCTGAGCACCATAGATAGGACACTTGTTTGTTCTTGTAGCTCAAGGAGTTATACACCTTGTTGAATGAGAATTATGTGGAAGATGACGACAACATGTTCCGCTTTGACTATTCACCTGAGTTCCTATTGTGGTAAGCCCCCATCTTCAGGCGTGCTGGGGGTGGGGGTGTTCCTGGCTGATTCATTCCCTGTGTTCTTAACACTAACTGGCAGCTGCTTGCTCTCCCTGCATTATCTTCAGGGCTCTGCGTCCCCCCGGCTGGCTTCTTCAGTGGCATTGTGGGGTCAGAGTGTCTTCAAACAAAAAATTAGTAGGTTTCATAAGTGCCATCCCAGCAAACATTCGGATTTATGACAGGTATGCATTAAAGCTTGTCCATGTTGCTTTTAAGTGTTGTTTTTCCAAGAATTGTGTAATTATAAAAAGCCTTTTAAAAATGAATAAATGCAGACTGTTGATAGTGGAAGAGGTTATATGGGGCAGAGGCAAAGTGAGAGTTAAATGGGAACGCTGCTTTTTGGCCATCTTTTCTCTTTACCTCTCAATCTCACACACGTACACACACACATACACACACACACACAGATGTGTCTCTCTCTCATACATACACCCATATATCTATGTATGTACCAGAATAAACAAATAAATAAATAGGTATTTTAGGTTTATTTCATAAAGGATAAAAAAATTCTAGGGGCAAAAAAAATTGTATCTATCATAAATATGTTCCATTTTTGTTCTGAGCCTCCAGCCCAGAAAGCTAAAGATCAATCCACGAAAGTCAAAGATCTAATGTATAATAGGTATGTTTACCTTGCACTATACTGAGTTAACTTACTTTCTGCTGAAAACGTTTGTGCTCAGTACATATTGTATGCCAAATCAAATGCCTGCATCTCTGGAAGGAGAGCAGAAAATGGGCTGTGAAGCACAGAAAAGCACCAATTCTGGTCAGGGAACTTTCAGGGATCCTAGGAATTGCATCTTACTAGGTTTTGCATCTAGACAACCCAATTAATGCCATAGTTGTATACATTCTAGGTAAAAATGGATGCAGAAACTGAGGCATCTCTGATCCTGTTTGTAAATTGAAAACTTAATAAAAACCAAAATCCCAAAATTTGTTTAGAACCAAGGGGCTATGTCTTCATGGCCTAGTATTAGAATCATTTTGGCAGAGGACTGTGGGGAAAAGTGTATTCATCTGAATTTGTGACATGTCTGAGTAATAGAATGCTTTCCTTACATATTGTATTAAAGGGGAGTCACTTTAATAGTCTTTATTTATTGGTCTTTGAAATTTTGTGAATGTTGTCTTAATGTTTGAAATGTTCTCATCACAATTTACTCTAATTTTTTAACCCTTTTTTAGCGTGAAGAAGATGGTTGAAATAAACTTCCTCTGTGTTCATAAGAAATTGAGATCCAAGCGGGTGGCTCCAGTGTTAATTCGAGAAATAACCAGAAGAGTGAACCTGGAGGGGATTTTTCAAGCTGTTTATACTGCTGGAGTGGTCCTTCCTAAGCCAGTGGCCACATGCAGGTGACAGTGCCACATTTTACCTTCATTCGGTGTGTCTCCACACTGCTGGGTACCTGAAGCTTTATTCTCCTCCTGGGAAACTCAGAGGGATTTTGTCTTACCCCTGATTCTGTCACAGAGATGGAGACTAGAACCAAGAGCTGCTGAGCCAGTATTCTCTTCAGTCTGCCATTCACTGCTGGGTGATTAAAAAGAGTTTTTAACATGTTCCTGCTAGTAATTCTGTTTTTCTTCATTTTGAAAGACTAGTGTTCTCTCTCCTTTGGAAAAACCCAGGGCTCTGTGTATTTAAAATGTCGAGCAATACTACTATTTTCTCTCCAAACACTTAGCTTTTAGGCTGTGCTCAGAAGAGCTATCAGGAACTATTCTGAAAGCTCAACGTACAGCAATTGAAAAATTGTTTTCCAAGAGTCAAGAAAAGGTGGAGGCTCTGAAGGCTGTCTTTCCCTACCCTTCCAAGCTCCCAGAGGTTAATCCAGTGAGAAAAGTTTTTATCACATTGTCACTTGATTAACCTAATTCTAAAGCAACAGTTCATTTCCCTCCATTATTTTTATTGACATAAGATGAAACTTCAGATTAAACATGGTGTAAAAGGTAAAACAGTAAAAATCACTCTTGCCTGTTGAATTATTCATAAATAGGGTATAGGCCTTCATAGGTATATTTTTAATATAAAGTCATTTATCCCAGTACTTAAACTGGAACTATTTAAGAAATACAAGTTTCTTTCTCAGAAAGTTGTTTTCTTTCTAAAAGTATGATGCCCCCTCATTTAGGGAGGATGATTTCATGTTTCTATAAAATTATTATTAGAAATTGGGCACTATGAATTTTCTTTTTTGTTTTTAAGATTCCTCTTTATACATAGAGATTAAAAAGTCCCGCACTACAAAGGGCCATAATTCAGAATGCTGAATGTATTTCAGAGGTCCAAAGTGATTGATAAAATCACTTTGCTTAGGAAGAGGCTAAAACTCTGGCACTGTACTAGGCACAACGTGGGTGTTCATTGAGTGCTTCTGTGACATTTAATGAACACTGGCACAAAGAGTAAAAACTTGTAGAATTAGAAATCAATCAGAGATTTAAATATTTATTGTATTTCAGATACTGGCATCGATCACTAAACCCCAGAAAATTGGTAGAAGTGAAATTTTCTCACTTGAGTAGAAATATGACTTTACAGAGAACAATGAAGCTATACAGACTCCCGGATGTAAGTAAGAATGATTTGCAGTTTTTTTAAGCTACAACAAATGAAATTTTTAATGTAGAAAATAATTTTTTGCAGGAGTCTTAAAAAATGAACGCATGCCTCAGGGAGGGAATTTGTAGCTAAAAAGACTCTGTAAAACTAGATAGAACTCCAGGGGTAGGAAAATTTAGGATGCTCATTTGGAAATAACAATTTTTTTCTAAGCTTTTTAAGATAACTGAGTTTGTGATGGGGTGAAATTGAAATCAAGACATTGAAGTTTTGAAATTTTGAGTGTTTGTGGTCTGGTAAGAGGGAAGAAATGTCAGCCTTCTAATGCTATTTTATGTAGTAGAAATAGGGGAAAGAGTATAAAGTAAAGACCTGGCGGAGAAAATAATGTCTTACTAAATTCTGTTTTTAACTGGCAACTTTTAATTATGAAAAATTGCCTTTTAATGTGGGAAAGATTACATGTGCTTACCAGTTTTGGCTTTATTCGGAGCTTGGATGGCGTAATAGTTATCAATTAGCATAAGTACAACTGTTGGAAATAGCACATCTGCTGTGGTCAGTGTCAAAGTAAGTGCTTCCAGGTCTCCCATGAAGTTGCTGTCAAGGTGTCCACCACAGCTGGGCCTCATCTAGGAACTCAAACTAGAGATGCACCTGGTGGACAGCTGGACATGGCTCCTTGGAGGCAGCATGCTGCCTTTATACTTGGCTGTGTGGATTCTCTTGGCCTTGGGATGGCTCATAACATCGCAGCTGGTTTTATCAAAGCCAGTGAGGACAGATTCTACCATGAATCTGCTGGTAGGATGGAATTTAAAACCTTTTGTAATTAGTTCACACAAGTGAGATCTGGTCACTTGTATTTGACGAGTTAGGAACCAGTCACAGGTCCGCTCAGCACGCAAGAGGAAAGCCTCACGAGGCTGCCTCCTTTTGTCAGGGTCAGATGGTCTTTTCACCCACTGCCAGCAGTTGTCTCATTTAAGAACATTTTGTACCAGAAGCATAAAAAGAAAAACCTTGTTGAATGTAACTTTTACTGAAGGGATTGACTTCCTTATCTGATTTGTCACTACTGTTACTGCTTCAGGCCTTCACAGACTTCTGATTATGAGAGTTAAACTGAGTGACACTCACGTCCATAGCTTCAGGTATGGTTCCTGCTTGCTGGGAGGGCAGGTTGCTCCTGTTGGCTCTGATAGGCCTAGAGTCTTCTAGTCAGGACAGAACCATCCCAGAGCCCGCTCCTTTAGTTTCTGTTAGCTAACCTACTGAGATTTTTCCAGTAGTGACATATATACCCTTTAAATGTCAGTTTGTTTTAGTTTTTGATGAACGTTTCCAAAGTTGTCATTTTTTCTTCTTGTCAGTACTCTCCAAGGTGAAGGATTCTGAAGTAGATAAAAACGACTTCTCACGTGTGAGAAGGGTAAGCTTTGCCAAGACACACTGAGACACAGATGTTCTGCTAGATTTAGTAGCAATGGATGATATTTTAGTGTATACTAGCCTTTTGTTCCATTTTAAACAAAAATAATTGTAAATATTGTCTGCAGCTATATTCTGGAGTCTTGGCTCTAGAACAGCTCATGCCACCTAGTTTGACACAGGTCAACCCTGCTTCTGCTTGTTAATAGAGTCTGGGCCTTATTTTCTCAGGAACTGTGTAAGTAGATCTTAGACAGATTCCAATATATAGAATCTAACACATAGTGCATAAGTAATTGAACCTGGGAAAGCATTTCTGATTGTGGTAATTTTTTTCTTGTTCTTGAACTCTCAGCAAACACTGACACTTCATTTTTCCTGATTTTGCCAAAACTTGCCATTTTTATCTAGACCCTGATGTTCTCCTTGTCTCTTCCTGAAGACAACAGCTATCGATTGAGCGTTGATTTTGCTTTTTAAAAATTATTTCATGCCTGGTATGTGCTTCTGATTTTAGAAACAGGCAAGTGAAGGCTTTGAGATAATATGAGCCATTGTTATTCCGCCAAAAAATATATCCTTCCAGTTTTCTAAAGGGAAAAAAAGTCATTTTTTTTTTATAGCTGGTTTAGTCTGATTTTTCTCTTCTGCTTTAGTGTTTCTGTAAAAGCTAGTTTGATATGCTTATGAATTGCCAAGCTAATATATTTTTTTCCCTGCCTGTCTGCCCAAACATACTGTTTTACTAAGTTTTCTTTATCTGAATTTCACAACCCTTAATTCTGACCTCCAGAGATTTTAAGACAGCATTTCTCAAAATGTGTGGCCCATGGACCCATGGAAGCACCCTAGACTTTTTCAGGGATCTCTGAAGCCCACACTTTTTATAATAAGATAAAATTTGCATTTTTCTGTATCTTAGGAGTATAGTATAAAGTTTTCCAGAAGCTATAAGGAATGTATGCTTGTGTATTCTTCCGTTTTAAAATTTCTAGCATGGTAAATATAAATAGATGTAACCCACATAAACAAATCTTTTTGGGAATACAGAATTAATTTTAAAGAACATAACAAACCAAGAATTCTAGACCAAAATATTTGAGAACTGCTTTAAGCATGTCTGCTGGGTAAAAGATGTTGATTTTAGTGATTTGCCATATGAATATTCAATGAATAAGAATTGTGCTGCAGAGGAATATTTTGCTCAGAAAGAAGCTGGCAAGCTTTTTTCTTTATTTCTGAATGTTCTCTTTTAACAGATACCATATATCCTGTAGATTTCATTAATTGAATTGCTTGATGTTGTTGATTTTTACTGAATCAATAACAAAATAAAAACCAGTCTAATATTGAGGAAGCTATGTAAGATTTACCAAGGTCATCCTCATAGTAAAAAAAGTCTTTTTTAAGGAGGAGAGTATACAGGTAGACTCACATTTAGAAATGTATATTTATTTCACTGGAAGTCATATATGCTTCCCCTTCCCATGAACTATAGTATAGAAATGCTATACTATTAAAATTGATTTAGAGGGAAACTATAGATACATATACACACAAACATGTAATTTTAATGATATGTGTGTCTGTGTTACCTGCCATGCACATAAATGCCAGGCCATAGAAGTGCCCTCTCCTCAAAGCTGACCTGACATTTTCCATATCAGCAGCCTTTACCTTGTTTGGTAAGTGGGTAAGGTACAAAACAAAGGAATTCAGTCATTTACTGACCACATGTTGAGGCCATGTTGCCTCTTTGCAGGAAGGGATAAACCTTTGCTGGAAGCTGGCACTGGAAGACTTTGATATTGACAGATAAAAGCTTGAGTTCTCTATTAAGTGTTTAGACCTTAACGTTCTTTCAGTTTAGAACAAACTAAAGATACATTATTATGTTATAAATTATATAAATCTTAAATGAATGACATTAGTAAATACTCAGCTAAGAACTCTTGGATCTGTAAATGCAAAGAACACATCTTCCATCTCCTCCCCCTCACTAATGAATAATCAATCAGTATTCTTCGACCCTGAGCCTTAGAAACCTCGGCACAACTCCTACGGTCAGTCATAACTAGCACTCAAGATGTAAACTTATTTTCTGCCTTTGGCTTCTATCATACTGCTAGTCTGGGGCATGCAGGGATTTTTTTTTTTTAGTTTTTTTTTTTATATATATGTTTATTTTTACATCATTTTGTACATTTTTTTTTGGCATGCAGGAATTTTAATGATCTAATTTACAGATACTTTGTAAAATGCTTAGAAATAACAGCACAGAAAAGGTAGGGTAGTAATATTTATATACAAATTATTTAGCACTTAAAATTTCTCCATTATTTATTTTCCAAAAAAAAAAAAATTGTGTTTCTAAGTTTTTAACTTTTTATTTGTGCAAAGAAGGAAATATTTGGGCTTTCTCACTTCCAGGCTCAAGTGCCCCGGTGTCTGCACCACAGTTTTAGAAAGTTAAGTGTCATCTGGAGTCACTGTAAGGATTGGTCCCTACACAAATCCTAATGGGGACCTGTCCTGACCTTTAGTTTGTTTGTTTGCTTGTTTGTTGATTCCTCTAGTCAAATGTAAAAAATTGTGATGCTCTGGAGTACTGGAATCAAATGCCTATCTCAATCACCTTTTCCTGAAAAGGCGGTATGAGAAGCCAGGCCAGTGCTTAGCAGCTAACCTTTAGAAACACTTGGCCTGTGAAATGCCTGCCTTTCCATTCTGACCAATGTGATTTATTTTCATTTTATTTCTGTTGCTTATGAAAAAAAAAATAACCTTATTCATTTAAGGGGCTGCTGAATAAAAGAGGTTTCTCTACTGTTTTCAAGATATCAGACATAGCAGTTTTAATATTCTAGAACATGTGTTGAGTCCTGCTGTTAAAATTCTTGGCTTTGGAAAAAAAAAATAAATAAAAAAATAAAAAATTCTTGGCTTTGGTACAGAGATCGATTTGGAGTGTTCCCTTTGACTTAGTTTGGGGTCATGGTAATACTGACCCAAGACGTGGCACACAGATAAGAAGGTACAGGGCACTGTCTAATTTATGTTCTAACCCAGGGCTTCTCCAAGTTTAATATGTTTACAGATCGCCCAGGAATCTTGTTAAGTTGCACATTCTGATTTGGAGATATGAGTTCTGACCATAGTGTTAGTCTCAGATCACACTTTAGCACAACAATTGTATTCCTTTTATTGTTAAACTGACCCATTTGTTTTATTTTCACTCAAACAAGGTCACGAAGACTTCAGGCTTGAGACCAATGGAACCAAGAGATGTCAAAGCAGTTCGAGAACTAACTAACAGTTACCTGAAGCAGTTTCACCTAGCCCCAGTGATGAATGAGGAGGAAGTTGCCCACTGGTTCCTCCCCCAGGAGCACATAATTGACACATTTGTAGTGGAGGTAAAGATACTGTGATAAGAGAATGCAGTGAAGTTTGAAAATAGTGTGCAATTGAATTTAATTTTCCAGAAAGATCACAGAGTGCCCATCTCTTCTTGCTCCATAACTGTTTCTTTGCCACATTTCTGCTTTTCCTTAAGAACCGGATTGCTTTCTTAGGGTTTCTTGTCCTGGATAAACATAAGTAATACACTTACACTACTTACTTATGGGGAACCAGAGTATCTTTCTGCTGCCACTGCTGTTGATGTCATTTTTGGAGTTCAGGGTCCTTGGGTTCACTCTGGGAATGTTTCGACCAGAGCTCCCCTTTCAGTGGCACTTGGCATGTTCCCTGGCACATTTCTCCACAAGACTGAGTTATATTAGAGAGCAGGTTTATTAGGAGCAGAGACAGACAGAGGACACTTGCATAGACACAAGTGGTCTGGAAGAGCTACCTCAAAGGGGTAGGTTTGCTGAGAGAGGCTTGCATGGTTGCAGGCAGGGGGCCTTAGGAGAACAGCCTTCTCTGAGGGAGGTCAGTGCAGAGAAGCCCGGCAGGTACAGGACACAGGCAGGCAGGAGGCCGCTGCCCTGGGGAGGGAGAGAGTGGGAGGACAGAAGCACCTGCATAGGCATAGGACTGCTGTCCTAAGCCAGTGCAGAGACTGCCCTGACAACAGCCCTTTTCTCTTTGGGAGGGGGCTCACTCCCTTGTGGAGTGGCCTATTTGCTGCTGATTTTGGATAACTTTGGATCATCAGAAAGAAAGGAACATATAAAGAGAAATCTGGTATATACTATACACTGTCTACTTCTCTTTGTGAGTTTTATAAACCTACTTGAATATTAAAATAGAGATTATAACAGATATCAAGATATTTAAAAGGCAAGAAGGTAAAAGGACAAGGTGGAAGTGAATTCACTTGAAGTGGGAAAATGTGGACAAATGTGAGGCCATATTATATTAATATAACATATTAATATATTAATGTCGTATTAATATGTTAATATACTATAGTTATATAATATTAATATTATTACTAATATAGAAACATAATAATACATTAAGTCTGCCTTATTAGTGTTGATGTGTTCCCTCAGTCCTTTTTCCTTGCCTTCCTGTAGGCTACTTGAATATTTTCTTTATATTCTACTTTGATTGATGTATAGCTGATTAGTTTTTGTCATGTTCACTCTGGCTATTTCATTGTGACTATCTAATTTTTTTGTGGTCTGATAGCTTCACATTTCTCCATATTTTCCCAGTTCAAGTGACTTCACTTTCACCCTGTCCCTTTACCTTCTTGCCTTTTAAATATCTGGATATCTAATTGTTATGATTTCTATTTTAATATTCAAGTAAGTTTATAAAATCCACAAAGAGAAAGAAGTAGATCGTGTATATAGTATATACCAGATTTTTCTTTCTATGGTCCTTTCTGATGATCCAAGGTGCCTTCTTTTATTTTATCCTTTGGCTTATCTTAACAGAATGTCTGCTAATAATAGTATCTTTTAGCCTTATTAGCCTGAGAATATCCTTATTTACCCTTTTTTTCCTGGACTGTTATATCAGATATAGAACTCCCAGTTAATAGTTTTTTTTTTTAAGTGCATAAATAATACTGAACCACTTCCTCTCTATTCTGTTGTTTCTGAATAAGAAATTTGCAATCATTTGAATCGGTAGCCCCAGGGGAATGGACTGTATTGTTGTGGCTACTTCCAAGATTTTTCTTTATCTTTAGTTTTTGGAAATTTAATTGTGCTTTTATTTGGCCAGAAATTCTAGTGTTTACTCTGTTGGAGTTCACAGATCTCCTTGACTCTGTTGTGTGTGTGTTGGGGAGTTTTCTAACCCTTATTTCCTTAAGTGCTCATTGAGCCCTACCTTTTCTCATTTTCTTCTGTCTCTCCAATGACATGAATTTTGAATCTTTACTTATTGCTTCATAGATCTCTGAAGCTTATTTTTTTTTTCAGTCTTTTATCTCTTATCATTCAGATTGGGTAAATGTTACTGAATTCTTCTGTTCTCTGTAATCACACTACTGTTGGACCCATCAATTGAGGTGTTTTTGTTTTGAATTTGTTGTGGTATTTTTCAAGTTGAAAATTCTTGTTAGGGCCGACATTGCTGGTCTCTAATTCATCTCTAATCTGAGCTGCTAATACTGAGCAAAAGAGGGTTAGCTTAATGTCTGGGACATTTGATGAATCAGAAGTACTTCTTAAAAGTAGATATCCGGGCTCTCCCTGGTGGCACAACGGGTTAAAGCACAGCATTATGAAGCTCTGCGAAGCCACTGCAGCACAAGTTTGATCCCGGGCCAGGGAGCTGACCCACATGACGTGGCAGACCTCTCCTGTCTCGCCCGCTGCTCCCCTCAGCAGTGTACTTCAGTAGATCTGCCTCTTCTGCTCCCCACTCTGTCTCTGGTGAATCCTCTCACCCACCACAACTCAGGCCTGTACCCCAGTTCTGTAAGCATAAATAAAATCTTTTTTGTTTTTTTTAAAAAGTAGATATCCACCCTTTTTGCTTCTCTGATAAAAGAAATACTTTCATAAAAGAAAAATGGCATATACATGGTTCTTCAGCCACACAATTCAAATATCATAGTTTGAATTACATAGTTCAAACACAGAGTCTGCAAAGGTCACCGCAGCTCATTAAAAAGCCCAAACAATACTGGCTGACTTCTTGTATTGGTATACCAGTGAGAATGAAATGAATACCATCTTTTGTGTCCTTTTTAATTTTGATATTTTCATATTGTTTCATGAGTACATTTTGGAGTTTCTCTTTCAGAAACTTCTAAACTCTATCCAACTTCACTTTAAGCTGATAAAATTCTTGCGTTATGCAAGGTAATGATAGATATTACACAGTATCTTTGGGCTGGAGAAGGTAGGCATCTAGTCCCTAGCACACTCATTTCTGCAAAAGCAATCTACTTTTATCACTGTTCATTAAGTCTTGAAAGTCTCATTCAACCATAGGAAGCTTTCCTTTTACAAGTCATATTTTTTAAGAACTTTATGCAAATTGCCAACTTGCACTTAGGCTCAAGAACAAATCTGTGCTCCTCTTGGCCCCTACCTATCATACCATATGGAGCCCTAAATCAAGGAAAAGTCTGAGTTGTCACTTTGCATTTTGACAGTTATGGTACTAGTCCTTTCAAAAAATTAGCTTATAAGCATAGCTAGTTCGTTTAAGGAGATATTTACCTGACATTACCTTTGTTCTTTAGAACTCCACTGGTAAACTAACTGACTTCCTGAGCTTCTACACACTCCCCTCCACAGTCATGCACCACCCTGCTCACAAGAGCCTCAAGGCTGCCTACTCCTTCTATAACATTCACACAGAGACTCCCCTGCTGGACCTCATGAATGACGCACTCATTATTGCTAAATTGGTAAGCATCTCACTCCTTTTTGTCCTGTGTGTTTCTCTGTGTCAAAGTATGTAAAACACTTTATTGTATTTTCTTTCACATAGCTAGAATTCATCTGAAATTTTTTTTACTGTTCCTGTCAAAGGAAGAATTTTGGAAAGGTTTCTTTTAAAAATTTCAGTAATTGTTTTATCAATTCTATTGTGACCTAACCAAAAAGATATTTTATACAAATTAGAAATGTTTAACCTCATAGAATATATAAAACCCATAATATAAGGAATATAGGTAAAACATGATCCATGACATAAGGAAAGTATTTGTGAATTGTTGAATAATTTGCACAGTAAGTTCCTTATTCACTAAATTTAAGACTTGGAATTTTAATAAAAATTATAAGGGTTAGGCCCTCCCTGGTGGCGCAGCGGGTTAAAGCACAGCACTGAGAATCTGAAGCCACTTCCGCATGAGTTCAATTCC
>NW_004567131.1:19049415-19063403 GCF_000260355.1 Condylura cristata | reverse complement strand
TAAGTCTTAAAAAAATAATAAAAAATAAATAAAAAAAAAGTAAAGGGATTTAAAATGTAAGGAATTAAATTCAAAACATGCCATACTAAATTTGCATTATCTTTCTGTTTCTTCAGTGTAGCAATTGGGATAATTGTTTAATTCTTGCTATAGCTAAACATTTTCTTTTATAAAGGATTTGAAATTAGCTGATACATTTTGATGTTAGTTATTAAAAAGTATTCTTCATAAGAAATTGAGACTAACACATAAAAATTATCTTATCTATTATCTGATTATTAAAAATTCTTTTTAAAAAATCTATTGTTTCTGGATCCCAAAACCACTATTATCCTCAGGTTCTTTGATCCTATTGCTTATTTTTAACTACTTCCCCCTAGAATGCCAATACTACGTTACATAAGGTAATAACCATAAGAAAAAGAAATTTCAGTGCTCTTCCTCCTTACTTCCACATTTTATACTGTAACATTTTGAAGAAACTCACTAAATCTTATTTCCTAGTATCAGCTCAAGTCAACCTATTTCAAATCTTTGCAACTTTGGTTTCTTAGCTATAGCTTCAGGTAAGTCAGGGCTTAGAAAGACCAAAAACAGTGGTGGAAATGGGACCATCTAGATAACTTTCCCTTGTAAAACAGGGACAAAGTCTCAAAGTCCTGCTAGATGTTTTATTAGTGTCAGCCACCATACTGTATTTATTATTCAGTATTTCTGGCTAATTCTGCTAGCTCATTGTTAGCTAAACAAGACAGTCTTGAACTGAATTCTTAACCTATACTATATATTTGAGACATTAAATCTTACTATAAATGCACATTCAAGCTGTTAAGAGGGATTAAATGTTATGCTAAAATATACAATATAGAAAATATTCTAGTTCTTTGACATTTTAAAATGTAAATCCATTTTATATTGGCAGAAAGGATTTGATGTATTCAATGCACTAGATTTGATGGAAAATAAAACATTCTTGGAAAAACTCAAGTTTGGTATAGGAGATGGCAATTTACAATATTACTTGTACAATTGGAGATGTCCAGGAACAGAATCTGAAAAGGTAAGCGATATCAGTATGTAACAGTGTGGTCCCTCTCTCCCTGCCCTGTAACAAGTATACCCTTTGTGATCTTAATAAATTTACCTAGACTATCTCATCCTTACTCCTTGAGGATTGCTAAAAGGTTTCCTCTGTTTTTTAAAATATAGATCTATTACATTATAATTTTGTTTTGTTTACTTTTACTTGTTCTTATTATTCCATTTCTTTCCTCCCTTTAGGTTGGACTTGTATTACAATAGATGGATATTTCTATTTCTAGAATTCTGATGTCATCACTTGTTAATGTTATATTTAATGATTCCGGGAACTGCCATTCTGAGGAAGAATAAAAGCACAACTTAAGAGAAACTGAAGTGTTAAGAATCAGAAAAGATGGAAAAAGTCCATGTGACTAGTTGTATACATTTCTAGCTAGAATGTTAACATTCGTCCTTTTTCTTTTCCCACTGTTAATCCATTTGTAGGAGTGAAAGGGAACAAAGAGCACATTCTTCTAGTTTTCAAACTTCTGATGGTCTCTTAAAGAAGAGAAGGTATTTTTCCACTCTAGAAAATGGGACTGTTTTTCTATAGACTGAACAAAAGTCACAGCATCATGTGAAAAAAATCTTTACTCGTGTGGAAATAAACTGATGCATTTCTGTTTATTGATGATCTATTTGTCCATGTAACAGAGCAGAGGACCCATGTGGAAAATTTTTGTATCACCTTACATGATATCATTAAATACATGTATGGAATCAGCACTTCTGCAACTCAATGATGAGTGATGGATGGTCAAGTAAAGAGCCAGACTAAAACATACTGATGACTAGTACATTTCTCGAGAAGCAAAATTGCCAAATCAATAAATATGAAAATCTATACTTTGATCTTCAGCAGATTGATGGTTTTGTTCAAAAGCAAAGTTCTTTGCAGACATTGAGTGCCCTCTGAATGAGTATACACCCAGACTGACAAGACTTTGCTGCTGCTGCAGTTTCTTCTCACCACAGCAAGGTATGTGAGGAGAAAAGGAAAATAAAAGCTCTGAAGTTAAAAAAAAATGCCCAGTGGAATTTATTAGTGCCATCAGGACATTGATAGTTTTAATATTTTTATTACTTATGCAAAATTGCACATACTCCTTTATGCTGACTTTTAATTTATCATGAAGTGTCATGCTAACGGAAACTTTGTAAATAAGTATTCATAATTTTGTTACTGATGTGTTTTTACCTAGAAAATGAAAAACCAAGTTTCACTGTGTACATATATATGTATGTATATACTGCCAATAGTTCAAGAGGAAAAGATGTAAATGAGACCACATACCAGAATAGATATTTCTTCCTGCCTTTATTGTACCAGTGCCTAGGCTGTTCAGTCCAGAAAAATGTAATTATTTTAAGACAACATAATGGCCTTCCCATTATGTTGTAAGTAGTCAAATAAAACCAGTCATATCTTTTTATCAGGCAGGCGCTAACTAACTGTGGCCCATGAGCTAAAACCCATTTTTGTATGGCCCACAAACTAAGGATAGTTTTTACATTTTTGAATGTGGGGGTGGGAGGAGTCTGATCAAAAGATTATCATTTTGTGACAAGTGAATATTGTTCAAAGCTCAAATTTCAGCATTCATAAACAGTTTTGTTAGAAGACAGCCACAATTAGCTTGTTTAGGTATTGCTTGTGGCTGCTTTATGCTACAAAAGGCAGAGTGAGCTGTAATAGCCCTAAAAACCTAGCATTTATCATCTGGCTGTTTACAGAAAAAAAAAAAAAAAAAGAACCTGATTTATAGTAAGGAACTGAGAGGCTTTTTCTGCAGCCTGTCTTTATCCTGAAGACCATTCCAAAGGTGATAGCCCTAAGACTGCCAGTAGAGGGCACACCTGCGTCCAGGGTAATGTATAAGATGATTCAAACCCAATGCATTACTGTTCTTTAATGTGAGACAGGCTTAAAAAAGCCAAACGGAACCAATTTGCTTAAACATTTTCTTGTGATACCAGCCTTAAGTAAATCAGATTTAACTTAGTCTGAAGTCAAAGCTCTGACTAGGAATATGTTCCACACATTTTTTATGGTACAGTATTACACTAAGTAGGTTTAGAAATCAAATGTGTAATGGGTAGTCTAAATTTTGTCATGAACTTGTTTACCTCACGGTAAAACTGGCATTTTCCTTTATCCATTTACAGAACTCCAATTGTTTCATATTCTTTTGCTCACATTTAAAAAACTGACTAGCATATATATATAGTCTCTTTATAACTTAAGCATTACCAATGAACATTTAAAATGGAGAATTGGTAAAACAGCTTGTGTTTATAAAGTAGCTATTAGAACTAAATTTCAATGCAATATATAATGTCTTAATATATTAAAAGAAAACTGCTGCATCTTTGTCAATAGTGAAAATGCATCAATAAAACTTCAATGCATAAGACTAGCCTAAAAATAAACTTGGCAATTGAATGCCTTCCCCCAATTTGCATAAAGTAACTTTTCCAAAAATAATGTAAATAGCAGGCACTTTTAGATAGAGCATTGGCTAGGCACCATTTCCTAACATGAAGGACCCATATGATTGCATAGATTCAACCCTAAAACTTCAAGCTCCTCAGTTGTTTCACTCTTTCTGCTGCTTTTCACCTAATTCATCCTCCAAGGAAGTCAGTTAACCATGTAAAGGGGTGAATTCTGACTACTCAAAATACCTTACCACACTTTTCCTAAAATATCATACCTCTCAGTGTCTCATGTCCATGCATACCCCTACCCACAAAGAATATCGTGTCAACAGGAAATACAAAATGATGTTGTTTCTGAAGACAGTGCAGTGCTGGACATTTACTATCTTTCCTGTAGAATTGATATAGCTGCAGCTCTGCAGCTCAGATGCATCTACTCTGCTAACTAGACCCATGTCTACTGCAGCTTGGTTAAGTGCTGCAGGATACAGATGGTCTTACAAGCAATGTACCAGCCTTTTAGAAGTGATTTATGCAAGCGTGGACATTAGTTTCAATAAACTTGTTTTGACATTCATATTTTGGAATACTCTCTGCACTTAGTATTAAGCTTCAGTTTATCTGTGCTATACAGTCACTATGTCTTAGACATTTGAAAGGAACAGCAACAAACTATCACAAGAACATAAGTAAACGTTAACTCATTTAATTAGCTAGTCATCTTTATGAGTTGTCACTTTACAACTGTTTGAAAGGATATGTTTATAAAAGATTACTTTGAAGTAGACTTTTTACTTTTGGGTGGTTTCCTTATCTTATTGGGGTTTGGAATCAATTTCTTTATTTTAAGGGGCTGTAACACTACAGCCAGCTGACCTTCAAGAAATTTTCTCTTAGGTTTCGAGAGTTCTTCAAAGGAAGTTTCCATAATTTCTTTGTCTTGGCTTTCCAGAGGTTCAGTCTGTAAATCTTTGCTGGAGTCTTCAAGTCTGTCTTGAAGCCATGGTACAATCAAGTGGGGTATTCTGGGAATAATAGCTTTTACCTCATCAACAAAGTCAGTGTTGTTCTTTTTGAAGCCCAAGGCCAGGACACATTTCAAGCCAATGACAGGTGCGATTCTCTCACTGAGCCGAGGAACCTGCCCAGCAGGGACAGTTCTGCTTACACTTAACTGGATCAGGTGTGCAGTGATGAGTGCAGGCTTAACTGACTTACACACCAGCACTAAGAGCAGCTCGTTCCTTTCCAGAGCCCTGGTGACCTCATTAACACCGATGGCCAGCTGCTTCCTGACATGGACAGGATTCCACCCAGATGCCTTCTGGTTATCTTCTGGCTTTTTTTCTTTCAGATCCTCATTAGTATCATCTCTGCTAACCATGTCTCTGCTTTGTTTTTTTAAAAAAGACTGCTTTTTCTTTTTCTTCTTATCCTCAATCTTCTGAAGTCCAATTGCTTTAAATCTGTCTTCGAGGGTCTGTAAAATGAAGTGCATATCCTCTCTTTCCAGAGCACTCCAGCAGATAGCATATGGGTTGTTCAGCGATGTCTTTACAGTTAAAGGTCTTGTCTTCCTAACAGAGCCCCTCCCTGGTGCTTGTGGAGCCACAGCCATTCTGAAAATCCTTCAGAAAACATCAAAACAATAAGGGAAAATTTATGTTAACTAGAAATCTATGTCTTAAGAACATTCTAGATGTACTCATTTGCTTGACAGCAAGCTTAGTAATGTAAGACCAATTATATGACCACATAATTTCCTTTTTAAAGTTAATTTCTATCCTCCATTTGTTCATGACTATCTTTGTTCACATATGGGCAATATACAAACATTCACATCATTGCATCCGTGAAATTCTATTTCATTCATTAGAAAATGTTGTTTCTACGTGCTCCTAATGATTTATCCTTTTACTACGGTATTAATGTTATAAATTCATTACAATTTTCTGAATTGCTCTCTGGTTAGGCTTCCATTCATCCACTTAACAAATATTCACTGTGTAGGCAGAGTTCTAAGCACAGGGATTGAGGTGTGTACACCTGCACAATCTATGAAGGCCCTGGAAGACTCTGCCATTCAGAATTAAGCAGGTATGAGTTTTTTGTTTGAGATACTGAACACTAATAATGCATATGGATACTGATACTTTCATTCTGTCTCCTTTTCTAAGTCTGCCTTCCTCCTGCATTCTGTTATCTTGTACATCCTTCCTAAAACATTTACACAGGTATATATTCCCCTTCCCTACAGTTATTCCAAGTTGATTGCTCCTTTGCCAACAATGTGATGATGTCATGAAATTTAAAGATACTTTTCTCCACTAAGGGAAAACGGTAAGAGGGATTTCAGTGGGAAAAATCATACACGTACTAACTCGTACGATACCCTTTCTTTCCTTGAGACCGCTGCCTTCTTCCATGCTCCCCTCAGGCTCAGAGAACCAGGAAGCAGCTTAACCAAAGCCAGTGGAAGAGGGAAAGACTAAGGGGCGAGACAAACATGGTACCAGGCTTCTTACCAAACAACAAATTAACTGTCTCAGCATTCATACAACACAGAGTAAATGGTTACTTGCCAGGAGGGGAGAGCAAGGCAGCATTAACTCCAGTCTTCAGAATCTAGTGGGTAAGAGGAGAACCAAATTGCAAACATAAGCTGAGCCTTAGGCCATATAATCGGAAAACATCCCTAAGTGTCCTATGCCCATAGGATCAAGAGCAAACTTCTTAAGGTGATACAGAAGACCTGCATATTCTGGCGCCCATATCCCAAGAGCAAGCCTCTCCCTTCACACACAACCACTGCACCCTTTAGTAAGTAAGGAAAAGACAAGCTTCTCATCTCCATGACTGGAACACTCCCACTCTCAGTTCCACACCACCTTTCTTTCGAGAGTTTACAATATACCAAAACAAAAAATTAAGTATTAAAGCAAAACCTGGTCTCGCTGAGCTTAGAAAATCAGCAGGTGTCAAACATGATGCTTGGGTCAGGGGAACTGCTGGGCAATCAAGGAATATCTAGCAAAGGCCTGACTAGTGGCAGGGGTCAGGAAGGGCCTCCTGGATAAAGTGACCTTCAACCCTACATCTGAAGGATCCTACCAAATGAAGCACCAAGTACGGTATCCCAAAGAACAACAATAAAAGAAACGAAACAAGTTCAGTAAGGCTGGGGGAGAGACGCTAGAGAAAAGCAGCTACTGGCAGAAGGAATGTTAAGGACCGAACAGTGAAGGTCCTGTCAAGCCTCTCAGCGTAGAAAAGGTTTCAAAACACAGGGCGGGCGAGGTTTTTTAGGAAGGCATTACAAAGATCTCTGTGGCTTCAGACTAGGAAGTCTCCACAAAACTGGCGGCACCAGAGAGGCTCCCGGAGGGCAGGCTAAGAAATCACCCCGACACGCACAGGAGTTGCTACAGAGGTGGACAGAACCCCGGCCTGTGCACATCGCCAGCGCGTAAAATGCACACCCAGCGGGAGTTTACAGTCCCAGCGGGGCGCCCACACAGAGGAAGGGCTCAGGGGCGCCCCCCCAACACCTCGGGTGGCACCAGGGGACGACAGCCCCAGCTCCCCGCGGCTGCACTCTGAGCTGACCTCTACCCTCTGCCACTACCTGGCGCATACAGAATTGACCACGAAGCTGCCACTGGTGCAGTGTATTTGGAGATCGCCTCCAGTTCTCAAGGGCCAGGCTGGGGCTTTATTTTCACTCTCTCTCCTTCCTAAAAGACAACTCCACCGACACCGAGGCAAGGCCCGGAAGCGCGTACTGGCGGGAGTGAGCAGACCCCCGAGGCGGGCGGGTCCCGAGAAGCCCTGGAGATTCTGCGCTCCCTGGCTCCGCACTCTTACTGCGCCTCAGCACCGAAGCACCCGGCCACTGCCCCCAGTAAGCCGCAGGGTCGCGCGCGCCCACCCCTACTCACAGCCGCCAGAGCGCCGCCCCACGTGCGCCGCGCGGCGCGTGCTCACAGCCGCCACCTTCCAAATGTGGGGCGGGCGCAGCCGCTCAGAACTTCACATTTCAGCATCAGGCGTTAGGTCACTCCCCAAAAGGAAATGTCGGGCCGTCGTGTCACACGTTCCCGAAACGACTGAGAACCAACCTATAACACAGTGAGTCTGTGCTCGGAACACGGCACCACAGCAGCAGCGCGCAGGCGCGGTAATCTCGCGAGATTTCGTGGTTGCCACGGTAACCTACCTCAGCCCTTCTTGGGATGCGAGAGAAGGAAGCAGCCAAAGCGTCGTCTCCTAGGAGCGACTTCACTCTCCTTGACACAGCTGCCTTCCAACACATTCTCTATCTTTCTGAGTCTTCCTTCTCTCCCTTTTCTGTATTTGGCTTGCCTCAAGAGCGCAAAATTCCAGTAGCGATGGCCCCGTCTCCATCGAATCCCAGCCGAATTCTGAGACCCGTAAAACTTAAAGATAACTGAAGTATGGGATGTTTTGAGGAAACCTCATTCTTACAGACCACAATGCAGGCGATCTTGAGTCCCCGGGGAATAGAAGTGGAAAGGTTGTTTTGAGTTCTTTGACAGTTAAGAAAGCTCCAAATATCTGCGATAGCTGTTGGAACCTGTGCAGAATCTGAATGGAGTCGCTAGACAATTACGAAACAACGAAGAACATTGTCAAGGTTAGGTATCTATTGATTTTCTCTTGGCAAGAAATAAGTTGTGGGCCTCCCTGGTGGTGCTAGGGGAACTCGAGCAGCACTAGGAAGCTATCCGATCACTGCACCGAGTTCCATGCCCGCCGGGAGCTGACCCACAGGGCGCAGTAGACCTCTCCTCTCCCCTGCTGCTCCCCTGGGCAGTACTTCGTAGATCTGCCTGTTCTGCCTCCGACTCTTGTCTCTGTTGAATCCGCTCGCCCCCTTCCCACCTTTGGACTGTACCCTAGTTCTTGTACTCATAAATAAATCTTAATAAAATAAGAACTAGACTGGTTCTGACTAGGTTGAAACTCGTCCTCGTCCCCATTTTTTCCCCTTTTCCAATCTACTCCTTCCTTTTTTCCTTCTATCTTTCCTCCTTTCTCAATCTCTTCCGGATGGGTTTTTGTTTTGTTTTGTTTTTAGTTCAATTTCATCACCAACATAGTAACGAATTGGCCATAAAGTAATAACAACAAAAACCTAAACTATTGCTTTGGGGCCAAGATTATTACAGGTTATACAGAATAACGAGTAAGAAGATTTTTAAATCTCAGATTAAAAGTTACGTGAAGTTTGAGTGTGATAATGGGCTTTATTTCATAAAATGAATAGTAACAAAACATGTCCATGAACCACCGAAGTTCTAAGGTAGATTCTCATTTTTAAACTGTAAAACAAATAGACACAGACAGTGGGAAGGAAATGTGTATAAATTGTTGTACCCTAAGATTTCAGATTTATCATTTGAGCAACATCTCAGTCTATATTTACTCTATGAAGATTACCAGTCATTATATTCAATGGCTCTAGAGCCAGGCTCCTCTCCTTGAGATTCTAACTTCACTTCCTAGGCATGTGACTTTAGGCAAGTTACTTAATGCTTTCTATGAAATGATAAAAAATAGTAGCTGTTGTTCGGATTAGAAGAGATAATGTTTGTAAAATGCCTAGCAGAGAATGTGTTTGATACATAGAACTGTGATATATCCAGTGACAACCTGAATTAATAATTAAGTTAGAATTAACTGTACCTAACTCTGATTTTAGTGGTTGTGTTTGGTTTTAAAACTGACAATATAATTTCCTCAAGAATTTTGCTAAAATGAATAACTACATTTCAAAGGTAATTTCTCTACCATTTGTAGTGCACAAACATTACGACCAAAACAAGAAAAAACTTTTCCCATAACCCAGTTATCTCCAAACAAGTTTCCTTTTAGTCTTGCCTTCTCTATAGAACAATTTGTGTCATTAGCTGCTGCCTCATTTCCCAGAAATGATTATATGCCTCGGGAGGCTGAAAATCAGTTGAAGATAACAGCAAACAAAACACAAGTTCCACTAACTATCTTTGAAAGTCACCAGAGTAGCTCCAGTTTTTCCATGCACCCTGCTTTCCAAGTCTTGCCTGGACCATTACTCCTGTAAAGGAGCAGGGAATGTAGCTATGAAGCTTCTCTGGCGCGGACCACAAGGACAAAAAGTAGCTAAAACAAAAATTTAAAAGATAATCTTTAAAATGCAGAAAAATCAATCCAAATGATCTAAATTCATGCAACTATAAAATTTTATCATCTAAATACCCAAAAGTTGAGCCAATCCTTTTCATCTCCTTTTCCTACAAAATACTATTTTCTATTGCAGCTGGACCAGTCTACATTTCCACCAACGGTGTAAGATGGATTCCTTTTCTCCACGCACTTGCCAACACTTGATTTTGATCTTTTTGATACAGATAATTCTCATGGGTGTGAGATGGTATCTCACTGTGGGTTTTATTTGCATTTTCCTTGTAGTAAGTTATGATGAGTTTTTTCCTGTGCCATCTGCCTTTGGAGAAGTGTGTGTTTAGCTCCTCTGCCCTTTTTTTTCCTGTTAGTTGTCTTACATGAGTTCTTTGTAGATTTGGGATGTGAACCCTTTGTTTGATGTATGGCATGCAAATGTTTTCTCCCCATTCAGTAGGGTGTCTTTTTGCTTTAATGTTAGTTTCTGTTACTATGCAGAAGTTTCATAGTTTGATATAGTCCCATTTGCTTATATTCTCTTTTTTTTCCTATTACCACTACAGAAAAATCACCAAAATCATCACTGAAAACAATGCCATAAAGCATTTTTTATCTGCTTCCATGTATTTTATAGTTCCAGGTCTTATATCTAATCCATTTTTGAACATGATGTGAGACTGTGGTCTAATTTCATTCTTCTGGGTGTGACTGTCCAGTCTTCCCAAGGCCATTTGTTGAAAAGACTTTCCTTTTTCCAATGGATACTCTTACCACCTTTGCCATAGATTAACATAGCTCACAAGATTAGCATTGGCTTAAGGGGGAGCGGAAACCCAGTACACTGTCCTTTCCATTTCTCTGGGAAACTAGAGAACTCGAGCCCCTCTGCATGCATTTCCCCTCAGTCAAAGGAATGTTTCTCTACACAGTGCAACTTTCCCCTCCCTCAGGTCACAGCCGTGGCAGTGTTTGCATGGCAGTCTCCCTCCCTCAACCATAGCCACCAAGTGTATCTCTTCTATCATTTCTTATTCACTAAAACATGAGTCTACTCCATGTCCTTTCTAGAGCTATCTGTCT
The DNA here is from genome assembly GCF_000260355.1 of Condylura cristata. Lineage (NCBI taxonomy): Eukaryota > Metazoa > Chordata > Mammalia > Eulipotyphla > Talpidae > Condylura > Condylura cristata. The sequence goes on along the minus strand of NW_004567131.1, from coordinate 19,052,618 downwards.
AGTTTCTAATATCCAGGAGGTGTTCCAGTTTTGCCACAAGCCACAGGACTCTCTGGGTGCAGTATGCTACTTGTTAAACTAAATGATTGTTTGGAAAGTGAAGCAAGCAACCTCCTCTATGCCACCTTGGATCAATGTTCTTTCTTAAACTGGTGTTAGATTCATAGGTGTGTGCCCTTTAGATTTTATTTACACATATGGGTATATTCATTTATAATGAATAATTAATAAAATAGTTTAAAATCCATCCCAATTGTCTCACTACCTAAGAGCTCCAGAAAACTGAGTTTTCACTGTACCAATGTTTCCATCCTCTCTTCTCTCTTGCTCTTGAAACAAGATACCCATGGCTCTGGCCTCAATATGGGGATGGCAAAACAAGAGAAAAAAAGTACATTGAAAAGAGGTATTCAAAGAATATTCAGGATTTAGAGGATAAAACAATACATTGTAACTTCTCTCTCTTCATCTCCTGATTTTTTAAATTGACCACAATGCCAAAATATCTCAGCTGCAGATAACACACTAATATTGACCCTGAGTGCAGAATTTCCCTACTGAAACATTGATAGAACTCTCTCCAGCTGAGAAAGCACACACTGTTCAGAAGGTGTCATTTGCTTTTGGTGCCTCAAAATGCATTTCCCATGACCCTGGACTTCAAAAAAAATTTTTTTAATTCTATTCAGCATTTTATTGATTTTATTTTATCTTAATGATTTCATCATGAAAATACTTTGCAGAAGAAATTCAATAAATTTACAAGAAAAGTAGCAAACATTTTTAAGATATGGTTTTATGTAACCAAGTCAAAATGTTTTGAGCTCTTTCTCCTTCACTTGCATTGTTAGACAGTGTTGCTTCGTTGTATGACTCCGATCAGTAATTTTTGTCCTTGCGTTTGTGCGGGTTCTTCCACTTTCTCCACAAATGCTTCTTTAAAAAACAAAACGTGTGTGTGTGTGTGTTGACACATACGTATCAAAAATTAACTTCTCATATGACCAGGAAGTGCGGTTGCAGTTCTTAGACAACTTAATCAAATGTGAATCATAATCCTATTCTGTGTGTCTGTAGACTTGGAGTGACAGTGGGTTTGTTCTGGAAAACAGAGACAAACTGAGTAAGCATATAATTCTGTGCAATTACCATAATTGAAAACATGTAATGGGTGGTTGCTTGTTTAGAACGAGAAGGTACAAACTACAAGTGATGGGTGGGAAGACACGAGAGGACTGAATAAATGCGGGAGTTTCTGTTCTTTCTAAAGCAAAAAGATATATTTAAAAGGATTGAATCCCAAGTGAGGTCCGTGCCCTAGGGAGACCTCTCTGGATTTCCTGCAAACAAACCCTAGAGAAAGAATTGGGGAGCTAGCCAAAGCCAGAGAGGAGCTCATTTAAATTCCTTAATCTTTGCCTTTCCAGCCCCAGCAGTGCATGCCGCCCACAGCCCTCCAACGACTCGCGGGACCGCGGTGGGCGCGGGGGGGGGGCACGGATGCCACTCACCACCAGGCACCGCCCTCCGATGCTAGCGACCAATAGTAGCCCAGCGCCCAGCCAATGGAAGCCGCGGGGCAGAGATGCGCTGCCCTTTAAGAAGCGGCGCGTCCAGGGTCGGCGACTGCGTCCAGTGTGGCATCTGCTGGCTACCGGCACCATGTCCTTACAGGTAAGCGGGGGCATGGACAGGCAGGCCGTGTGGGAGGGCAGCTACCGGAGGGAAGCGTTCAGGGGGGCGTGGAACTGGCATCTGCCCAAGTGGCCGCTCGGGCAGATGCGACCACCCCGCAGCTCTAGTCGGCCACAGAGCAGTGCCGCGCGCTGTGGTCTCCCGCGCGCTGTACAAGCCCCTCTGGGAGCGGTTCGCGGTCTCTCTAGGACATTTCCATCCTTCCCCAGCACCCCCATTATTGCAGAGTAGACTGAACCGGTGCCATCTGTTGACGGCGCATCGGGGCTTCTATGGCAACTCTAGTGAGCCCCAGGGACTGATTAAATAGGCACAAGCCGCAGAGGCTGTGTTCCCAGCCTTGATGTTATGCATAGAGCAGCCCGCGGACTCCTAGAAGGACACTCAGAAATGAGGCAGGGGTCGTGTTCCTTGTCACACGCACCCTTGTGTCTCAGACATCCTTAGGAATTGATAAAGGAACCTGACCTCTTTAAAGAGTATTTAGGTTGGAGGTCCTTATCTCCAGTTTACAAGTGATTTTTGTTAGCCACAAATAGCTGTTCTAGTTATGCTATTGTCCCGTACTTTGCCCTAGATGGGAATTCTGGGTTACAATGGAGTTATCTACTTTATCTACCAGATCTTTGGATCTTTGGATGAAAGATGACTCTGGCATTGGACAAGGAAAATGGGGATGGGCTAGAATGCTTTTAGTCTCTTGTTGGATATTACCCAGGCTCATGAAAATAATTCCTGTTTATCCCTGATTTTAAAAACAAGTAATACAAGGTAAAATACAATTTTTTTAAGTAAGAGAAAGAAAATTTCTATTAAGAAAAATAATCACCAAAGCCCTTTGTATCCAAACTAAGAGGCTAAAGTTTAAAGTGTCTAGGAGTGCCCAGGCTCCGTGGAAGAAGAGTGTATGGGTCCGTGTGTGGAATATGCTAAGGACGCTACTAGTGAGTCCAGGACAGAGAGCCCCTGCCTGCCTGAGGGTCTTGGGGAGTTAGGTTCCTTGGGCTTTTCAAAGGCTCATTACTCTAGATTTGTATATAAAGTTTCTAGGCAGCCAGTTTCTTTTCACTCTAAGTTGACTTAAAAACTTCATTTTTTGGGAAATAAGTTGAAATAAATCTTATATATATCTGTCTCACTGTTTAAAGGAATCTCTACAAGCAACTCAACTGAATCAGAAATATTGCCCTTAGAAACTAGCTAGTCCACTAAATAGATAAAAATAATACTGATGTTGAATCTGAGTAAAGAGGCACTGAAGATGAATGGCTGGGACAAGGATATTAATTGGTAGCAAAGCTATTGCATTATAGCAAAGTATAGAGTTAGGAAGAAGAGGAGGAAATGTCCTCAGGAGTCATTAAGAGTACTGTAGTGAGGTCAGTGCCATTACAAAACATGGCCATTGAATGTTTACTTATAAGAAAATAGGTTTTGAAATCTCTCTGCTATAGCTGCTTCTTTTTTTTTTTTTTTAAAGATTTATTTATTTATTCATACAGAACTGG
>NW_004567131.1:19023182-19048685 GCF_000260355.1 Condylura cristata | reverse complement strand
AGCAATAAACATGGGGGTACAAGTATCTTTTTCAATCAGTGTTTTTGTGTCTTTTGGGTAGATACCTAGGAGTGGGATTGCTGGGTCATAGGGAATCTTTGGATGACTTTTATCCATCCCCCTCCCTATACTCTCTGTTTCTTGGTCTAAAATAGTGGCTGAGTTTCTTTATTTTGTCTGTGACTGTCCAGTTTTCCCAACACCATTTGTTGTAGAGACTGTCCTTAATCCTACTATAAGTTCTTGGTTCGTTTGCTGTAAATTAATGGATCTTCTATGCATGGGTTAATTTCTGGGCTCTTTATTGTGTTCCTCTTACTTACATACCTGTATTTATGCTAATACTACTTTGTGTTTTTAATAGTATAGTTTGAAATCAGAATGTGTGAGGCTTCCAGCTTTGTTCTTCCTAAAAATTGCTTTGGCTTGGCCCTCCCTGGTGGTGCAGCGGGTTAAAGCATTGCACTGAGAGACTGAAGCCACTTCAGCATGAGTTCGATCCCCGCCTGCCCCGGAGGTGACCACATGGTGTGGCAGACCTCTCCTGGCCCGCCTGCTGCTCCCCTCAGCAGTGTGCTTCATCGATCTGCCTGTTCAGCTCCCCACTGTGTCTCTGGTGAAGTCTCTCACCGTCCCTGCACCTCTGGCCTGTACCCCAGTTCTGTATGAACAAATAAATAAATCTTTAAAAAAAAATTGCTTTGGCTATTTGGTGTTCTTTGTAGTTTAATCCAGATTTTAGGATCACTTTGGGATCCACTTTGGGATACCATTGGGATTTTTTTTTTAAATGATATACTTCTTTTTAAAAAAAGATTTATAGGTGCAGGGGCGGTGAGAGGATTCACCAGATACAGGGTGGGCAAAGTAGGCAGATCGACGAAGTACATTGCTGAGGGGAGCAGCGGGTGTGTCTGGAGAGGTCTGCCTCGCCATGTGGATCACCCCAGGGCTGGGGGTCCAACTCACACTAAGCAGCTGCGGCCAGCTTGCAGTGCTTCCTCCTAACCAGAGAGGGCGCACCCTTGGAATTTTGACAGGAACTTCATTGCTTAGATTGCTTTGGGTGGTACATTTTTACAATATTAATTCTTGGTAATTCATGAGTGTCAGATATCTTTCCACTGTGTCTTCTTCATGTTTTAAGTGTAGCTAAATCATTTTTGGTATTAAGAATTTCATTTATTCTTAATTTCTTCATATTTTATGTATACAAGGTAAGAGCCAGGAGATATGTCCATGAATTAAAATAAACGAGGGTAATTCTTAGGGAATCAGCACAGTAATAATTCGCTTCTATTTGAAGTCTATCCCCTCCTGTTTGAGTTACCACTGCTTGGTGGTAAATGCCTTCTCTAAAGTGGACTGGTTGGCTGAAAGTCAGCAAATGTACTGTGTGCCTCTCTTTTATTTTTGTTTTAGGATGATTTTGATAGAGTTGCACAAGATGTGAGGAAGCTGAAAACAAGGCCAGATGATGAAGAACTGAAAGAACTCTATGGGCTCTACAAACAGTCTATCATTGGAGACATTGACATTGGTATTCTTTCATTTTAAAAGTAATAATACTTCATTTGAACAATGCTCATAGAAGCATATGGTTAAAGTAAACTTGAAAATGCATTTATCTTCTTTTGGTAGGATGTCCAGTCCTGTTGGATCTAAAAGGAAAAGCTAAATGGGAAGCATGGAACCTCAAAAAAGGTTTTTAATTCTTAAACAAACTTTCTTAATTTTCCAACACATCAGCCAGTAAGATAATCTGTTTTTATCTTTCTAGGGCTGTCAAAAGAAGATGCCATGAGTGCCTACATTTCTAAAGCAAAAGAACTGATAGAAAAATATGGAATTTAGAATTCAGAATATAAGAAAAGTTTTCCTTTGGATGCCTTGGTAATGGTGTCATGACCTAACATTTAGGGGAGAAATGCATTTTTAACTCTTCACATATCATGAGTGCTTTTGCTGTTCACATGAATTATAATCTTTAATTAGAAACATGCTGATGCTACCTATTTAATGATATTTTACTTACTTAAACCACGTGATGTTAAATGTTCTTTAAAAAATATTACTCTGGGGCCCTCCCTGGTGGCACAGCGGGTTAGAGCACTGCACTGAGAGGCTGGAGCCACTTCCGCATGGGTTCAATCCCCGCCTGCCCCGGAGGCGACCACATGGCGAGGCAGACCTCTCCTGGCCCGCCCGCTGCTCCCTTCAGCAGTGTATTTCGTTGATCTGCCTGTTCTGCTCCCGGCTCTGTCTCTGGTGAATCCTCTCACCCTCCGCATCTCTGGCCTGTACCCCAGTTCTGTACGAATAAATAAATCTTTAAAAAAAAAAATCGCAACAACTTAATTAGAAATACACACACTATTTTGAAAAAAAATATTACTCTGGTAATATAAGCGCAAAAATATTAACAATGGCTTGTTCTATGGGCTTATCTGCTTTTCTCTAGTGAGTCAGTATTACTGGTGTAATCAAAAAAGTTCACTAAGAAGCAATAGAAAGACTTTATTGCACTGTGTAGCTTTGGATTTATACTGATGGAGGGCCTTGGGAATCACAGACTCCCGGGTTCTAATACTCTATGATTTATTTATTAGGTGACCTTAGGCAAAGTTACTGAACATTGATCACCTTCATCTGTAGAGTGGGGGGAAGATATTACCCTTATAAGATTGTCAGAATTTTTTAAAAAGAGTTACTTATTCATGGGGTACAGGCCAGATGTGGGAGGGAGGTGAGAGGATTCACCAGAGACAGAGTGGGAAGCAGAATAGGCAGATTGATGAAGTACACTGCTGAGGGGAGCAGAAGGCAAGATAAGAGAAGTCTGCTGCACCATTTGGGTCACCTCCCTGGCTGGAGATCAAACTTATGCAGAAGCGGCTACAGCTAGCTTCATAATGCTGCACTTTAACTTGTTGCACCACCAGGGAGGGCCAAGATTGTGAAAATTTAATGAGATGCCCTAATTATTGTCCTTTCATTTTAAAGCAAAAGCTATATAAAATATAGCAACAAAAAGTCCCCAAATTAAAAAAAAAAATTAATTTATGTGTCTGTCTATAGCTCTTCAGAGAAAAAAAAAGCCACCAGAGAAATGTCAATTATTTTTCTTTAAATTTTGACATTTAAGGCAAATCAAGAAAAATCAAACAGAAATATATCTAGTAATAAACAACACAAATACTCTACCTCTTATATTTAGTTTAATAAGAGGTAACAGTAGAATCTTGAGTATCAGATTGGCCCAGTTCTCAATCATTTTTGCCAGTACAGAGACACTCTGATGAAAAATAGTCTCATTTTAACATTTCTAAAATTTGTTTGAATCTCACAGGATAAAATTAAAAACAAAACAGCATGATTCTATCTCTAACTAAGGGTTTAGGTCTGGCTTGGTTTGAACAAAGGATGAATTGATTTGAGTGACTGTTTATGAAAATCTATATTGATAAGATGGATTTTCAGGGAATTACGTGGAGTGAAACAAGTTTACATACTGTATGGCCCCATTTTTGTAATATTCTTGAAATAGCTAAAGTATAGATGTAGTGGACAAGAGTAATGATTGCCGGGATGGCAGTGGGTAGTGGGTAGTGACTCTAAAGGCATCAGGAGGCTCCCTTGCGGGGAGGTGTTCAGTATCTTGACTGGATCAGTGTTTTGCATGTTACAATTAAGGGAAGCTCTGTAGCTCTGTAGCTCTGTATTATTCTTATAACTACATGTGAATGTACAAATATCTTAAAATGTTTAGTTAAAATTTATCTAGCTTGTTTTCTACTCTGGAAAGCTTTATAAAATGAAAATGATTCTCATCTCTACTAAGATTTGCCAAAAGCTTTTCAGAAATCTTCCACAATGAGATTAACGTGCAGATTCAACAAAACAAAAGGTCTTAACATTAAGTGATAGTTTTGGTCTCTACCAGCACAGGGCTTGAAAACTGAGCTGTTCTCACAGGGAGGGGCAGGTGAGAAAGCCCTTCCAAAAGCCTGGTTGTGGCTATACCATGATGGTCCCATTAGCAGATTATTAACTAAAAATGGTTCAAATGAATAATAATGATTCAAGATTACTTTTGTACCAATCCTTCTATAAGGGAATCCTGGAAATTATATCAAACCAAAGACTAAAACATTTAACCTTAATTTGCTTGAAGCTACTTTTAGCCCAAATGCATGTAAATTCTAAGCCAAAGCTCTTCCTAGTAATGAATATATATTATTTAAACTTGCTTCAAAAGGAGTAATAAATTCTGAAGAATACCTCCTGTACACATCTCCTTTAATATTATTTTAAAGACTCTGTATATATGATTTTAGTATTTTAATGAAAAGATGAACCCATATTATTTGGTCACAACATAGAAATGCTTTAAAATTTACTATATAAAACTCTGTTAAATAATTTAAGCAGAAGGAGACACCAGTTACATCAAGTCATAGAATTTATTGTGAAGTCCCATAGGAAACAAGAAAATCAGTGATTGAGACCCTAGGATTTCAAGAGACAAATGCAGCTTGGGAATTACATGAAATGCAGGATCCACAAAAACCCCCAGGACATGGTGCCTCTTCATTCCCATCAACAGGCTCTGTGAAACCTATTTGTAATGTTCTTCATTACTTTGACTCAACTCTTCCTAATTCCTGCTTTTAGTTCTTGTGTGTTTTCCAGCAATTCTGTTTTTTCCTTATCATACTGTATCAGAAGGAATCCAAGGCAATCTGTCAGGCGTAATGTGTATGCCTGGCCAGGGCCAAGCTGCAGACTGGTCAGTAACATGCTGAAACGGGGATCCTAGAGGAGAGCCTGAGCTCTCAGGCATTCTTTTGCACAGACTACAGCAAAGGCTCAGGACTACCTTATTTGAACAGAGCAGTAGGCCACATTTTCTTTCTAAGAGAATGGCCCTGCATTTCAAAAGATTAGATCAAGCTTTAAGTCACAAAAAATATGGTTTAAGACTAAACAATATTGTTAAGCCCCTCCCTTGTCTTACCATTTTCTCTATTAGAATGACTTAAGGAAAAAGATAAGCAGATATTCAAGAACAAACTTCCCACAGATGAAACTCAAATGAGATTGTAATATGAAGATAAAAGGCCCCACCACAAATAACCTTTGCCCATTTGTGTTTTGTCCCCAGATCCATAAATGGTAGAGAAATATACTTATTTGAAACAAATCACCCTGACAACAGAAAATGTATGACTTTTCAATCTTTGAATAAAACCTTGTGAAAAATTATGCACAGTATCAAATAATCACTGGTTATTTATTTTTTTTTAAAGATCTATTCATTTATTCATACAGAACTGGGGTACAGGCCAGAGTTGCGGAGGGTGAGAGGATTCACCAGAGACGGAGTAGGGAGCAGAACAGGCAGATCATGGAAGTACACTGCTGAGGGGAGCAGCAGGCGGGCCAGGAGAGGTCTGCCCCACCATGTGGTCACCTCCGGGGCAGGCGGGAATCGAACTCATGCGGAAGTGGCTTTAGACTCTCAGTGCTGTGCCTCAACCCGCTGCACCACCAGGGAGGGCCAATCACTGGTTATTTTAATAAGGAAACAATATCTAAGAATAGGCAAGCATCCATAGTTCTAAACACTGGATTATGTAATTCTTGATGAAGGTCTCATTGGCAGGTTCCATAAGATAGAAGTGATTTCCTGGAAGCACATGACTATTAAAACTTCCACTTGTTACATCTTTCCATGCTAAAAATAAAAATAATTATATTTAATAACAAATGATAGCACCACCAACAAAAGACTCACTTCCAGATGTCATCTATACAATCTGCTATCAGAAACAGGGCTACTTCCAAGGTCTCATGTTCTATGGGTCATGAATTTTTTATTTCTCTAAGGCCTATCCCTATCCAGAGCTATTGTCTGCCTTCTCATATTTTACACATGACCCACATACTCTCCATTTGCACTAAATAGAAGTCGGGATGATAGTCTACTCATTTTTATAATTGCTAGTTGACATTGACTGAAAAACATCAAGCATTTCAATAAAATACCCAAAACTAACATAATAATTTCACCTTTGATATCCTTTGCTATATCTTCAGATCCAGTAAAGCATGTTAAATCGCAAGATAGGACAGCCTCAGGGGGAGCATCAAAGCTGTAAAAATAAAAGGGCTGCTTAATCATTTCTCATAATGTGCATTACAGAATCTTTTCCTGTCAACAACATCACTTAAATGAAACATGGGATGCTCTCACTTCTTTCCCCATTGCTATTTCAATAATGTGTGTTTCATAAGGATGCTTCTCCTTTAACAGTCACTACCATTTCTTCTAGACCAGTACAGGGTGCAACAGGATAACTCTTGGGCATCTAGTCTTAACTCTGGATGCCTCTGTCGTTCCCCAAATCAGCTACCTCTCTATTTTCTGGCTGTCTGTAGTTTGGTAGAGGGTTGCCTTGAACAGGATCAAAGCAGGTTCATTTAAGTAGGACCCTTGAGTTGATTCAACTATTCTCAGTTTACCAACAGACTTCTGTTGAACTAGGTGCTAGGGACTGTGATAGACACCAGGGACCAGGGACACGTGAATAAACCAACATCGCCCTTCCTCTCACAGCTCAGATACTGACTAGGGAAACCGATATTAATGAAATAATCAGGCCACCAGAGAGATACTTAAGTGCTACTGGTTCAGGGTGATCTGTAAACACCTTACAGGTGGGAGTGGGGTGGGGATCAAACAAGGTCCCCAGTGGGCATGGAGGACCCTATCTGACTGGGTGAACAGGAAATCACGTGACGGCAAAGGCATTGAGGCAGAAGAAAAGATGGAACAGAGCACAAACAAATATGAGACGCCGTAATAGATAAAAAGCATTAATGAGACCCTGACGTGATTTCTTGGAGGAGGAACCGCCGAGAGCCCACAGAGCCGCTGGAGCGTAACCTGTCCGCGCGTGCGCAGGGTCGCCCAACCCCGAAGGCGGATCACCTCCCGGCCTCCTGGGTTACTCAACTCGCGTCTTCCTAAAGCGCGTCAGAGAGCCGGGAGCGGCTTCTATTCTCTTTTCCGAAACTGTCCCTTATGCCTGAGTCGCTCCAAACAAAGCCTTGCCTCTTTCACCTACAGCTAGCGCTCTCCGGCGAATTTTTTTCCCTAGAGTGCAATGGACTCACTCTCGGCGTTGAGTCCCCATAACAAGTTCTCTCGCCCGCCTGAGGACCGTAGTAACTACCGCAGGGACCCCAGGTCCCGAGGCTCGCGCTGCGTGACTACCCCACAAGATGCGTGCCCCCACGGTGTGCGGACCTCCCCCGGACTGTGAGTAATGAGCTTCCTAATTCGATTTCTCTTGTGGTCTTTCGTTGAACCGTGGCTCACCGATGGACACGCTGGAACGTAACACATTTTAACAAAGTCACATCAAGAACCTTTGGAAGTGAGCTGTTTTTTAAAATTGCTTGTGGTTTGTTATGTGCCAGAGGCTCCTAAATTTGACCTCATTTAGCCCTCACTGTAACACCTGTAAAGAGTATTATCTCTTCCTCTGATAATACTTTTTTTAAAGATTTATTTGCGCATACAGAACTGGGGTACAGGCCAGGGTTGCAGGGGCAGTGGGAGGATTCGCCAGAGACAGAGTGGGGAGCAGAACAGGCAGATGGAGGAAGTACACTTCTGAGGGGAGCAGTGGGCAGGTCAGGAGAGGTCTGCCTTGCCATGTGGTCACCTCTGGGGCAGGCAGGGATCAAGCTCGCACCGAAGCAACTGCGCCACCAGGGAGGGCCTGAGACAAGGCTGTTGCTGAAACTTGCCCTCAGCCTCACAGACAATAAGGCAGAGGTAGAGAGGGTGTTGATCCTGGGAAGCAGATGGTGCAGACACCGTGTTGGACTGTTATGTAAAATTTTACTACTAATAACCACCATTTGCATAGTTACTTTAGTGAGTATTCAATCATCTAGATTATTTTTCAATTTAGGGGGAGATGTTTAATTATGTGCTAAGCCAGGAACACAGAGAGCCTAAACCTGTAAGAATAACATTTGGGCAAAATTAGTAAAGATCACAATAGAGACATGTGGCTAGGTGTTTGGGGCACCTAGGAAACTGTGGACTTAGGAATAGATAGGAGTGGATAGATATTACGTGTAAAACATGAGTAGGGTTGAATGCTTGAAGTCCAACCCACTTTTTGTAGCTATTTGTGTAAAATGTTTAGTCAAAGGCACTGCCCTGGGCGCCCCTTTGCCCTACTCAAGGCTTTGTGGGGCAAATAGAGGAAGCATAAGCTCAAGCATCTGGCTTCAAGGAGCTTGCACAGACACACAGCCTGGATAATGCATGACAGATTATAACGGTGATTAACACCAAATCCTTTCCCACAATAACTGCTCAGAGGCTGCTAGAGTAGGAAGAGTCAGTTATAAGTTTAGAATAGCAGGGAGGCTTCGCAGGACTTTGTGATTTATAAAAAAAATACATATTTGATCTTTCAGGTGATTAAAAGATGTGTTTCTTACACATATTTGATCTTCAGCTAGAGTTTCTGACTTTTTGGGAAGCATTTCAGGATAAGGACTGGTTGCCAGCAGAACCAAATTTTAATTAGAATGGTTAGAATTTGGTGTCGCATCCATAGACCTCTGGTGGGGAAACTGACTTGAGATTGAGTTCAGTTGCCAATGCCCATGATTTAAACAGTCTGTCATGCCTATGTAATGAAGCCTCCACAAAATCTAAAAAGGAGAGATTATGGAATGCTTCTAGATTGTTGAATACCATGGGGCTTGGGGCTTAGCGCTAATAGAGAATGTGGGTGCTCTCCCTTTCCCCCATAGTGTGCCCCATGCATGGCTCCCATATGGCTGTTCCTGAATAATATTTCTTATAATAAACCAGTGGCCTTGGTAATAAATAGGTTTCCTGAGTTCTGTGAACCATTTTAGCAAATGAATTGAACATGAGGAGAAGGGGCCATGGGAATGGCTGATCTATAGTAGTTTGATCCGAAGCACAGGGAACAGCCTGGGTTTGTACAGGAGACTGAGTCCTGAGGCTATGGAGTCTGGTGCTTTCTCCAGGTAGTGTCAGAACTGAGTTGCATTCTTGGATACCCTACTGGTGTTCCAGAATCACTAGTTGGTGTAGAAAGGCCTCTCTCCCTGCTGTCCCCATCATGGAATCAGGTCTAGGAAGCCTAAACAGACTCAATCAAGCATCACTACAAATATCTCAGTAGACAAAAGAATGGACAGGTGACATGGAGCCAGATGAGCTCCTGGACAAAATTCACATACAAGCAAAGCATTCCTGCTCCCTGGCGCACCACCACCCTCAAAAAGTAGAGATCTGCTTTTGAAGACCCCTCTAAGAAAATGACAGTGTTTCAGTACTAATTTACTCACAAAGCATGATAAAGCATGCATATTGAACTGTTTATTTTTAAGAAAAATATGCTCTACTCATACTTCATTGATAACCATTTCTGTGCCCTCTCTCCTTTCAAAGCCAATAAAAATAGCACAAATAGCCCCAAAATAACTGGAACCAAACTCTTACAATGTCAATTTCCTGTATAAACAGCTTCAGAGAACTGCCAAACTACATTTTCTATAGATAATTATTAAAAAGCAAACCACTTGCCTCAGTTACTTACTTGAAATTATTAAACAAGTTTGCATCTGCCATCACTTTGGTAATATACTGTTTGGAAAGTTCCTTGTCTTCAATGATATTTTTGGATGTGCCTCCAAAATCTTTAATATATTGGAGTATTTGTTCTTCTGTTAATTCTTCCTCTCCAGCCTTATGATATTGGGCCTTTAGCTTGAAAAATTATTTCATATAATGCTTATTCATAAAGTAAAAGCTACTTAATCATTAAATCAAGTTTCTAAAGTGAGCTTCTTTAATCTACAGTTTCAGAAGGACGTATTTCTATTTAAAAGCGGGGAGAAAAGTCAATCATAATTCTGTTGTCATAATACCAGTGAAATGGGCCTCTAGTTTTGGAATCCCAGTCCATCAGGGGCTATCTCAAAACAGGGAAGGAAGATAAACGGGAAGGGAGGCAAGGAGCAGGAAAAGCAGACCCAGCTTTAAAAGATAGGGTGGGTCTAACATGTTGGTATCATTGATCCTTTTGGGGATTTCAAGGATCCTTTCCTAGTTCTAGTCCAGTGGATTAGCTAAGAGTTGATTACGTTTTTCAGCAGACTCAATAAAAGAAAAAGTCTTTTGCTTTTACTGCAGCTCAGCTGGCAGGGACTGTGTGGGAACTGACCAGGGAATGTTAAAGAGCATTTCAGAGGAAAGAAGAGGCAATTACATTGAAAGAGATTTGAGGAACGTTTCACTAGCCAATAGTGTTTCTACATTTTTACCAAATGGGAAAATAAGAACTTGACCTACCACCCTACATGTATTCCTTTTCTTTCCTCTTCTCTACCCCTCCCTAAGGAGAGTGAAATGACTTACATGAGGAGGAGTTATACTTGAGACAAAGATATGTACTGGTTCTTGCTTGTATTTTTCTTTCAGGTGTAATGCAGTCTTAAAAGCAATGAGGGCTCCCAGACTGAATTTGGGAAAGAAAAAAAAAATGAGTTCAACAAAACTTGTTACACCATCAAAAGTTGATAAGAACTAGTATCATAGTACAGGAATGGTCATGAAGTCATTAAAAGAAAAACAGAGGTTGAATAATACTCTAATTTATTTGTAAAAGGTACATTTTCTTTTTTTTAAGATATACTTATTTATGCATACAAGAACTGGGGTATAGGTCAGAAGTGCAGGGGCGGAGGTGAGAGGGTTTGTCAGAGACAGAGCGGGGAGCAGGACAGGTGGATTGACTGAAATACACTGCTGAGGGGAGCAGCGGGCAAGACAGGAGAGGTCTGCTGTGCCACGTGGATCACCTCCCTGGCTGGGGTTTGAACCCACACTGCAGTGGCTGCTGACAGTTCCACAGTGCTGTGCTTTAACCCCTTGCAGCACCGGGGAGGGCCCAAAAGGTGTATTTTCAATGATATATATCAACATGAAAAGATTCAAAGCATCATAGGTAATTCAGTCTAAGATACAGTACTGATTTCTAGTGTCTTGAATTTAATTTAACTGCCCTTTCTCCCTTATAGATTTCATATCACTTGGTCTTTGATAGTAAGTATCAGTAGTTCTCCAAGTGTGGTCTAGGGACATTCAAGAATTCCTGAGACACTTTCAGGTGGTCCATGAAGTTCAAGTAACTTCCAGGGTAATACTAGGTTTTGTCTGACTTTTTATTGTCTTATGAGTGTATGTGTAGTTGAGCTTTCCAGAAGCTGCTAGACATGGCATATTATAACAGTTTGACTACAGAAGCAGAAATGAGAATTTAGCTACTTTCTATTAATGCGTTCATTTAAAAGATTTCCAAAGATTTAAAAACAATGCCACTCTTATTTTTTTAAGTAATCGTTTACATAAAAATGAATGTTTATGTCAATATATAATTGTGTTAATAATGTTATTTTAAGCTAAGTTAAATATATTTAAAATTTCCTAGCTTTTGAATATGTAAATATTTTGCATAAGTGCAAAATATATAAAAGTAACTCTTTGAGGTTTTCAGTGCTTTTTGAAAGTATAAAATGGAGCTGCCATTTTGATAGACATTATGTAGTCCAACTTTATAGGTAATACTTTCAAATACTGAACATTTGGAAAATGTGCATTATATATTTGAGGTGGGAAAAGGGAAACTTATTTCCTTATTCACTGCTGATGGAACCTAAATTGTGAGTAATTTGAAAATATATATCAAGAACTTTAACAATGTGCCTATCATTTAGCTTAAATTTTGAGAATTTAGCCTAATATATTTCCTTTTTAAAAAGATTTATTTATGTATGCATGCAGAACTGGGGTATAGGTTAGAAGTGTGGAAGGTGAGAGGATTAGTCAGAGACAGTGGAGAACAGAACAAACAGACTGACTGAAATACACTGCGGAGGGGAGCAGTGGGCGGGTCAGGAGAGGTCTGTGAGTCACCTCCCTGGCTGGGGATCAGGGATTGGACTAAGGGTACAGTGGCTGTGAATAACTTAATAGTACTGTGCTTTAACCCCTTGTACCACCAAGGAGGGTCCCTAAGAAATTTCTAAGTGATGTATCCTGATTTTTCTATAAGAATGTTCGTTGAAGTGTTGTTTATAACAGAAAATGATAGAAAAAACTCAAGTATGCAAAAGAAGATCAATAAGACAAGTCTTGATGTGGCATATACTTAAAAGTATAAGAGATGTCCCCATGCTGTGGGACCACATCAAAACTTTGAAGTGCTATTATTTGGGTAATAGATGATGGATGCTTTTTGTTTTTCATTTTTTGTTTGACAGGTATTAAATGTTAGTAAGCAAAATGTATTCTAGACAATACACCAGTCATTTTATGATCACTATTCATTTAGTCCTCACTAGTAGGGGCTATTAGAGGACAAACTCAATTCAGAAACCTGAGGATTGTGCATACTAAGTAACAAATAGTCAGAAATCCAGGCTTTGTGATGTAACCTCAAAGTTTATTTAATTTTAAAAATAAAATGGAACATAAATTGCTACTAGAGTTCTGACCAGAAGGAAAAATAGTGTAATTACTATCTGAATCGGCCAGTTGTAAGAGTGTGCTGGTCATAACTACCCATCAGGTTGAGCCTGTTTTCTAAAGAGAAGCCCAGGATTTTCATGCTCCTTCAAGCAAAGTTTCAGTTAATCACATCACCTGGCAGCTGTGGGTCTACGGTCCCGATTGAGCAATTTCTTTCTGTCTGGCTTTCTACTTTGAGAATGACTGTCACTGTATTGAGTCCATCATCCCTTCAAGCAGTGATGAAGTCATGTACCCAGTACAAAAGTATGCAACTCATAAAATTAAAAGGACAGCAATAACCACTGTTTCACAATTAAAAAAACATCCTCAGATATCTTTAAAAATAGATTTTAAATACCTGTGGCCAAAAAATGCAAATGGTTTATCCTGGAGAATTGGCAGCAAAGCACACACAATTTCATCAACTACCTGTTGCATGTCACTTGTAAAAGGTTCTTCAGCTCGAGTTTCTCTTCCTGCAAGTCTTATGGAATGCACTGAAGAGTGAGAACCACAAGTTAAAGTGTGTACACAGTAAAATATGGCAATGAAAAAGAGTGTATATATTAACATGTAAACAATTTCAAACAAAAATGATAATGGTCAAATCTAGTGAAATGAAAGTTTAGAATTTGCTGATTAAAAAATGATTACCATCTATATTCAAAAAAATAAATCTTGACCCAGTCCTTATACCTTTCACAAAAACTGACACAAAATTGACCACAATTATAACACCTTAACACTTCAAGAAGTTACCATGGGCAAAATTTATGTAACATTGTTTTTTGCAATGAGTTCATACATTTTTGAGAGAAAATTAATAAGTTGATTTTATTAATATTTAAAAACATCTGTTTTGCTGCAGAGCCTTTTAAGAGAATGAATCAAAAAGCTACCTATGATAGTAAATATTGGAAAACACATCTGAAAATATTCAAAAAACTCTTAAAGCTCACTAATAAGAAAACTAACATGGGCAAAAGATCTGAGCAAACCTGCACCAAAGAAGATGGCATGTTAGCAATGTTAGCATAATCAAATGTTGGCCCCCATGCAGAGCAACAGGAATCCACACTGGTGGTGAAAATGCAATATGCAGTCATTTTGGCAGCTTGTTTTAAAACTAATAATTTACTGACTGTACAACCCAGCAGTTGTGCTTCTTGATATTTACGCAAATGAGTTGAAAACTGAAGCCCCCAATGCCAAACAAAAACTTTCACATCACTGTTTATAGCGTTTTTAATTATATCACCCCTAAATTAGAAGTAATCAAGACCTCCTTGAGTGAACAATTAAACAAACTGGTGTATTTATAGAATGAAACATTGAGCAATGAAAAGAAAGGCATTAAAAGATTGAAAAATAAAGGAGAAACATTGTGTGTTGCTAAGTAGAAGTCATATTTATGTATGTGCATAGATATGATTTCAGCGATATGACATTCTGTGTGATTTTAAATATATGACATTCTGGAAGATGCAAAACTATAGACAGTAGAAAGGTGCTATGGACAGAGTGAAGGAATGACTAGATAAAGCACAGGGGGCTTTTAGAGTAACTATTCAATTGTGCATCAAGTTGTGATAGTGGATTCATGTCTTTTTGCAGTTAACAGAGATTCATACAACTAAGCAACACAAAGAATGTGAACCTTATTGTAAATTATGTCAGATAGTTAATAATGTATCAATTCTGATTTATTAATTATAATATTCATACCACACTAATACAAGAGGGAACACTACAGGGGTAGATATATGGGATCTCTATTATCTGCTCAATTATTCTTTAAATATAAACTCAAACTAAAATAAATGTATTAATTATTTTAAAGGCAATGTTATCTGAATAACCCTATTAATTATACTGAATTTATAGATAAAACTTTTGCACTAAGAAAACTAAAAATTCAAATGCCTTTCCTGGCCAATGTTTCCAACACTTCCCTTTTGAATCCATCACTACCAAGGTATCCAACAAGACAAAACCATTCCAAAAGAAAGTCAGAATCCAGTATCATTCATGAACCTAGACTTACTAACCTTGAACAAAATATTAGCAAGTCAATACGAGCAATAGAAAATGGATAGTACAGCATGAACAATTGAATTTATCTAGGATAGATGCAGAGAAAGCATTTGACCAAATTCACTACTACCCATTTATAGTAAAAACTCTTAGCAAACTATTAATAGAAGGGAACTTCTTCAACCTATGGATGTCTATAAGAATCATGCAACTAACATCATATTTAAAGATTAATATTTTTAAATCATTCATATTTAGAGATGAGTGATGCAGTGTTTCCCCCTCATTTGGGGAACAAAGCCAGGATATCCTGTCAAATTTTCTGTTAACTGTTATACAAGAAGTACAGATCAAAAAAGAAGAAATAAAACTTTAATTGCATAAGGTATGATCATCTCTATAGAAAATCCCAAGCGATCTGTATAAAAATTAATAAAATTATAAGTGATTTTGGCAAGGCTGCATATCACAGAATCAATATACAAGACTAGTATTTTTTTCTAAAAATTATTATATAATGCCTCTGAAAGAATGCACAAAATAATATAACATATATCCATGCACTACTGCTGATATTCAAGAAGTCAAAACCAGTACTTCTATATTTCAGCAAAAAAACAATTGGAAATTTAGATTTTACAATGCAACAGCAAAGTGAATAAAATATGTGCTTAACCCATACTCTGAACACTGCAAGATATTGCTGAAACTAATGAATACCTTAAAAACTGAAGAAATTATATCATGTTTATGCTAATGGGTTAGAAGATTCCAAGATGTTAAGATGTCAGTACAGTCATTGCAATCCCAAAGCAAATCTCTGCAGGCTTTTTTCCTTTGGTAGAACTTGAAAGCCTTACTCTAACATTTATACAGAAACATAAAGAACTTAAAACAGCCAAAACAATATTTAAGAAGAACAAAATTGAAGGACTTACTAAAGCTACAGTACTCAAGACAATGTACTATTAGAGTCAAAACAAACATATACACTAGTGAAGTAGAACAGAGAATTTAGAAATTAACCCAAACATTTCTAGTCAGGGACTCCCAGTCCTTTTTCCTTGAAGGCACTGAGGAGGAATTCTAATTACCTCAAGTCTGCCCTGTTTTCATAATGAAAATAGTGTGATATTGGTGTGGTGGGGCAGAAAGACCATGGAACAGAAGAAAGATACCAAAAATAAGATTGGACATAAGTGGAAACTCAGTTTATAACTGAACAGACATTTAAAGTCAGAGAAAGTATAGACCTTTAAATAAATGTACTAAGTCAATTTGGTGAATTTATAGATCATTTTTAGAAAATTGGCTATTTAGCTCACCCCTTATATAAAAGTCGGTTCTGACTTGCATATGGAAAAATGCTTAAGAATTGTTGAAAATAATAACCTTGTGACTTGGGTAGGGGATACTTCTCAAAACAAGTCATTTAAAAGTACAAACTTTAAGAGTGATAAACTGAACTACATTAAAATTTTATACTTTTTTAACTCAAAAGGCAACACATAAAGAAAGAACTGAGAAAGACAGTTTTAACCATAAAATCTACAAAAAGTCTGGCATGTACAAATACAAATTGGTGTACCTGTCAATAAAAAAATATGGAAAAGCGGGCAAGAGATACTAAGAAGAAACTCACAGGAAAAACCCATAAATAATGGGACTGGTGGGATGGGGGCAGGGAGGAAGAAGGGGGGGGTGGAGGTGGCATCAGAGGAAGATCCTTATTTGGTCCTAGGAGAATAACCTAAGAAGTCCAGACACTGAACTCAGAGGATCCCATAACAAGGGATGGAACAGAGAAAATTCAGCTCCAAACAACAAGGTGTTGGGGAGAGGCCCTGGCCAGCCTGCGCAGAATCCATGTTTGATAGTTGTGTTCACATAAGATAGTAGTGAGAAGGGCCAAGCTGCTTAATTGGACCTAGTCCGTGTGGGGAGATGCATGTTGGGGTGAACTGGGTGAACCAGGTTAACTAATAAAGAAAATAAAGACATGACACCACACCCCCTGCCTCTCACCTCCCTTGAGGCTCCAGTGTACACTGTGAAACTTTACTGGGCAATGTCTCAGTAAACACAGTGCAAAACTGTACTGACAGCTGTGTCCACAGACTGTAGACTCATGTCTGAAGCCAGAGAAGAGGGCTATCAGTGGTACCACAGGCAAACGCAGTCTCCCCACTCCCTCAGTCTCCAGGACCTCCCCCTCCACAATGTTCACTAGTTAACTCCTCCAGGCCCATCTCCGACCCCTAGATTAGTTTTCCCTAACATACAGCACCATCTGCTGGAAAAGGGAATCTATGCCCCCCCACCCCAAGACACTTAAGTAGAAACCTTTAAAAAGATAATAATGGGGAGATGGAAAAATACCACAGATGGCACATTGAGTCCTCAAGGGAATACAAGAGAGAGGCAGATAGACAGAGAGCTCTCCAGAAGCCAAACACAGACATCTTTACTTCCATAAGATACAGAGCTCAAAACTGTCGTGATAAAGAAACTCAAAGAAATAGAAAACATACGAAGCTCTTTGGCAGTTAGAGTACTTTATATGCTCAATATGAACATTACTTCTCTTGGCAAGAATCTTGCCTCGTTTGTTTAAAATAATGCCATCTGAAAGCTGGGTAAGCAATTTAACTCTTCCAGCTCTGGTCACGCATATGGAGCATTTCTTTGTGAACATGCCCATTGCCTTCATGTCACATACCACCCTTCTGTAGGTTTGCGTGCATATGGCTAAAGGAACAACTCCTGTTTTCTAAAAGGCCTCTCCTTGTTATCTTTGTGTTAGTCATTTTAGCAATTTATGGGAATATACTGGTTCTGACCCATTTTACTCTTTGAAAGTGTTAAAGATATAATGTATCTCCTTAAAACAAAACAGTAAATATTGACTTAGAAGTAAAATGTAGGGTTAACAGTAGCAAAAGGATAAGGGGAATGGAACTTTGCTTTTGTAAGGTATTTAGACTTTATGTGAAATTGAATAGCATATTGAAAGGATCAGGCTTCATTACCAAAAAGGAACTATCCTGGGAAAGAAATAATGGTTCAATATACACAATTTTTTCTAAGTATAATAGTAATAGAAAATAAATGTAACAGAAATTCTTACTTTAAAATTATAAAAATTACTTCATTGAAGAACATTCTTGAATATGTTATTACTGATTGACTATCAACATAAAAAAACTTTTTACCATGCTTCAAAGTCTTATAGGTGCATGAAATCTGACCGTCTATGTTGGTTAGATGGTGATGAAAGTGAACATACCTTCCACAAAATTGTTCATTTTATGCCCCCATTTGGCAAAATAAATTGAGCCGCCACCTGCCCAAGGAAAGCAAATCAGTCTAAACAGTGCGTCAGGGTTTTGGTATAAGCAGTTCACAACTCTTTCATTCCTAGAGAGAAAATTCAAATATATTTAACATTATACATATTAAGTAACTTGTCCAAGCTGGATTAGTTCTGTTTTAATGGAAATGTCAATTACAAGGAGAATATGCCCAACTATAAAGTGATTGTCCATCTTCCCAGATGAAAAAAGTATGCGTTTTTTGTTGACAATTTAAATATATAAACTTTTGGGAAATGTAGATGAAATATTCAAGTATCTATATATGAAATATAACAAGTATATTTCAAATGCACATTTAAAGTGATATAAATGTTAATTTAGAAGTTGTCTTTTTCACAATTTAGGGAGAAGTTTTATCTAAACAGTTTATGGGCAGTTTGATCTTCATGATCACTAGAGCCACTTTTTACATCATCTACAAATTTTCCAGAGTTTTCATTCCCTTCTAAGTATAATGTCACTGAAACATTTATCCCAAGATCCAAATATCCATTTACTAGTATTAGGATAATTTCTTTTTTTAAAAAAAATTTATACTATATGTAAATGTTTATGTTCACCACAATTCAAACATTTCCTAAAAACAAAATCTGTTTTGCCTTTTTTTTTTAAGATTTTTATTTATTTATTCATACAGAACTGGGGTATAGGCCAGAGATGTGGAGGGTGAGAGGATTCACCAGAGACAGAGTGAGGAGCAGAACAGGCAGTTGGACAAAGTACACTGCTGAGGGCAGCAGTGGGCGGTCAGGGGAGGTCTGCCACACCATGTGGTCACTTCCGGAGCAGGTGGGGTTTAAACTCATGCAGAAGTGGCTTAAGTGCAGTGCTTTAACCCGCTGCGCCAGCAGGGAGGACCTGTTTTGCCTTTTTAAAAAATCACTTTAGTGATGTTTATTCTTCTGGTCATTGAGCTCAGGATAGTTTTCCATCTTATTATGCCTTCACCCCTTTAAAGGAGTCTTATAGTTTCCAACCTACAGGTCCTTCATATCCTTTATTTAGTTCATTCCCAGGTATTTCATTCTTTTTTGGTGTGACTGTAAATGGGATTGTCTTCCTTACTTCCCTTTCTCTGATGCATTGTTTGCATTTAGAAATGCTACTGATTTTTGTGTAATGACACCTTATAGTCATTGCTTAGTATTTCTAATAGTGTTTAGGTTTCTTTATGTATATTAATATAGCATCTGCAAATAATGGCAGTTAAACTTTCTCTTTTCCAATTTGGATTTCTCTTGTCTAATTCTTGCCTAATTGCTTCAGCTAGGACTTCATGTACAGTGGTGTGTTCAGGTCTCTGATAATAATTTCATTTTTATCAATACATTTTTTTAGGCCTGTTAACCGAATGCAATGTTCCTGTATTAAGTACATATATGTTAACATATATTAAGTGCATATATATTTTCCTGTGCTGTTCCCTTGATCGTTTTGTAGTGTCCATCTTTGTCCCTGATTACCTCTTTTAGCAGAAACTCTAGCTTATTCAATATGAGAACACTATTTCCTCCTTGTCTGTGTACTTCTCAAGGAACTAGAGAGATAGCTCACCAGTCCTTCTCTCTGCTTTGAGGCCCTCAATGGAGCTCAGTCTGGCTCAGTCTGGCATTTCTTTGATCTCTTCTGGGAGGGCTTTCCTCACGCACACTTGCTGCAGAGTCCCCAAAGTCCTTAGTTGATTCTGTGTTTGCACATAAGCAAAAGGTCCTCCAGGAAGCTCGTAGTGCCCCTGAGTGCCCTGGGCACTCAAGCTTGGGTGGCTAATCCCAGTCCATTAGACTAGCTGAGGTACCTGCTCTTCCCGTCATGATCCCCTTTGTTTCCTCCCACTTCTTCCCCTCAGAGCCACCAACTTTAGTTCAAGGACTTTCTCCTTGGGAAAGTCCTGGTACCTTATCAGGGGAATTTCTGTTCTTCCTTTGAACAAATAATATTTTTATAGTTTTTTTTTCCTTTTAAAAATATTTTTTACATCATTTTTTCATTTTTGTGTAATGTATGCTTATATGCTTTCTCCTTTTTGGTGTATTCCCCATAAAATTCCTACCACCAATTACCCATGCACCGTCACCATAGTCCTTTATGCTCTTCTCTCCCTGTTGATCCCTTTTCCTCTCCCTCCCTTGAAGAATGTCTCTGATTTATGATTGCCAGCTAATTTTGTTGTTTATTTAAAAAAATTTTTCCTGACACTTGTTGGTTCCCATTTATTCCTCCTATAATTGAAATCATTCCGTGGTTTTCTTTTTCCTTCTGGCTTATTTCACTGAGCATAATCTCTTCTAGCTACGTCCATGTTGCTGCAAATCACATGAGTTCTTTTTTAGACTGCTGAATAGTACTCCATTGTTAATATATACCACATCTTCTTGATCCAATCACCTATTTTTGGACATTTGGGTTGTTTCCGTATCTTACCTTTTTTTATTATTGTTATTAAGGGAGAAAGCGATCCTAATCTCTAACGTACCATAATCTATGTTAGTTCTGCCTTTTTTTTTAAGTGGTGGTTTTGTCAGTTGATTTCTGATAAACTAACACTGATTGAGATCTTCTTGGATTAACATGTAGTCTCTAAATAGGATGTGCTTTTATAATAAAATAATTGAGAATATTTGCATATTATGATATACTTTACATAAACTTAAGTGCAAGTTAAATTTTTTTGATGGGAATGATAATTTTTTGAAAAAAATTTTCCCTTAAATTTGGGCATTTATATAAATATTTGATAATTTAAAGATTAAAATACATATTTATTTTTTTATTTGCAGAGCACATTCACATTTGAAATTATGTTTTCACTAACCAACCCTGCTTTCAAAATACTTTACTCATCAGCTCTAAATGAGAAATCTGTAGTCATCTCTTTTTGAAAATGCTAAGTCCTTCAGTAGAACCTACTACAGTATGGTAAAAACTACTCAGTGACTTTTCTGGATCTTATTTTTTTGGAAGCTACTAAAGAGTCTAAAATAATTACTTGAATTAAAAAATAATTCATATTTTTAAAGTCAAGAAGCCCAACTTCAGTTCATTTAAATTTAGCAAAAAAAAAAAAGTGTTATGACAAATGTAGGTATAGATTTTATATTTCCCAAAATCTATGGATTTATAGTAGTTGAGTGTAGGAGAGTTCTTTAAGAAAAAATATCAGAAAATTGTTAGTACAAGTTTAGGTTAGAACCTTGACCACTAGATTTGGTGCAAAGCCATCTTCCTTGGGGTCAGGACTACCTTTCACTTATTTAGAGTGGTATCATTATCAGTTGTTCCTCAGAACCCAAACTGATATGATATCTATACTGCAAAATGACCCATGGCCAAGATCTCATGAGAAGGTAGAGCTTAGCAGGGTAGTGCTCATTGCTGCCAGCCTGGACAGTTAGCAGAGCTACCCTCCCTTAGATTCTTGCCTTTCTCCCTCCATACAACTTCTCTCTACCGAGAGAAAGAATCAAAGACAAAATCTGCCTTTTCTAGAGCAACCAATCCTCCAGTTCAAAGCCTTCTACCTAAACTTAACCTTTCCTTTATCTCCTTTTCATTTTGGTTTAAGTCATAGAAATATAAAATTTTAGACTTGAAAGTGATCATCAAAATCATTTAACCTATTCTTACAACATAATGAATAAGACTGGAAATAAAGAGACCTGGGTTCGAATCCTGATTACACTCCAATGCATATAACTTTAGGTAATGACTCCTGCCTAACTTTAAAATCTCACTGTCTGGCCCTCCCTGGTGATGCAGTGGGCTAAAGCACAGCACTATGAAGTTATTGCAGCCACTGCGGCATGAGTTTAATCCTCCGCCAGGCCCGCATGGCATGGCAGACCTCTCCTGACCTGCCTGCTGCTCCCCTCAGCAGTGTACTTCATCAGTCTGCCTGTTCTGCTCTCTACTCTGTTTCTGGTGAATCCTCTCAAAACACCCCTCTCCCGCACCTCTGGCCTGTTCCCAGTTCTGTATGCATAAATAAATAAATCTTTAGAAAAAAAATTTCACTGTCCTTGAAAGGTTAAATTGTTTTCAGGCTCCAAGATGACTACAGACTGAAAACACAGAGGATGATGAAGTATCCAGAGACCAAAGTCTACAAACATAAATTCAAAACTCTAGTTGTCAAAGAAAAAGCTTCTTCCTACTCCTCTATAAGAATGAACTAATCCTCATTAGGTTAAAAAATTCATCCTTAGCACATATAACTCAGAAGGCATTACTGGTGCACCTGATTCTGTTTGCTGTGCCTATCTCCAAACTTGTAAAACCACAAGTTTCCCTGCATTTACCCCTCTCACTTGTCCCCCACACCCTGTTTTCCTGTAGGAGGTATAACTCTGCTGACAGCAACCATGAGGATTGAGAATTTTTCTCCCATCTTCTCTACTCCAAGCCTGGATGTCTCATTGATTCAGTTTTAACTACCTGCCAGGCACAGGAATCTGATTTTTGGAGATAGGTAGCATCATCATTATTTACATAATACACTAGGTAAAATGTATTTACTTGACTCTTGAAGAATCTAGGACTCAAAGACATTAAGTCACTTGTCCAAGGCCACCCAGCCAAATCAGAAATGCAAACCAAAATCATGTTCCTTTTAAAAGCTACATTTATGCTTCACTCTTCCCCCACATTCTCAATACCAGTATACAAAGGGGCCACTAAATGGTAGGAAGCAGAAATTTTAGATCAACGTATCAAGTATATGACTCTCTTCTCCCTTTGGGTGTGTAAATTGAACCTCATCATCACCTCCCCTGAGCCACACGAGTGCTTCAATCAAGTTACGGGATTATAATTTCACTTCAAAAATCACCACCAGTTCAATACCATTTTACATTATAGTGCCATTGTCAAAAACTTGTTCTATGGGAAATAACTACCAAACAACTTTTATGAGTAGCTCCTTTTAGTTTACGGCAGCAATCTTACAAAGGCAGAGTGTCCAAGCACCTGAATAGGGAAAGAACCAGGTTGCACATGGAATGACATACCTGACTGTCCCAGCTTTGCTTGTTTCCATGCTGGGAGGAGAAGATGCAGAATTGCTAGTTTTGGCAGCCTGTTGCCTACGAGGAATCAGTACCTCTGTAGTGTAAATGCTCCGATAAGCCTGGGCACCAGATTTCTACGTGAATCTGTTGACTTCTTTTACTGCCTTAAGTCCTGTTTAAAAAAGAAGAAATAGTTTGAAGCAATATAAATGACATGACCAAGAATAAGGAGTCGCCTGCCTGAGTCCATATTTTACTCCCAATAAATACTTCCATAACCAAATCTCTGGCTATTATACAGAAAAATAAAAGTACAGTGTTTCTAAACTATAGCAACTAAACAGCCCTGAAGGCAAATCAAGCAGAAAATACTCAGCACCTACTAGAATAGAAATTTAGGATCAAAGGAGATGATAGTCTTTAAGGTCTGAATGCAGTCATTTTCTAGGTATTTATAAAGTCACTCTCTTTTAAGTCTTAATGAAGTTAGGGAATCTAAAAAGACTCCATTAATATGTCATATTTCTCATTTTTGTAAGTTGCAAATATTCAGAAACAGAAAAAAAAGTTATTACAAAATGGTCTGGCAGTAAAGACTTTTTATCCTTTTATATTCTAGGGTTCCTCAAATGCTGAGAGGTAGGGCTATCGAGTCAAGCTGTGAATCTCATAACCACTCCTGGAGTAAAAGCAGATCCCTCTGCTATCACAGATTTTATAGTTAAAGAAATAGACAAATTTGGAATCAAGTTCAAGTAGGCGGGAGAAGCAATAATGACCCTGGGTAATCTAAGTCCTCAGAAAAACCAGTTGGGTGACTCAAAAGAGTTTCACCACACTTTGTGACTGACTTTACTTTTTATGTCAACATCTAGAGATAGTATAAAGATTTAACAGGACAAGAAATTTATTCCATGAATGCCTTGGGAAATTGAACAGTAAAAACAGGTGACAGATTCCAAAACATTGAACAAGGAATATATGAATTAGAATATATTATCTGTTTATGATAACTAAAAATTACAAAGGGTTTAAATAATCCACACACATATCAGAGTTGTGAATGCTCTGCCAGGCCCCCCACCTGATCTAGCAGTCAGACCCTGCTCTGCTCTGACACTGAGCAGAGCACAGCCACCCTGCTTTGTGAAGCAGCCACATATGAACCTGGTGTTCCTCATCGTCCACCACGGGTCGAGGAGCCAGATAAAATGGGATATTGACTTTTGGTGTTTAGAACTAAGGGCTGTTACTGAAAGGATGCAAAGGTTCAATAAAATTAAGCTAAATTCCTCTAACCTTCTA
Organism: Condylura cristata; assembly: GCF_000260355.1. NCBI lineage: Eukaryota > Metazoa > Chordata > Mammalia > Eulipotyphla > Talpidae > Condylura > Condylura cristata. Next base: position 19,024,332 of record NW_004567131.1, on the reverse strand, counting down.
ACTGAAATAGGTGTAATCCTTGTTCTGATAAGGCATTTTTGGATTTCTTCTTTTTGACTAGGCACCAAGATGGAAGCTTAGAGTGGAAAGTTTAGAACGTAAACTTCACAAGGCCAGGACTAGAGGTAGGGGCAGAAATGATTAAATGAGTTATTAAAAGAGAGATCTGTAAGCAAAGACTGATGGTGGGTATAGGTCTGTCATTACAAGGAAACCCCAATCCTTGCAGATGAACCCACGAAGGAAGGAACTCTCCACCCCAAAGAATACAACATAAGAATACCCCTTTGGTTTTTATTATTATTATTATTATCATTTATTTATTTATTACATCATTCTTCATTTTGTGTATTTTCTCAATCTCGGTTGTAATTCCTGTGGACTTCCCACCACCACTTTACCCATGTGCCATCACCATAGCTCTGTGTGCTCTTCCTGCCCCAGTTTTGATCCTGTTCCCCTCCCCTCCTCTCTTCCCCATAGAATGTCTCTAGTTTAAAGTTGTTAATTGCTGTTCATTTTACTTTAATTTTTTTTTCGGCTCCCTTATGCTCCTGCTATGAGTGAAACCATCTGGTATACCTCTTCTCTGATAAGATGTCGCTCTCTGCCTGCCCCTATCTCTGCAGGCTCCCTTCTGTTTTTCTTAATAAACAGACTTTGCCTGTCTGTTCCTGTGCAAATATTTTCAGACTAGGAAAAGTACTCAAAACAGACTACCCTAAGATTGATAGAGTTGGCCTCCTCAGATTACTCCACTCTGGCAGGAGTGAAAACAATGAAGAGTTCTGCAGCCTTTCCCCTAAAGCCTTTGCCCTACTCCTAACCAAGAAGCTATCATTGATCCCTTTAATGTACTAGGAGATTGTAGGCTGAGAGTTACCATCCACTATGAGCTCATGTCCATCTATGAAACTACATCTTCCAGGGTAAAGATGATGTCACCCTTGTCCTCCTCCCCTCTCCTTAGTCCCCTTTGGACTGTTTACCTTATCTCTTTGCTTAGGATGTAGACTCATTTCTCCCAACAACCAGGATGCACACTTGTCACTCCCGTGTACAAGTTACTAACTTTATTCTCCCTACCCATCTGCTAACTATCCAATGCTGTTTTTACTCAGCTTTTTTTTTTTTTTTTAAAAACTGATTT
>NW_004567131.1:19020716-19023082 GCF_000260355.1 Condylura cristata | reverse complement strand
TTCACCAGAGACAGAGTGGGGTACAGAACAGGCAGATCGACGAAGTACACTGCTGAGGGGAGCACGGGCGGGTCAGGAGAGGTCTGCCGCACCATGTGGTCACCTCCGGGGCAGGCGGGAATCGAACTCATGCAGAAGTGGTTTAAGCTTCTTTATGCTGTGCTTTAACCCGCTGCGTCACCAGGGAGGGCCCCAATGCTGTTTTTGATTACTGCAGATCAAAAACTAGAAAAGGACTGAAGGAATTGGGGAATTTTGCCCTGGGCCTTGCCATCAGTAAAAACTAAGTATGTCACTAGGAGAGATACTCTCTAAATGAGGTAAAGGAAATAGCTTGGGCAAAAAGTAAATGATCCCAGATGGGAGATCTGAGATGCAAGAAGGAAAAGTGAAAATGTTGTGTGTAAGCAAGTGTAAACGAACATTGATTGCACAAAATAGTGCTTGTAATGTCTAGTAATATAATGTTGTGTGTGTGTGTAAGCACTATTCACAGAGAGGATGAATGCGTTATTTTCTGCATTTTGAAGATAAAAAAAAGCCAAGGCACAGAGAAGTTAAGTAACTTACTAAAAGATACCTGTCAGCAGGGAGGCAACTCGGGCAGCCTGGTCCATAGTGTGCTTTTACATTCTAATGCATCCCAACATTGGGCAGAGCTAGATCCGACAGCTGGATCAGACCCTGCAGAAGACAGCATCTTGTAATTTCTGGAATGTGGGGAGAAAGAGTGCCCACATTTCTGGCTTGGTCAGAAGGGTGCATGGCAGTATCTTTTACTAAAATAAGACATGCATGAGGAGGAGTGGGGGTGGGGTGGGGGAGGGTGATGTGTTTAGCTTTGGATTGTTAAATTTGAGCTACTTAAGGGGCCTTTGAGGCAAATTTTCCTCAAGTCATTGGCCTTAGGTACCTAGGTCTCAGGAAGATACCAGGAAGTAGATTTGGAGTTGTCTTTATCAAGGGAACATTGAAACCAAGGGGATCATGATTCTTACTGGGGATAGGAAACGGGGTTAGAATCACTTCCAAAATCAGATGTGTACTATGGACTTTCTTTTTAGAATAACTGCCCCTGCCTATTTGTTATGTAGGTGCAAAGTAACATTCTATGGGGTGGGGTTGTGGATCTTCCTCCTCAAACCCACCAATGGACTCAGGGTCAGTGGATTTCAGGCTAAGAATTATAAGAAAGTGGGCTAGGACCAAGACCTCAGAATAGCTCTGAGGACTGCTAGTATTTCAATGGCAGGCAGAAAAAAAGAAATTGCAAGGAGACAAGTGAGGAGTCAGGCAGGGAAGTGGGCCCTCAGGAAAGGGTCTCTGAAGCAGCAGGTACCCCACATAGTAGACTGAGAGTGCAAACAATAGCATAGGACAGTGTTAGATGTGTCTCAAACACATGCACAAAATGCAGCAATGGGGGATTGTTAAAACTAGCTTTTCTCCAACAAACATATGAAAAAATGTTCAACATCACTTGTAATAAGGGAGACACAAACCACAATGAGATATCACTTAACACCAATGAGAACATCTAAAACACATCTTAAAACAACTAGAAACAAGTGTTGGTGAGGATGTGGAGACAAAGGAACTCTCCTGCACTGCTGCTGGGAATGTAAACTAATACAACCACTATGGAAAACTGATTGGAGTTTCCTCAAACTGCTAAACATGGAGCTTCCCTATGTCCCAGCAATCCCACTCCTCGGTATCTACCTAAAAGACTGATTCAAAAAAACACCTGCACCCTCATGTTTATTGCTACTTTACTTACAATTGGAAAGACATGGAAACAACCCAAATGCCCAAAAGTGGAAGACTGGATTAATAAGATGTGGTACATAGACACAATGGAATATTACTCAGCAACCAAACAAAAATATTACTCAGCAACCAAAAAAACACAAGATTTTTGCAGCAACATGGATGGAGCTGGAAGGGATCATGCTTAGAGAAATAAGCCAGAAAGAAAAGGAAAAATAATGGATGGTTTCACTCATAGCAGGAATATAAATGACCAGGGGAGAAAATAATAGTAGTAATGAACAACTATATACTAGAGACATTTTATGGGGGTGGAATGGGGAATGGGATCAAAAACAGTGGGGATAGGGAAATGCACTGGACTATGGTGATGGCACACGGGTGAATTGGTGATGGGAAGCACATGGGGATTACAACCGAGATGGAAAAATGCACAGAATGATGTATAAAAAAAAAACCACTTTATAACTACTTTATGTATATATATATACATACATATATAATTTGCATCTCCCTTATTACAAGTGATGTTGAACATTTTTTCATATGCTTGTTGGCCATCTGCATTTCCTCTTTGGGGAAGTGTCTTTTTAGCT
>NW_004567131.1:18961164-19019696 GCF_000260355.1 Condylura cristata | reverse complement strand
GGGATTGCTGGGTCGTAGGGAAGCTCCATGTTTAGCAGCTTGAGGAACCTCCAGACAGTTTTCCATAGTGATGTGTTGTTTTTTGTTGTGGTACCACTTAGGTCCTGAGGACTAATTGAACAAGATCAGAGTTAGTGTGGGGTAACTAATAACATCTTCATTGGTAAAATCCGCTAACACAAAGGCAAGGTAGTGGCATCATTGTATGCAGCTTCTGGGTCAAAGCCTCTCCATTTTGACTGTCCTTATATACAATTCTCACACTCTTCAGGAATTTTTATATTTTCCATCTCTCCCAGAAATGACTTTAATTGTAATGCCCTACTTGTAAAAGTCACTCTAAAAGAAAAAATTATATATGTACAATATAAGAATGTCTTATACATGTTTTTTGATATAGGATTTCCTGTCACATTCATATGTGACAACTGAAAAAAATACTATAAAATGAAAAAAACAAAAACTCTAGCTTTTCTGAGTTACTATTCCTTTATCAAGAAGTTAAAATTTTTTAAGAGTTCACTGGCCATACTATGGACAGCTAGAATGATTAGTTAAAATTCTTAGAACTATGCTTTCATGCCACAAAACTTCCTATGGCATTAAAATCTGTTTCCTGAATCTCTTCAAAACCATTCAAATTGCCCAAGACTCCTGTGTGGTGTGGTATGTCATAATTGGCCTTGGGGACCAGGCTGAACCAATCTCTTTTGGCTCACCCTGTATTGCTGGCCTTTGGCAGTTTGTTTTGGCTGTACAGAGAGCTCTTGCTCTGAGCCAAAGTTTTAGGTAAACTAAATAAAGGACAGAGCTCACAGTGGTGAGATCACGTAAGTTTAATGACATCCAAATGCAGAGAATTCAGGCCAAGGTGCTCAAAGGGATGTAGGATTTCAATTCCATTCCTTTGTTTCCACTCAGATTTTCCACTGCATGTGGGCAGCTCATGAGACATGGGTAGGGTTTTATCTAAGAAGACTTTCCTATCCAGTTCAGCCCTACCCAAGTAGTTACATAACTACAGTTATAATTAGTGGCAGTGAATAACAAGACAGCTGTAACTTTTTGCTCCCCTCTCCCTTGTCTTTCTCTCCCTCTGTCCTCTGCCTTTCTTTCCTCTTCTTCCTTCACTTTCTCCTCTTGTCCTGCATTTCTTCCTTCCTCCCTCCCACCTTTCATCTTTCTCTACATATGCTAATAATGATAATAAAGGAAGGAATCAGTGATGCTTTACCCTTAGATGTTAAATCATGAAATGATTTGATCTTCATTGTCACTCATTATTTCAATTAAATATATCCAGAAATCAAAATTCATGAATTAAAAAAAATCATACAACCACTGATCTCCAGCAACAATTTCTGGTAAAGGCAAAATCCACAGTCAGTAAAATTGCTGAATGAGATCAATAATTCCTTGTTTGTTAGGTATCAGAATGAAGCATTCCCAAGAGACAGAAATGTGGGACCAGATGTAGTTACCATCCCAGAAGGTAAGAAATGGTGACTTTCACACTTTCTAAGAAAATCTTCAGAAATTATTCCCTCTGCTAGAAATGGCATGGCGAGAAATCAAATGCATCCAGCACTTTGAACAGTACATCACCCCCGTCTTAGTTTGGTTTCTATTTTGTATGGCTTATTTATGTCAAAAAGTTTCATTCTAAAAACCAGCAAATTGGCCCTCCCTGGTGGCGCAGTGGGTTAAAACACAGCACTGAGAATCTAAAGCTGCTTCTGCATGAGTTCAATTCCCGCCTGCCCCGGAGGTGACCACATGGTGTGGCAGACCTCTCCTGACCCGCCCGCTGCTCCCCTCAGCAGTGTACTTCGTCGATCTGCCTGTTCTGTTCCCCACTCTGTCTCTGGTGAAGCCTCTCACCACCCCTGAGCCTCTGGCCTGTACCCCAGTTCTGTATGCACAAATAAATAAATCTTTAAAAAAAAAAAAAAAACCAGCAAATTGTCTTTCACCTTCAGGGCAAGGTCTTGAGCAAATTACAAGGCAGTAGACAGAATAAGTGGTCAGGTAGTTCTCCTTAGTGTAAATACTTATCAACTCTGTTTTATAGATTATGTTCAGTAATGAAAGGAGCTTAGGTGAACCATTAAAAATCATTCTGGAAAAGGCATAAAATTAAAAAAAAATTAAGCATAATTAATGCATTTTCCCATGCAAAAAGTCTGGATCCATGTATGACTCGGTTATCTAGCTAGCTCTGTGAATTCTAGTCCACTAATCTCTTTGCATATTAAGTTATTGTGAGAATTTTTTTTAAAGATTTATTTATTTATTCATGCAGAACTGGGCTACAGGCCAGAGATGTGGAGGGTGAGAGGATTCACCAGGTACATAGTGGGGAGCAGAACAGACAGATCAACAAAGTACACTGCTGAGGGGAGCAGCGGGCGGGTAAGGAGAGGTCTGCCACGCCATGTGGTCACCTCCGGGGCAGGTGGGGATCGAACTCATGCGGAAGTGGCTTAAGCTTCATAGTGCAGTGCTTTAACCCACTGCGCCACCAGGGAAGGCCCTATTGTGAGAATTTTTTAAAAATAATATAATAGTTTATTTTTACATCATTTTGTGCATTTTTTCTATCTCAGTTGAAATCCCCATGGGCTTCCCATCACCAAATCACCCATGTGCCATCACCATAGTCCAGTGCACTTCCCTCCCCTTACCGTTTTTGATCCCATTCCCCATTTCGCCCCCATAAAATGTCTCTGGTATATAGTTGCTCATTATTATTATTATTATTCTCTCCCCTGGTCCTTTATACTCTTGCTGTGAGTGAAACCATCCATTATTTTTCCTTTTCTTTCTGGCTTATTTCACTAAGCATGATCCCTTCCAGCTCCATCCATGTTGCTGCAAAAATCATGTGTTTATTTATTTATTTTTTGGTTGCTGAGTAATATTCCATTGTGTCTATGTACCACATCTTTTTAATCCAGTTCATCCACTTTTGGGCATTTGGGTTATTTCCATGTCTTTCCAATTGTAAGTAAAGCAGCAGTAAACATGGGGGTGCAGGTATCTTTTTGAATCAGTGTTTTTGTGTCTTTTGGGTAGATACCGAGGAGTGGGATTGCTGGGTCATATGGAAGCTCCATGTTTAGCAGTTTGAGAAACCTCCAATCAGTTTTCCATAGTGGTTATACTAGTTTGCATTCCCAGCAGCAGTACAGGAGAGTTCCTTTTTTTCCACACCCTTGCCAACATTTGTTGTTGCTAGTTGTTTTAAGATGTGCCATTCTCTATTGTGAGAGTTTCAAATGTTAACTATAGTTCTTTTGGTTGGAAAGAAATATACCAAAATGGTAATAGATATATATTTTTAATACATTTTGTGTTTAGGGATGAAACCATGGGTGACTTCTAATTTTCCTACTTAGGAAAATTTCTTAACAGCTCTTCAATGGATATGTACCATTTGCAAATGAAAACAGGAAGAAAAATATTTTAAGTATATCCCAGTTTATTCTGGTAATAAATTATTCTTGTCTTTATATAATAGACCTCTAGTAACAACTTTAAACTAGACTCCTCTTTTGTTAGCCACCAGTATCATGTAATATTCATTTGGCTACCTACCCATCCAAATTAGAACCATAGTGCCAAGAGATGTAAAGCAGATTAAAACAATATCTTTTTTTTTTTTTAAAGATTTATTTATGCACACAAGAACTGTGGTACAGGCTAGAGGTGTGTATGTTGTGAGGGAGAGGGTGAGAGGATTCACCAGAGACAGAGTGGGGAACAGAACAGGCAGATCAACTGAAACACACTGCTGAAGGGGGCAGCATGAGGGTCAGGAGAGCTCTGCCGTACCATGTGGGTCACAGCCCTGGTTAGGGATGGAACTCATGCTGCAGAGGCTGCATAGTGCTGTGCTTTAACCTGTTGTGCCACCAGGAAGGGCACTGTAAAGACAGTTTAAACTTGAGATTTCTGTCTCCATGAGTTCATAGTCTCATTATGAACTATGGGTGGGGCGGGGAAAGATTAGCATATCTATGACAGCTTTAGTTAAGTGGCAAAAGAAAAAATTCAGTGAGAATTTGTTCAGGTAAGGACTGCTAACTAGATAAGAGTGGGTGAGAATAGGATACCTCTAAAGTGAGATGAAGTTAAACAGAAAAGGAAGAATAGGAGCAAGTAGGCCAGGGTGGATCATGGGAAGTGTTTTGACCAACCAATGAGAAAGCTGATGGTACAAAGAAATCAGCTGCCATGAAAAAAGGTGAGAGGTTGTGGAAAGCTTGAAGATATGTCCTCTTTAGGGAGAACCAGTAGGACACGGGGGCCAGGAAGAACATAAAATCAAAGCTAATCATCAGATTTAGGGCATGGGCAACTGAATGTTCCTGAAAGCAAAGAAGAAATGCATTTGCATTAACAATCCAGTGATGTATTAACAAGTTTCTGAAGAGACTTCTCAGTCTCGGAGAGGCAAAAAGAATTCAGCCTTATCTTTGAAGCCTACTCAAGATAATCATGAGGAATTTATTACAAAACTAATCGTGGGATGATTTTTTTGGGTAGTTCAAAGTTTGGATTTGACCTTCATTGGATTTTTCTTGTGCTTCTGATAAAGCTGAGGTATTTTATATAACAGATGAGTTGCTAGACAATCTTTAGAGATGCTGTATGAAAAAAGACCATGAGTGGCATAGGGTTAAGTTGAGGTTAAGGACTCTAGGATGGACAATGTGCAACTTGTTCAAGTGAGGTGGTTGCCAGCACTGTCGAAAAGAATATATGTAGGTGCGCCAGAGAGTTAAGATTGGAAATAACTGCAGGAAATAAAACTTCTAGAACTCTGGTGTTCTTCAGCTACTCAACTATTATTATCCACATCCAAGTCCCTGCTAGAGTATCCTTTGACCCAGAAAACTGTCTCTGCAAGTTTGGATAATATTACTGTTAAATTTGCATGGGTACCCTCATGACCTGCTTTCCTATAATTAATAGAACCTGTTTGGTTTATCTACATAGTCTTTTATCAATCTAAATCTATCAGTGGATTTTCTCAATATGGCAGTTAGACCTATATTTTCCTTATTTTATTTTTTATTTCTAAATTTTCCTTCTTTTATTCATTGACAAACATTTCCTGAGCATCTATCCTGTATCAATTAGGCACTGTGTTGAGGGCTGGATGCAACGATGAATAAGCCATTTTTGCTGCACTGTGAGGGGGCCACCCAACCTAATCTGAGATTTACATAGTGGGACCTGGTAGGGTCTAGACTAGATCTATTTTTTTCAGGTTTCATCCTTCAAGATTCAGCTTATGTCCCAATCTCTACAGAGATGTTCTTAATTTTTCTAGTTCATTTTTCTTTTCTATTCATGTTTTAGCATTAAAAGTACTGCTGGACCCATTATTCACTTCATCATCAGTTTATTTTGTTATTTCAACTGAATTGTGAGAGTGGGGAGACTGTATTAGTCAGGGTTCTCCAAGAAATAGAACCTATAGGAGATACAAGGAATCTCTAAAGAGGTAGATTATTAATGAGACTGACAAGTCCTAAGATCTGTCATTAGCAAGTTGGATAGACCAGGGCTTGAGTTCCACTTTAAAAGTAGCCTTGGGATGTAAAAAGAACTGATATTTTGGCTTAAGTCCAAAGACAAGAAAAGCTATTGTCCTACCCCAGCAGTCAGGCAGGAGGAGTTCTCCCTTATTTGAGGGAGGGTCAGCCTTTTTACTCCATTCGTATCTTTAGCGAATTGGCTGAGGCCTACTCACATTTGGAAGAGGAATCTGCTTTGCTCAGTCTACTGATTCAATGTTTAATCACATCCAAAAGCATTCTCATCAACACACAATACTGCTTGACCAAGTATTTGGGCAGCCATTAGTCCAGTCAAGTGGCACATAAAATCAGTGATTATGAATGAAGGTCTAACAATGTTGCAAGGCCCTTTAGCAGTAGTAGCATCTGACTTATATCCAGTGCCAGTCATGGAATCTTTTCCACAGTGACTGTGCCAGTGATGCATCCCTTTTGTCTAATTTTTTTTTAAATGGTGATTGTGACTCAATGCATTCATCGTATGAAGTTCTGCTACCTGGATTCTAGACCTTGCCTGTGCAAGCTCACTTTACGGAAAAATCCTCCTCTTTGTCTCTTCCTGGCTTCTGGTGGTTATTAGCAACTCCTGGCATTCCTTGATTTGCAGCTGCATCACTCCAGTTTCTGCCCCTCTGTCATGTGGTTTTCTGTGTCTCTTAATTCTCCTCCTTTTTATAAATATGCCAGTCTTCAGATTTAGGGTCTACCCAATCCATTATGACTCCATCTAAATGTTATTTCATCTGCAAAGAGTCTACTTCCAAGTCTACTTCACATTCACAGGTTATTGGAATCAGGACTTAAAGATTTCTTTTTGAGAGTGAAATTCAACCCACACCAGGTTTTAAGAGAATATCCACTGGACACAGTGTTACCCAGGACCAGGCTGAGACCTAAAACAAAGCAATATAACTATGACCTATCTAATACATAAATTGGAAACTTCAAATTTGAATTAATGCCTATTGAACTCTATGTCTATGGCAAGTCATCAATCTATTTAACTAAACATTAATTTTTGGAAAAAAATTTAATTTTAACTTTTTTTAGGTTTATATGTAAATACCTATTTTTTGTTACTTTTTTTAATTTTAATTTTTATATTTGTAAAGGTATTTATAAAATACTGTGTGGCCAAGATTTTTGACACTTCTCAATTATCCCCAGAAAGCATGAAAATTTGCCAAAACTTTGAAAGGGAAATTTTAAAGTCTTTCAAATATAATGAGGAAAAATAATGTTTTTAGAGAATGGAGTCTTAGCACATCTCAATCTATTGCATGTGATATAAGTGGGACCTCCAGCAGTAAGAGCGGCAAGGGCTTGCAGAGACCCTGCAGCTGGCCCTGCTCTTTCCACACACACGGTGCCTCCAGAGGTTGTCCAAGTTTGCAAGGCCAGTGACAAGGGAAACTATTGAAAACTGCCTTGGAAAATCCTGTAAGTAGGGATTGGCAGAGTGAAGTTATGCAGATTGAACTGGGTCCTCTGAGAACAATGGGAAGCCACAGTGGGGTTGCTAGAGAAAATCCCAGAAAAATGTTGCTATTGAACCTTGGTAGGAAAGACCTTCGTAGGTCTGTTAGTAGCAGCCCAAGGGATAAAATTTTAGATTCAGGTTTCCTAATTAAGAAAAACCACATCAAGGAAAAACAACTATATACCATCTCCCCTTTCTACAGAAAATCCTCTTCATCAAGAAATAAGAAGAGAGGGGACCTCCCTGGTGGTGAAATGAGTTGAGGCACAGTGCTGCAAAGCTGGCTGCAGCCACTTCTGTGTGAGTTCAGTCCCGGCCAGTGACCCACATGGCACAGCAGACAGACCTCTCCCAACCCGTCTGCTGCTCCTCTCAGCAGTGTACATCAGTCAGCCTGTTCTGCTCCTGGCTCTGTCCCTGATGAATCTTCTCACTGCCCGTGCATCTCTGGCCTGTACTCCAGTTCTGTATGCATAAATAAATAAATTTTTAAAAAAAACAGGGCTATGAAGAGAGTAGACAAGATCCTTTAAGGCCCTTGGCTGGAGCCAAGACAACAAAGATGTCATTGTACATCTTCCCAAAGACATCTAGCTGAACTTTCCTTTCCCTTCTGACTGTTGTTGTGCTTTGGCATATTTCAGTGATAAGCTAAATATGTTCTTTATGTCTGGGGTCACTAAGATAACCTCCAGATTTGATTTGCTAGAAGGGCTCATAGGATTCAGCATATAGCTGTGCCCATTGCTGTGATTTATTAGAGGGAAAAGATACAAAGCAAACCAGCAGAGTAAAACAGAACAAGGCATATGGAGGCCAGAGGAATTGAGGTTCAATGTACAGAGTCCTCTCCCGGCAGAGTCACACAGGATGCCCTACATTTCTCCAGCACTGTGTCATGATAACACCTGTGGGATGTCTATCAAGGGAGCTCATTAGACTGGTGATACAGGTCCCCTCTCCTAGCAAGTTCCAGACTTTTAGACAGAGAGCCGAGGAAAACATACAGTTGAGGTACAACGGGCCACAGGAATGGTGGGAGCTCTCCTGAAATCTAAGTTACCAGGTAGCGCCCAGGGCTAGCCTGGCAAAAACAAAACCAAACAGGCAAATGAAAAAAAAAAAAAAAAACACACAGGTTTTCTAAGGATCATAGTTTCAACCCTGCTCTGTTAAATCTTTGCCGCACACTGTTCCTTTGGTCACCTCCGCCTGCTTTTGTCATTTAAAGAGAAACACAACTTGAAGCCATATGACCACAGATTGCTCTTGGACAGGCATTTTAAAGAGAACCCTCCCTGGCAAGATGGCCAGGTGTCTTAGTTTCATAAAGGAGATGAGCTAGTTCAGGCACTGATGGAAGGATTCTAAGTTTCAGATAAGGTCATGATGACTTCATGAACAGAAGTCACTGGCTGTGTCCCATCTACAGTATAAATGGAAAAACTAAGTTTTTCTGTTGCATCAGGCGACACCACACTATCACATTGTCAAAGAAATGGGAGTCCTTTCTGGCAGGATGCTGCCTCAATGAGTGCTTTTACAGAGTCAGTTCCTCAGGGCTGGCGAACAAAGAGAGAAGAGTGAGGAGGAAGAAATGGATGATTAGGTTATTTTGGGGTGTCTGAATCTGAGTTAAATGTATAGCCCAGTTTCAAGGCCCACTCAAGCTTATGAACCTTTTACACCTGGTTAGATCACAAGGAACTCTGCTGATGATTCTCAGGGAGGCAAATTTAGGAGAATCAGTCAGAGGCTTCCCAGGAGTTCCTGCTCTTGCCTCAGAGACATTCATTCATTCATTCTCCCAGGGGATTAAGCACCCTGCTCTTAACAAAGGTGGTGCCTCTTGCAAGGTAAGAAGATTATTGACTGGGCAAATAGACTTTGTCCTGAAAAGGCTGACCTGCATTTCCAGACTGGTGGCTTCAACAGCTCTTTAATTCTAGCAGACCCCACATTTTTCCTTTTTCTATGTAGGGGAAAGTCTTCTGAGCCTTTGCTTCTAGTGACCGAGTGAGTGGCATTTTATCCCCACATCAAGCAATTCTTCAATACCAGTTGGGTGTCTTCCAATGTAATTCAATTCGGAGACTACCTACCCAGATGGCATCAGATCCTACAGATAAAGGCTTAATCTTACAAAAGCCTCCTTCCTACTCTCTTATCACAAACCCTTCAGATGACAGTTTCAAGTTCAGGTTGGTTATCACTGTGCTTTTGATGATCTGCTGTAGCTCAGTTGTTCCTTCAACGCCTGCCTTAGGTTCAGTTTACTGGAGGGGTTCACAAAACTAGGGAAACACTCACATTTACAGTTGACTAAAGGAGGGCACAGATGAACATCCGATGAAGAAACATTTGGGCAAGGACAGGGAGGGTCCCGAGAGCAGTAGTCTGTCCTGCACTTTGGGAAAGGTTTCACCAGAGCTCCCCTTTCTTGTGGAGAGTTTCTCCACAAGACAGAGACCTTAGTTATATTTAAAAAGCAGGCTTATTAGGAGCAGGGACAAAGAAGGACATTTGCATAGGCAGGAAGAGTTGCCCTGAAAGGGACATGTTTGCTGAGAGAGGCCTACTTGGTTGCAGGTGGTGGTGTGTGTGTGGGGGGCAGGGGGCGGGTGCTTAGGAGAGCCGCCTCCTCTGAAGAGAAGCCCTGGCAGGTACAGGTCATGGTAGACAGGACTGCAGAGGGAGTAAGAGAGTGGAAAGAAGCACAGGCCCAGGTGGGCAGGACTGCTGCCCAGGGCCAGTGCAGATACTGCCCTGATACAGTCTTTTTCTCTTGCGAGGGGCTCACTCCTTTGTTTATGCCTCCTTCTGAAACCAGCAACAATAGGAAGCTCAGTGACTAGTGTTAGGGAGACCATATCCCAGGCCCTTGTGGTAGGGCAGCTCTATGTCCCACTCCAGCAGGAAGCAGCTACAGAAAATGGACCTCATCCTTTCAACCCCCCAAAAGATTTTGGACTGGATATGGTCAGGGGAGGAGTGAGGGAGGGAAAGAAATCAAGACCCTTATCACAAGGCCCTCAGACCTCTGCCTCCATCATCACATTTCCTTCTCTTGACTCACCTGCTGTCCTCTTAGGGCTCCTGGGACTACATTGAGCCCACCCAGATATTCCACCTCAAGCTCTATGACTTTATTGTACTTGCAAAATGAGTGTGTGGCTATATTTGAGGGCAATTATTCTGCCTGTCACAGTGGATTTGGGAAAACAACAACAAAAGAAACAGTATCAGATTCAGAAAACTTCTTAGAGAGTTTGCTACATCTGGAAGGTGATAGAAACCATGACCAGAAAGGTAGAAATATATAACTTAGAACAAGTGGTGAAGTACAAACATTGCAGGCTGTACTGAGAAAGACACAGAGGAGGCTTGCTGAACTGTACCCCTTCTGTGATATTAGAAAAGAAATGCTGAAGAAGCTCAACTTTGAATTGGGAAGACTAACGAAGTTCCTCCCTCATTAGCCCACAGGCTGTTTCTGCTAATTGCAGGAGGTACTGGAACATAAGTTGTCCAGGTGGGAAATACAGAAGCCAACCCTCAGATAAGACTTCAAGTATAAGGAAGATTCCAGAGGGAAAGAACCCCTGACCCCGAGTCAGGGAAGTGGTTAGGAAGCCAAGGGACAATGGTTTTTAATCTGGCACCATTACTAATGTTTGGGCTTAGTCCTGGGTAAACTGGCACTGGTACAAAACATACAACTCAGGTAGATTCCTGGTGAGGTGTTAGGTCACTGGGCCCTTTATACACAACCTCCACATGGGCCGGTCCTATCATCCCTTTGCAGCTTGAGGCAAGGGACTCCTGATGCCAGAGAAAGGCCACGGGCTACCAAGCGAGCTTTACAGTTCCAGTGATGGTCTTGTAAAGTGGTAGCCATGGGGGGTTTGTGTGGCTGGAACGCTGACACAAAGGTACACAGAGGTAACTAGCCTCACCACTGGAATGGTTTCACATGGAGTCTTCCCCCACCCCTCCTTCCACATGGTTATTCTACCACAGTTAAGAGAGTCAGGAAGAACAGGACCAAGATGAGTGCACCTTTAATGCTTCTGCACTTGTATCTTGGGACAGAACAGGATGTTTATGATATCAGGTTTCAAGACTTCTGTGTTTTAAAACACTCCTTTGAAGACTAGTAGGCATAAATTTTCACTTTGTGGACTTCCTTGTCATCACATTCTCTCTGTTTGTTGTAGTAATAGAAAGTGTTGTCCCTTCTCTGAAGTTTCTTCACATATCCTGTCTCAGGCCAACGATCTACCTGCACATTGAAAACCAGAACACACATACTGTGATGCCAGTTCTATTTTTATGTATTATTTTACTATCAAATAGTTAAAAGTACCACTTATGTTGAAAAATTAAAGTTAAAAATACTCTAGTTCTTAGAGAGTGTCTCTCTCTCTCTCTCACACACACACACAGAGAACACATCTGAGTTTGCACTGAGTGTGGGTTGCACACTGTAGAATTCACTCAAGGTGTCTCTCTAGAGTACAACTTCTACATTTAAATTTTTATTCAATTGCTCTGTACTCAAGGTGAAAATGTTCAAACTCTTTTTTATGTTTAAACAAAATATTTTAAACATTATTACTTCCTAGCCTACAAAAATAACACCCAGGAGGAAATGAGGGTGAGGCCAAGCTTCCCTTTCTGTACCTCGCTTCATATGCTCCAGTGACTAAAGGCGGCAGCTGGGAGGAACATACTCAAAGGGCCTGTTCTTCCTCACCTCCATGTTGCCAAGGCAGCTTGAGACTCAATATTCATTTATTTATTTATTTATTTATTATTTTAAAAGATTTATTTATTTGTGCACTCAGAACTGGGGTACAGGCCAGAGATGCAGGTGTGGTGAGAGGCTTCACCAGAGACAGAGTGGGGAGCAGAACAGGCTGATTGCTGAAGTACACTGTTGAGGGGAGCGGTGGGTGGGTAGGAGAGGTCTGCTGCGCCATGTGGTCACCTCCAGGGCAAGGATCGAACTCATGCTGAAGTGGCTTTAGTTTCTTAGTGCTGTGCTTTAACCTGCTGCGCTACCAGGGAGGGCCTGACTCAATTTTTAGTAGAAATTTGAGGTCAAGAATATAGTTCTTAGACTTCTCACCTCCAATCATACCCCACTTTTCCCTATGTGACCTTTTTATTTGCTAAATTTATGGTTTGGCTTATCTAATTTGAACATTTTCTTCCCCTTTTTTTCCATATTCATGTATGTGTTCTTGATCAGTTCAATGAATTTCTGTTGTTGTGAGATATGTTTTTCTTTGTGAATTTTGAGAGTTACAATCTATCATTGTCAAAAGCCCCTTATTCAGGATTCATGATTTGGAATCAAACCCTATTTTTCATCACCATCTACAGCCAGAAGGTCTTGGCTTCTCCTCATGCCCTTTATAAAGCACAACTCTCACTTGGAATATGACTACACCATGAATACAAAGATATACATCTTTTTTCTCTCTCTCTTTTTTAAAGATTTATTTATTTATGCACACAAGAACTGGGGGACAGGCCAGAGGAGCAGGGGCTGAGAGAATTGAGAGGATTCACCAGAGACAGAGTGGGGAGCACAACAGGCAGATCCACTGAAATACACTGCTGAAGAGAACAGAGAGTGGCAGAGGAGAGGTCTGCCATGCCCTGGGGATCCAACTTGTGCTGCAGTGGGTGCAGACAGCCCCACAGTGCTGTGCTTTAACCTGTTGCACCACCAAGGAGGGCCCAGTCTTTTATTTTCTAACAACACAATTGTATTTTCTTCTCTTGTCTCCTTTATTTAAGAATGAGTAAAATGGGGAACAGCATTATCTGACAAGCTTTGACTGGTATCTGACATACATTTGAGAAAAAAGCAGCCATTCCATCTCTCAGCTCAAGACTGCCTTCTTTTGCTTCTGTTACTCTCAGCAGGGAAAGTAAGGTGTTTCCAAGTCACCATCTTTTCCTCTCACACCTAGTGGAGATTCCCGGGAACTATGTCATTAGTGAAGAAAATGTACAATAGTTGCTTCTTTGAGACATTCACAGCCACTTAATATGGAATGAGTCTCCTACAGTCTATTGGTTCCCTGCTTAGCTGCCTCCAGACAGTTTTCATTTTATACCTTTGCTATTTTCATAATTTTTGTTCTTGGCTTTTACTTGATCTCTCCTGTTTAATCTAGGAAGCAGTTGTCCTTAGGGAAGGAGACATGGAAGTACTCAGAACATTCATAACGATGTGTGTAAAGACATAAAACTTGACCCAAGTCCTTCAGAATACAGCATACTGGTGAAAATAAACCAAACTAGGCAAATCTCTGGCTACAGCCCCTCCCATTCTTTAAAGTTCAAGGTAAAGGCCCGTGGAACATGAAGTTCTTAATGGCAAACGTGGCTGCGGGGAGGAGGCAAGGATTGTCTCTAAAAGGAAGTAATTTATTTTCCTCTAAATCTCTGTTGCTTCTTATAAGACATGCATACTTTGACTTGCATTAGTATTTATTGCTCTTCTACTTAATATTCTTCAAGATTGTAAGAATTAATAAAAGCTCGACCCTCCCTTGTGGTGCAGTGTGTTAAAGCGCAGCCCTGTGAAGCTATCTGCAGCCGCTGCAGCACAAATTCCATCCCCAGCCAGGGAGCTGACCCACATGGCATGGCAGACCTCTCCTGACCTGTCCTCTGCTCCCCTCAGCAGTATATTTCAGTAGTTCTGCCTGTTCTGCTTCCCTCTCTGTCTCTGGTGAATCCTCTCACCCCCTGCACTTCTGGCCTGTACCCCAGTTCTTGTACGCTTAAATAAATAAATCTTTTTAAAAAGAATTAATAAAAGCTATAATTTCTTAAGCACAGTTTAGTGCATTCACTAAACACATTATGGAGTTTCACAATGTCAGGCACTTTACATTTATGAGTTCAGTTAATTCCTGGGACAATTTTCTAGCAATAACTGCAGTCACCATATCAGAGTTGCGCTAAGTGAAGTTTACGAACTTTGCTAAAGATTGCCCAGCTACTGAAAGGGACAGCTAGGGGCAAACCTGGGCAGACTGTCCACCCTATACTCATACCACCAGCCCATTAAACTTCTTGGCATTCACTTATATTTTTATCTTCGAATGTGCCTGGCACAAATATTTGCACATTGCAAATATTTACTGAAATGAAGTAAAAAGAAATTTCATTTTTGCCAAGTCATATAAGAAAATCAGTTGGCTCTTTCCATCACAACTGATATTCTTGCTCTCATTCTCTCAGACTTTGGGGACTTCCTCTTGAAGAAGGATCTTTGTGTTCTCATAAATCTGATTTTATCTCAGACACAACAGTAAGGTTTAGGGGTGTGGTTGCAGCCTAACCAAACACATTGCCTGTATATCCCTGAAATAGTAAATGGAGAGCAAAGAATAGAATGAATGAAAATATAGACATGAAAAATCCACACATGAATTAGCAGCTAAAGATAAAATAATTAAAATTTAAAAATCAAGGTAATAGTAAGCACAGTGTTGTAGCTCCAAGCTTAAAAACTAAAATACACTTATGAATACTATACGATATTCCCTAATCTTAAAAACTGAGTCTGCTAGCATCCTGTAGATTAAATGACAAAAAAAAAAAAATATATGTTGTAAACTGATACCATGTCTAATCTAATCTTGTCTTTGCCTGGTCCTTGGTCTAATTTTTGTAAAGCAAATCCAATTTACCCCTCAAGAGAGTCTGAAATTCACAACTAAAGTCAGGAGTTGCTCTCTAACAGATTTTTGCCACCTAATATTTAATAATTTATGGTCATTTATAATTCATGGTTAAAGTTTTTAAGAACTCGGAAAGAAATAATGTATAGCAAATGGAATATCTTATAAGCTAAGAATTACCTAAACAAGGGGCAAAGACTCTGCTTATGGTCTACCACAAAAGATTAATTTATGAAAGCACATAGAAAACACAGACTGTTTTTTCACTGAGAGTCTTCCCCTAGTCTCAGTGAAAATTACTCTTCTGGGCTTCAGTTTCCCATCAATAAAATGAAAATGTTAGGATGAATTTCCCTTTTGATTATTCTCTGGTTCTGTGTTTTAACACTTTTTTTTATTAACCAACCAGCAAAGTCATTTTGAGTTCATGTTTGTAGAGGCAGGAATCTTACCATAGAAACTTGTTTCACTTGTTTATATTCAATTTCATCCCGATAGCCTGCTTGTTGAAATCTGTAAAGATTTTCTATCTCTTCTGTCCACTTTTTGGCACGATGTATTGATTTTGGTTTCACATCAGAACTAGCCATGGCTACAGAGGTCTTATTAGCAATAATTTCTGAAAAATGTTAAAATACATTAATAGATAATAGTGACCATTTTGATAATCCCTTTAAGAATGAACAAGATTCGTATATAAAAATTTGGTGGCCTAGGGGATTAAGTCTCAGGACTAAGAAGCTCTCCATAGCCACCTCTGCAGGAGTTTGCCCCCCAGCCAGAGAGGAAGCTGACCCACAAGGCACAGCAGACCTCTTTTGTCTTACCCACTGCTCCCCCCAGCAGTGTATTTCAGCAGCTCTGCCTGTTGTGCTCCCTACTCTTCTCTGGTGAATCACTACAGCTGCCTCCCCCCCATACTGGCCCCACCCTCGCCTCTGGCTTATACCCCAGGCCTTGTATGCATAAATAAGTCTTTTTAAAAATTGGAATTAAGGGCCCTCCCTGGTGGCACAGCGGGTTAAAGCACAGCACAAAGAAGCTTAAGCCACTTCCGCATGAGTTTGATTCCCGCCTGCCCCAGAGGTGACCACATGGCGTGGCAGACCTCTCCTGACCCGCCCACTGCTCCCCTCAGCAGTGTACTTCGTTGATCTGCCTGTTCTGCTCCCAGCTCTGTCTTTGGTGAATCCTCTCACCCTCCACATCTCTGGCTCGTACCCCAGTTCTGTACGAATAAAGAAATCTTAAAAAAAAAATTGGAATTAAGAACCCCATCAAATATACTAAATTTAATATAATTCTAAGGTCAGATGGGTTCATGCTCTATTTTGGAAACCAAATAAAAGGGACCCTTATACATATGTTGAGAGGTATTCGTTTCTTCATTAAATAAAATGCACTCAGAGTTATGATGTCCCAAATGCTCTTTACCTATTCTAATGATGTAGGCAAGAGCTTATATACTTCTGAAGCCACACTCTTATTTTAACTATTTGGTAGATTGTAAAAATATCTTACCACCATTTCATTAAATCATATTCAAATCTGCATACTCCTTTCCCCCTTTTATTCTCCCCCCCTAAAAAATAAATCAGTCTTCTGTTTAGCAAACAGTGGTTTTTTCTTCTTCTTTCATTTTTAACTGTTTGAAGTCATCCCAATCACTGTGGTTTCTTCACGCAGGAATCTGTGGCCCAGCTCCTGTGATGGCCGCATGGGAGAAGGTCGAGGAACACCAGGTCCGTCTGTGAAGGCAGGGTGGCTGTCACAACACTGAGGTCAGTGATTTTAAAACCATGTAGGAGATCACCAAGAGCCTCTGAAATTCAAATATTTAATTCCAGTTCCTGTTGTTGTCCAATCACCAAACTTATACAGGCAGTTTGTCTAAGACTTAATCTTGTTTTTTAGTTACTTCCTATTCTGTTAGCAAAATCTGTCAGTCATTTTAGTTGAAATAAAGTGCTTGGAATTTCACCATAATTCCTTGAATCTATTCTATTAAAATACATTTCCATTGGTTAAAATACATTAGAATCAGATTTCATAAAGTAAAATCTATAAGTGAATCTGTTAAAAAAATTTCAGTTATAGTTATGTTGTGTTCATTATGTTAAAGAGGTCAAGACATACATTAACGTACAAAAAAAGAAAGGGCAAAATAAAATTATAGCAATTAGAAATAGCCATCTTTAGTATCACGTGAATATCATTCCAAACAATTGATGAGGTAGCAGAACAGAGTTAGAAAAGAAAAAGAAATGCTTTTACAAGTGTAATCAACTTAGCTTTACATGGGAGGGAAAGAAATGGAAAGAACATGGATAATATTACTGAATTTCAGGTAAATATTTCTTCAATATGAAAGAAACAGCCCAAGAATTCCCTCAGTGGTTAGTATAAAAACATAATGGAGGCTGTTAGGAAGTTAAATCATTTGTTTGAACTCCATGTATATATAAATCACACACAAGTACCAATTAACTCTCTTCCATGAAAAGAAAACTGGTTTTATTGCTTCTGCTAACATCCTCTACATTTTTGATGTATCACTTATTTAACATTCTAAAATATGGCATTTATAGTCTATTCCTAAAATATAATTCTCATAGTTGTTTGAATTTAGCTCCAGATTTAAGTAAAATTAAAAGGATGTTATTTGAGTCACAATTTTTACTTTGATGAAAAGTAGCAACTGCCTAAATGAAGAAACCATTAATATTGTTGTTTGCATTCTTTCAAATGTGCATATCACATAACTATCCCAAAGAAAATTAAGATATTGTTAACATTTGACTTATTGTCAATCATTATTAATTTAGGTTCAGGTTTATGTTGTATTTTAAGATAGTGAGCTATTATGTTGTTATATAGATTTATGTAATTTAAATAAATTAGGAATACCTGGCAAAACAATAAATAAGCCATATTTTCATGAATTCTTTGTCCTTCATTCCATTCATTTGAATGAGAGGATTACTACTTCATTGCTATACAATACACTAAAAAAGTGATTTGGACATATATGGCACAGCTTTATATAATCTATTAACACATATACTCATCTCTATAATATTATATGAATATATAATACATATGTATTTATAAAAAGACATCAAGAAACATAAAAGGAAATAAGTGTAAACTCATTAAAATATTTTCAAAATTAGTCATTTTTTTAAATGAATTTAGTGGCTTTACTATAATGTTTTTACAGATGAAGCATATTTTCTGAAAGTACTGGTGTAATCTTAATTTTTATTTTACCCAAGTCATTTTTGCTTTAGGTGTGGTATTTTGATATATAGGCTTTATTTGCTCATATTCATCCAAAAATATTCTCCTGAATATCATCTGTTTAACCTGTCGCTGTCAAACAATAATAGTCAAGTGTGTTATACATATAAAAATACTACATTTACTAGAGGAGCAGAAAATATGCTGCATTCAGTTGAACTACTGGTGATATTGCCAGTTTTCTCAGTAAAAAAAAAACAAAAACATCTTTTAGATGCATCAGATATTTAAAAATTGTGTTGCCCCAAGATATCTAAAGGGAACAAGAATGTCTTCACCATTAGGAATGTTATTGACTACTAAAATATACTATGTATACACTATGTATATGGCAGAGAGGGAGTCCTTTAAAATTTCTACTTATTAAAAACAATGAAATTAACATTGGGACAGATAAATTTAAAGGGCCTTGATGAAATATTTCAGTGATTCTGGGGCATTCAAAGGCCGTATTGATTCTGCTGATAACATTCAGCATTTTAATATTTCATCTTTAACTGGCCCTTGTTGCAACAATTGATAAAAATACCTTTGCACTCCACAGCGCTAAGTTGTATTTGCAGAAGAAGAAATTTGCAAAACTCAAATTTTCTTAAAGTAGTATTAGGATTTATATAGGTATTAAAAAATACACCAATATCCAATCTTGGTTGCAATTTAATCTAATGGAAAGCTTTGATGTAGTCAGTCATCTCAAACTCCCTTCTGTATGAAAATCCTTTTTACTCTGGAAAGCGCTTTGACTCTTAATCGTATTAAATGCCAACAGTAATCGTGTCCCTTATATTCCATTTCTTTCCCATTTTATTTTTGTTTTTTCCTGTTTCTATATGCAGCAGGATAAGCGAGAGGTGGAGCCCATTCGCATCAGATAACCTTGGTCAATTAATATCCCAGGCCTTTAGTTTGCTGAACTGTAAAAAGATATCATTAGTTTCTAATGCCCTCAACTTTTACAATTTTTGTGATTCTATTGAAAAACAAAATTGTTTTCCAGCATAGACCAGGTGTGTAAATCTACATTTATACAGCTTAAAGCCACGCCTTTTGGGGCGCACGGCCCCCCTCTCCCCACTACCCTTAACGGACAAACGTGACTTGTCCGGTTCCTTAAACATTTTCTTTTTTGCCATTAATTACCAATTGCGTCTGTAAAATCTGCATAAAGAAGGCTGAGATGGACAAATTATGCTAGAAACCCGGAATCGAGGCCCCCTAACGCCAAAAGAGGAGCCGGGGAACCATGAAGGTACTAGAGAATCACACTCTGGATCAGATAAAATCCCTTCCCTAAAGGCAGCCGACTGGAAACCTGCAAACTGGAAAAACAGCAGAACCAACAGGTAGCACCCGAGAGGAGGCAGGACCTGGGCTTCCGGGGCGGGCAGGCCAGGGCCCTGCGGAGACGAGTCCACCCACCGCTGGGTCCAGCTCTCGGTGGTTCCCCTCGCTCTACCTCTAGTCGTTGGGGTCTCAGGGTCGCCGGGGCACCCCGTTAGGAGCTCGTAGGAAAGTGCTAGTCTTCTCCACTAGAGATTCTTGAACTAGGCAATGAGAGGCCAACTGTTGGCGCCTTGGCAGCCCTAACGTCTCCTAGCAACGTGCGGCACCGCCCAGACGCCTAGCTCGCGTAGGCCCCGCCCTCTCCAACTGGGCCTTTGTACGCAGGCGCGGGAACTTGGCTGTGCTGGACCCTACCCAGGTTGGAGTGTCCAGGTTGATCCAGGGTGGGAAATTTGCAAGATCTCACCCCTATAAAGAGGTGCACAGAGGTGGGTGTTATTTGCACATCGTCAAACAGAATCCTAAGAAAGTGGGGAACAGAGACCATTAGCGTTTCTGACTCTTGATAGTATATACCTCCTTTGCTCCACCCCTTTTCATTTTGTTGGAGTTAAACCAACCAGAGCCGAGCACAGTGCCTAACATGAAATAAACGACAGCTATAATTATTTTTCTATCATTACCTTCGCTATTATATTTGATATACTCTATTTTCCTAAACCCTCTGAATGTATTTATTTCATCAGCCTGGATCGCTCTCTGAAATCTAGACTTGTATGAAGGTATTTCAGCATCTAACAAAACAAACCCCATGCAAACGCCTCCCCCCCAAACCTGTTCCTTCCACAGTCTTCCCTTTTCAGTAGATTGTCCCTAGAATCCACACTTTCTCTTGTCCTCAATTACCATCCCTCAGCAAAACTTGTTGGCTTTACTGCTCCCATCCAGCAAAGCCATCATCATCCATTCTCGGTCCCTTAATACAGTAGTGCCTAGTAGACTTTCTTGTCTCCCACAATCTATTCTCAACACCAATAGCATGATCCATTTAAAGCACAAATCAAATTATGTCATTTGTTCTGAGTTCTGCAAACTGTTTTCTATTTAAAGTAGCAAAAATCAACAAAACTCTGCAGGACTTGTAATTCCTCCTTGCTTTGTAGAACCGAGTCACTCTCTCCAGTCATGCTGGCCTCCTGGCTTTTCCTGGCCTGTGGCCCAGGGCCTTAGTTATAGCTGCTCCTTCTGCCTGGAATGACCTTCCACCATTAATCCTCTTGGATTAAGTCACAAACAAATATACTTTTTAATATATAATATCTCAATTGTATACTTCTAGTGTGATATTTATTTCTTTTAAAAAGGATAGCATTTTAAAAGGTGCTATTTTAAAAACAGCACAGAATAGTAATTTTTTAAAGACTTATTTGTTTATTCATATAGAACTGGGGTATAAGCCAAAGGTGCAGGGGTGGCGAGAGGATTCACCAGAGACAGAGTGGGGAGCAGAACAGGCCAACTGACGAAGTACACTGCTGAGGGGAGCAGTGGGTGGGCTAGGAGAGGTCTGCTGTGCCATGTGGGTCACCTCCGGGGTGGGGCTCGAACTCATGCTGAAGTGGTTTTAGCTTCTTAGTGCTGTGCTTTTACCTGCTGCACCACCAGCGAGGGCCCAGAATAGTAACTTTTAAGACATACTTTATATTGACAATTTGTAAGTACATAAAATAACCTATTCTATAGTGATTTCACAACAAAGACATATCTACTTGTTGTTAGTCTTACTGAGACAGAATAAATCAAGGATTTAGAAGTTCACAGAGTTGGACCTCCCTCGTGAGGAAGTGGTTTAAAGCACAGCATGACAAATCTAGCCACAGCCAGATTTGTTTCAACATAAACTGGATTCCAGGCCAGGGAAGTGGCCCACAAGGTATATAGACTTTTGTCTCACCCACTGCTTCTCTAAGCAGTACATTTCATCAGTCTGCCTGTTCTGCCCCCCACTCTGTCTCTGGTGAATCCTCTCACCACCCCTGCACCTCTGGCCTGTAACCCAGTTCTGTATGCATAAATAAATAAATCTTTAAAAATATGTTCACAGAGCTTTGGGATTGCTGGAAGACAAGGTCCCAATAGGAGAATAAGAAAACAGCAGTAGCAGATGCCACTGACCACATTTTGCAGGTTTTTTTTTTTTTTTACTAGTATCCATATTATCTATAAAACTGAGCTTCTTTTGCAAACCTGTTCTGTATGTACCTGAGGAATCAAAGGCTAGTAAGTGTCTGTGTCTTCCTGTAGAAAAGCCAAGTATATGACTACTTTTTTGAAGAGTGTACAGCTATGGAATATGATTACCCACCTTCACTATTTTCTATCAGAATTTTCCCTTTCTCCCTTTATTCTTTGTGCTATGGCCATTGTGGAATGAAGAGAGGATATGTAAGTGAACAAATGAACAATTGTGAGCATTGCCTTCAACCTGTCTTTTCCGGAGCTCCAAATCTTATCAGAGGTAAACATACTGGATTTTCTACCAGTCTTACTATAGAATTTGCCTTTAGTTTTTAAAATTTGTCTATAGGTATGGACAGTCTAGCTATAGGCAGCACTCTTTTATTCTATGAAATACCATCTTACACTAAATCAAAGGTGTAGGAAATAGTCTATTAGCAGACTGCTTAACTCAAACTAGTGATAAGTATGTCTATACTTCTCTCACCCCTCTTCTTTCCTTCCTCCCCTATTCTTCTCCTACTCCTCATCCCTTTTTCTCTTTAACATTTGCGGTCCAAGAAACCAAGTCTGGGAACTGCAGTCTGGAATACACAGGCCAAAGACATACTTGAGCTTGTGTGTTCAAATGAACCCACATGTGGCATGCTTATAAATACAAAAGGCAGGACAAGTCCACATTCAGCACCACTTTATGCAATTGAGGCGTTTAGTCAGTGCAGTACTGATTGCTGGGAAAGTTTTAAGCAGGGATTGGTGGAATTTCAATCCTGGGTGGGCCTTGCCAAGCCTG
The DNA here is from genome assembly GCF_000260355.1 of Condylura cristata. Lineage (NCBI taxonomy): Eukaryota > Metazoa > Chordata > Mammalia > Eulipotyphla > Talpidae > Condylura > Condylura cristata. The sequence continues at coordinate 18,997,304 of NW_004567131.1, read as the reverse complement.
CTTGATTTCCTTTTCTTTTCCTTGGACTGGCCTGGGCATACCAGTATTTGCTGGTTAGTCTGGTTGGTTGGGGCCCACCCTCAAATAGAAGCACTTGTCTGGACTCGGAATACCTCCAATTTTATTTTCCTTTCTCATGTTACTTATAACATTTAATGAGAATGTGTATTTTAATACAACAGTACCAAGGTTGTAGGGGCATGTTGATATTCTTTGTGGGTGGCAATCTGATTCTATATCTCCCTAGTTAGAATTCATTGTGTTGTCTCCAAATAGATTGAAAACTACTTGAAGGCACAGCTTTGTCATTTTTCATATAGTTGCTTTGGTGGTTAAAGCACTAAAGATAACGGCCCCATCACCCTACTTTTTCTCCCTCTTATACATACATCGACTTTGCTTAAAAAAAGAACTCTTCGGGGTGGGGGAGTGAGAATGAAATGCTAGTGCTCAGAGCTACATCCTTGATCTCTGCCAGTGCCCAGGTTCTGGCTACTATAGCGAATCTGTTACAGGGCAGGGAGAGGGGCACCACTGAACCCCCAAACCTGCCTGCACCCTAAAATCTGTCCCACCATAGAGATGGTGGTATTAAAAATCAAAAGGGACTGTGACAGGGTGGTCCCTAGGAAAAGGGGAAGTTCCAGGTTCCCTACCCCACCCATAAGTAGGGTGGAGCTGAGAAGAGAAAAAGGAAGAGAAGGAATCAGAGGAAGAAGGAAGCAGGATGGAGAGCCAGAAGGAGACCTGAGGAAGCCACATGGAGCAGAGAGCATTGATGAAGAAACCGTGCTAGTTTCTTGGCCCTGGACTGGTTGAAAGAAATGTGGTGAGAGACCCGTGGGGAGGTGACTATGGTGTTTATATTGATTGTGATTTTGCTCTTTTCCTCCTAGACTTGTCTGGCCATTTCTGACCCTTTTCTATGGGTCTGGGCCAGAAGGTGCTTTAGTCTTGTGGCAGGCTTTCAGGCCTTTGGATCAATCCCTTTCGGGTTGACTTTTACCCAGGAGGGGATGGGTAGCCTCAGGTGTCTGATTTAGGGTAGCCTCAGGTGTTTGCTTTAGAAACGATATTCTTTGGCTTATGTGTTGAATACTCACTGTATTAAAGTTCGTTTCCATTAAAGTCTTACATGTTTTGTCTTGATGGGCCGGATGGCAGAACCCATTTAGAGCAGGCAGGTTTGGGGGTTCAGTGGTGCCCCTCTCCCTGCCCTTTAGCAATTCCATCAACCCGACTAGAAGCCTCAGGTTTAAACCACTAACACCCGCCGTCTGCGCTGACCGGAAGCTGCTTGGCGCTCTCAGGCCCGCCTCACCTATCCCCTAAGGGCTCCGTTGATTGGCGGTGGCTGCTCCTGCCTGTCCAATGGGGAGGCGGCTGCTGTCTCCCGGAAGTAGCGGCGGGGCTGGGAAGGTGTTGGGGTTCTGGAGCTGGTGCGCAGACTCAAACGCAGGGCTTGGCTGCAGCTATGAGTTCCTTCGAGGGACAGATGGCCGAGTATCCGACCATCTCCATAGATCGTTTTGACAGGGAGAATCTGAGGGCCCGCGCCTACTTCCTGTCCCACTGCCACAAGGGTGAGTGAGTCCAGCGCGCCGCCGCCGCCCAGCCACCCGGGCTGCGCGGATTCAGTTGCTCACGGGACTGGAGAGGAGGAGATGAGCTCAGAGCAGTTTTAGGGGGACCAAGGGAGTGAACAGCAACTGTGCCTTTTCCCAGGGTGGCTTTCTTACACTTCTCTGAAATGTTATTTCTTCACCTGGAACAGCGACTGCCAATTGTGCCTACACCGATGGAGAGGAGCTGTGATTAAGCACAATGTTCGCATCTTTTGAAGGTTCCTAGCGAGCCCGTGGTCCGAGGTTGACGAGGATTCTTCAGCCACATTCTCATTTCCATGTTATAAAGACTAGTTTCAGATTACATTATGCCACCCCCTTGTATTAGTCGATATGCACTCAAACCAAATAGCTTATCTGTAAACTGGTAAGTGCAAGCTCCTTTTTAGATGGTCTGTCCACATCCTATATAAAGGATTCATTTTAATCTAGAGGCAGGACGCGGCTTTCCTCACAGAAGGCAGGTCAGGCAACCAGAACTGGACACGATTAAAGATTAAGCCTCGAGTGTCACTCCTAGTAAGATTTCCAGAGCAAGGCTGAACTCTGGAGCTGTTTACCTGGAATGCCACTGATTTTACAACCGTTTTCCATTTTAAACATGTTAAATTGACTAATATGACTCTGACTTTGCCTGTAACAACAGTTTTAATTTTCATGATGGTAATCAGTGCAGTTTTTGGCTTGGATCAGGGATGAAGATTAACTGAAGCTCTCTGGTAGCTGCCTGCTGGAGTGGGGACTTTCAGAATAACTTGAATAGGATGCTCCCAACCACTCTTCTGGGATGTAACAAACGTGCACATACCTATTGCAGGTTGTAATTTTAAAGTAAATCACATTGTAGCTGGATTCCCCTCCGCACTCCTCCTTTAGTAAAAAGCTCCTTTAGACTGCAAATTAGAAGTGGAATTAAATTCTAAACACCTTTGTGGTATCTCTTCCCTCTCCTAATGATTAACCATTAACTACCTGGACCTGCTTTTGTGGGAACTTGGAAATGTGAAGTCCTGTCCTTTCCTTGTATAATCCCAGCACTCCAGCCATTCAGGGACCTGGTTTTTGGAAGGCGCTTATTCTGCCAACTCTCTCATTGGCAAGCTAGAATACACTCCTCTGTGTAAAGACATTTCTTGTGGTTCAGAATTTGGCTTTCTGGGTGCAAGCAAAAGATCCAGTTTGCTGTTCGCATTAAACCGCTGCCCTTCCTCACAGGATTGGCATAAAAACTGTTAGTTCTGTGTGTGGACTCAATAGCTCTCAGGTGATGTAAACTGAGATTAAGCCTGGAGTGTCACTCCTAGTCAGACTACTAATGATACCTATTGAGCAAAGCCTAACCCCCTTTTTTTGATTTGTTAAATTGTTCTGGGAGCTTCCTTTCACTGTCTTTCTGCTGTGTCTTGAGGATGTTTTTACATTTTTGCTTTGTTTTTCATTGACTATCCCTTGCTGGGTGGGGACATCTTACTTAATTATTAAGTTTTATGTTGTTCACTGAAGTTTCTGAACTCAAAATGTGATACCCACGGCGACGGTGTGCTTAGAGGCTTGCTTTCAGGTCTAGGAGGAGTGAGTTTGGAGGATGTAGCATAAGCCCTGACAGTTGGGTTTTCTCTTTTTGTAGCTTTCATGCTGAGATACCCACTTCAAAGTGGGCTGTGCCAGCCACACAGGACCTGGTATAGAGCAGGCCTCCCTCCTAACTGTGCCTTTGTTTTAGAGATGTTGGTTAGTTTCAGTACCTACTCTAGTCTTGCTGTTTTTCTCTTACTGTTCTCTATTTTATGATTTAAATGCATCTACAGTGAGGTCTGTAGAGCCCTTGGCCCCAATAAAAGAATACTAGACCCTGTGCTCCCTAATTTTTTCTCTGTCTCTTTCCTCCCCCACCCCATTTAGTTGTTTGGCTCCAGGTGTGGAGGGTAATCCCTCTCCTCCACCCCAACTTGGGGTCAACATACTATTTATTTATTTTGAAAAAACACTTAGTTTTTCAAAGCTTCCTGATGGTTGTAGCTGAAGGGCATCTTGCCATCACATTAAGAATCCCCAGAGCTCATCCAGCTGCAGTTGCTTATTAATAGGCAGAGACCAGTATAAAACAAATAATTCATCTAAAGGGATTTGTGAGATTAACATTATTAGCATCACCCATTTTTGTACTTTCTGGATCCCAAATCTGTTCTTTGGACAGGCTTTACTAAGCATCAGTAAGGTCTGGCGGAAGAGAAGGGACCTGGAACTTGAGATAATGGCCTAGGGGTGAGGAGGACCCTTTCACCGTGGGCTGATGATGATTTACTGTGGTCTGGGGACAGAGATCTGGAGACTCTGGGTGCAGTTCTAGCAGCCCAAGGCCAACTCATCATCTTCTCTTGGCTGCCAGGCCTGTGATGATGGGAGGCAGTTTTAGATGGAGCCACTGCAAAGGGCTGACTTAGTGTGGGAGAATGTGTTTGTTGGTGATAATTAGATTGATTAGGACTGGTTTGATATAACTAAATAATTCGAAGTGTTTTGCCATTGTTAGTTAGGCCTTAGTTTGCTAAAGTTTCAGAATGAATTAGAATACACTATATATTTGATGTGCTATTTGGTGTGCTATTTGATGTACTGTTGGACTTAACTTTCCTTAAATGCCACCTTTTGTGTCTGTTAATTTGCGCCACAGAAAATTTTGTGTGGGTAGAAATTCTCCACATTTCGACTGAATAATGGCTAGGGACCAAGAAGATAATTAGAAACCCTTGTACTAACTTGAGCCTTAATGGTTTTGTCGAGGATTCCCTAGGATTAAGCTTGAATTTCCAGATGGGCTAACTTAAATGACTAGACTTGAATAGGTCACAGAGAGATTGACCACAGGTTGGCTGGGTTGAGGTCAAAGGAGAGTAAAGGAAATTGCTGGAAGCCATTCCGAAATGAGTCCTTGGTCATTCATTGCTTTGTGGCTACTCAAAACCATTTAAACACTGTCCAAAGATAGAAGGGATCATTGTTGTTTTAAAAAATTCCTGATGGCTACAGGTGATCAACTTTTAGAGATTGCTGACGAAATAGATTCAAATAGATTCTTCACTGTCTAAAGCCGCTGATGGCCTTTATGAATCAATTCTCTTATAAAAGTGAACCTCTCATATGATTTCTTTTAAAAGGAAACTTAAAAGGAGCAGACAACTCAATTTTCTTGGGCAAAGGAATCCTGTGGAAAAATAATACATTTATGATTGTTGCTTCTTTTGTTTTCAGATCACATGAAAGGATTAAGAGCCCCTTCTCTGAAAAGAAGGTTGGAGTGCAGGTAATTTGTTTTGCTACTTATTTGGGTGTTTTTAAAGTAAACATTTTCATTGTGCTGAATATGTACAGAAAGTGCATACATTGTGAAGGACAGATGAAGGAACATTTACAGTACATCACTATAGCTGCCACCCAGATCAAGACCTAGAAGAGCAGTCTCCTCTGACAAACCTTCCAGCCTGAGCCCTCACCCAAAGGTCATTGGTTCTGACTTTTGTCATCATGGTTCAGTGTTGGCTATTTCTGAACTTTATATATACAAACTAATACTGAATAGGGATTTCTGTTTTCTTTCACTTAAAATATTTGTCTGATTCATCTCTGCTATTGGTTATAGCAGTCGTTTGTTCTTACATCTTTGTATGATGTGTATAATTGACTGTTTGTTACAAAGAATCACATAAGCTTGTTGGATCTTTTCTTAAAGCTGAACTGTTGCATGTTATTTCTGTAGCCACTGCCTCAATCTAAATTCTGAGCCTAGATGATATATGGAAAGACCCTTACTGACTTTTGACTTTGAATCAGTGGGTCTCAGGCTTCAGCACTAAGTGATGACACCGATGGTCTTTGATTTTGATATCCAAAGTTAGCAATTATAGAATATTTACATTTGTGCCAGACATTACATATTTATGCCTAGAGGTTTCTTTGATTCCCCATACAACCCAGGCACTGTACTGGATATTGAGAGCATGAGAGTGAGCAACACCAATGAAAATCCCTATGTTCTTGGAGCTGACATTCTCTTCAGAGCCTCCTGATAACCTTTTGAATAGATCTTATTATGATTTCTATTTTACAGATGAGGAAACTGAGGAGCCAGAGAGGTTAAATTAGTTGCCCAAGGTCACTCAGCCAGTCAGTGGCAGGACCAGGATTTCAACCAGGTCTGTGTCATTTTAGAGCCTGTGTATTAGTTCTCTTGTTGCATAACAAATTACCCCAAATTTGGTGACTGAAAATAGCTCTAACCATGTATTGTCTCTCCATTTCTACAGTCAGATTCTGATAGCATTGGGTGGGATGGTAGGCTCCTGTCTGACTGGATGGCAGAGGGGGACTGGCATTATCTGAAGGCTCCTCATCCCCTATCAGGCACCTGGGCAGGGGAGACAGACACTGGGGCTGCTGGCGCCTCTCCCTCTGGCAGGTCTCTCCAGCATGGTTGTTCAGTGTCGCTGGACTCTACAAGTAGATATTCGGGGTATAAAAAGCACATGCCTCCAAAGCATATGCTTGGCGCACTATGGTGAGCAGGAGGCCATATTGGCTGGGGCGGAGGCTGAAAAGCCCTGCTGTGTTACCTCCATCACATTCTGTAGGTTAAGGCTGAAACAAAGATCCGCCCAAGTTCAAGGAGAGGTTAAAATAAACCCAACCTGTCAATAGGGGAAATGAACTTCCATTTCCAATTAGTAAATAGAGCATGTGTGGGTGGCATATTTATTAGTGCAGCTATCCTTGAAACTGTCAGAGACCAGACTCCTAATCTCTAAGTCATGCTGTTGAATTTTTAAAAGTTTATTATGGCCCTCCCTTGTGGCACAGTGGGTTAAGCACAGCACTGAGAATCTAAAGCCTCTTCCGCATGAGTTCGATTCCCGCCTGCCTCGGAGGTGACCACATGGTGTGGCAGACTTCTCCTGACCCGCCCGCTGCTCCCCTCAGCAGTGTACTTCGTGGATCTGCCTGTTCTGCTCCCCGCTCTGTCTCTGGTGAAGCCTCTCACCGCCCCTGAGCCTTTGGCCTATACCCCAGTTCTGTATGCACAAATAAATAAATCTTTAAAAAAAAAAAGTTTATTATAAAATTCATTTTGGCTCAGTAGTAGAATAGAGATCATTGATGTGAAATGGAGAAACTTCTGTCCCCCACACTCCCTCCCGTTCTTGGAGTCGGGTGAATGTTTGGTGGAGTTTTCCAGAAGTGCCTGCTCATGTGCATATCTCTAGCATACCTGGTGAAGGACAGACTTCCTTTTGAAGGCACCGCATTTTTTCACCTGCTGCTACCCTTGTTCCTTCGCACTCTTGGTCAGGTGGAGATGGGGATTATAGTGTTGGCGTATTGGGAGGCTCTGTAACTTTTGTGCCAGTTTCTGAATTATTTGAGAAAAACTGCTATGTGATAACATGTATTTTCTAGTCGGTCAAGTGACTGTGGATTATAACTGAAACTGTTCTTTTTTTCTCTTTTGCAGCTTGAAGGTTTTCTTATACTGTTCTCCTGTTACTAAAGAGTTGTTGCTAACTAACCCAAAGTACAAATTTTGGGAGAAAAGAATTGTAAGTTTTCCATTTTGAATGATACTGATTCTTTTTTTCTAAATGGGAAATATTTTTCAAGGTAGAGTGACAAGAAACATGGAATTGTTCAAAGTCCAGTGCCTCACATACTGTATTTGACCCATATTAATCTAATATTGATAATTAGTCTTGTAATTTAGCAGTTGAGGTTGACATTTTATTGTTTGAAATTTTTTATTGTTTTTTTTTGTCTCTTGACTGTTTGATCATAGTTCTTAGTTTTGTTTAATTTCACTTACTCTCTTGCTAAGATTCACTTTAACTCTTTAAGTGTAAAATATTCTTTTATATGTCTTTGATAAATCCTTATAGATCATGAGATGGACTAGAAAAAATTATGGGTTGTAACCCACAATTCATGGGTTATAATAAGAAAAGGATAACAACCAGAATGAAATAAAATGTAGTACTTTGAATATAGCCAAAATTAATTTTGTAGTAAGTTTTTAAAAATTCCACTGGCTCTATCCAATGGAAGGTAGATAGTAAAGAGAAGCAAAATGAAGGTTCTGGTACATAGAAAGTGAGACGATGACACTCTAGCATAATAGTAGTTACTATGGTATCGCTAGAAATGTGAATGGATTTAATACTATTCTCCCCCAAAAGGCAGCCAATTCTCAGTTTGGGTTAAAAAATAAGATCCAGTATCATTCTACAAGAGACTCAGGTGAAAGGATAAATGCAAACTGAAAGAAAGGAAAAGATACAATACATAATTAGATAATAAAAATGCAACATTTATAACATATGGAGTTGAACATATGAAGGCAACCTCCCTCCCTAAGTTTCAAAGAGGGTGTTACTTATTGATCAGGAGATGTGGGCATATATGCACTTTGCAAAATAGTTTCAAAGATAAAATATAACCAAGGGGACCTTTGCTACCCAGTGCGTGGTCAGAGAAATAGTGAATAGAATTAGTTTATAATGTGACTGAAATCTTAAATAATTCTGGGAACTGCAAAAGAAATCAACAAGCATTATAAAGAATGTATTTGATGGGTGACACTTCACAGCTTTCCCATCTCCTCTTTCCCCTTTTGCTTCACATCTGATACAGAAAACCTTTTCCACCCTGAGTCCTGATGAGATATTCAAGCCACACAGCACAAGTCTACCCCCTAACCATAGTAAAAATCCAAGGCCATTTTCTTGCAAGCCATAGGATCCACTCCTGGGAACAGCCTAAGATGTGTTCTTTCCACACCTTCTTGGTGCCTCTGTGGCTTCTTCCCTCCATCCTTTGACCTGTCAGTTGGATGGACTTCATTATTTTATAACTGAAGGTGTAGCCTTTGACAGCTTTCACCAGTTCTACTTGTGGCAACCACCAGTTTGTCCTCTGCATTCAAAAGTGTTATTTTTTTTAAGATTCTACTTATAGTAAGATCTTAAGTATATACCTCCCTTTGTCTAACATTTCACTAAACATAACGCTGCAAAGTCCAGTCATATTTATTACAAATGCAGGAGTTCTTCCCTTTTTGATGACCAACTAACATTTGTATGCATTTATCACATTATAGTTATCCATTAATCTGTCAGATTGATTCTGTATCTTAGCTATTATAAATAATGCTGTAGGCCCTTCCTGGTGGCATAGGGTTTTTAAAAAATCTCAGCACTGTCAAGTTGGATCCCAGTCAGGGAACTAACCTACATTGTGCAGTAGACCTCCCCTGCCTATCGCCTGCTGCTCCCCACTCTGTCTCTGGTGAATCCTCTCACTCACCACACCTCTGGCCTCACCCAGTTCTTGTGTGCATAAATCTTTTTTAAAAATAGTGCTGCATTCGGCCCTCCCTGGTGGCGCAGCAGGTTAAAGCACTGCACTAAGAAGCTTAAGCCACTTCCGCATGAGTTCAATCCCCGCCTGCCCAGGAGGAGATCCACATGGCGCGGCAGATCTTTCCTGACCCGCCCGCTGCTCCCCTCAGCAGTGTACTTCGTTGATCTGCCTGTTCTGCTCCCCACTCTGTCTGGTGAATCCTCTCACCCTCCGCATCTCTGGCCTGTACCCCAGTTCTGTACGAATAAATAAATAAATCTTTAAAAAAAAAAATAGTGCTGCATTCAACATGGGGAGGTACATATATCTTTCCAAGTTAGTGTTTTTGTTTCCTTCAGATAAATAACCGCAAGTGATATTGCTGGATCATATGGTCATTCTATTTTCAGTTATTTTGAGGAAGCTACATACTGATTTCTAGTGGTGCATCAGTTGTCATTTCTATCAACAAGTTGTAATTCACTGAAAGATAAAAAATTATATTCTTTCACTCAACTGCTTATTGATTGCCTCTCCGTGCCAGTTGCTGGTCTGCAGTAGTGTGCAAATACTTTGCAGAGCTCTCTGGCATTCGAGTCTGTGAACGAGCTCGTGCCATGGGCTGGTCCTGACCGATACGCAGACTAAACCTGATCACTTGGAATATGTGATGTTATGTTTTACCAATACTCAAGCTCAGAGGGAAGGAGGATTAGGCCTGGTAGGGATGCAGGAGTGAGGAAAATTGAGTCCATGGAAATAGAATTATCAGAGGATATATAAATTTATAAGACATTTAATATAGTCACCTTGCTTCAAGGACAATATTATTTAGCCTTATATATTTAAGCTGTAAAACATTTATTAGAGTGAAAGCAGAATTTTCTTACAGAAAGTTTGTAATTTCTTCTCTTAGTCCTCCCCTGTGTTTGAGATGACTTAATGTAAAGTTGTGAAAATGTGATGTATTTATATGATCTCTTAACTTTATTTTTAATAGCTATCAATTGAAATTGATACTCCTACCCAGATATCTCTGGTTGATGAAGCATCAGGAGAGGTAACTGTTAAATACTGTTTGTTTAAAAAAAAATTTAATGCTAAAATGCTTATCTTTCTCCTTGATTTTGAATGCTTATTTAGACATAAGTAAAAATTATGATTATTTAGGAAAAACTTTTGTGATTTATTTTCTGCATCTTAAGGATTAAACAGTCGACATAAAGGTTTTGGAGTGGACATCTATTTTCAATTCTTGCATATCTCCGTAGGAGTGGAATTTCTGTCTTGTCATAATTCTACATTTGTTTTCAACATTTGGAGAATGAGGAAATGAGGGAGAGAAGGGATAACTCAGTTTTGAGAAGTATTTGCATATATTCTAAGAAGAGCTTTAACAGAGGTCCTAATGACTTCTTCTGTTATCCTTGTTTTGTTTTTTATTTTTTTAGAAGGAAGAGATTGTTGTGACTCTCTTACCAGCTGGTCATTGTCCAGGATCAGTTATGTAAGGAGACATTTATTTTGCCATTTTATGTATATATGTATTTGTAGAAATAAAATTTTAGGGTCTAGAAACTAATATACTTGTGATTGATTATTCTTCTGGAAAAATCTGTCATCTGTACTCTTTCCAATTTAAATGGGGGGGAGGGGCTAAAACAAAGATTAGGTTTGAAAGGTGGCTTTCTTACAGTGGAAGCCTTCAAAAGCCATTTCTCCGTTGATCAGTCACATGGATTTTTTCTCTTCATCAAATGGGAGTGATTTTAATATATAGTTGAGAGTGGGGACTATTCCAGGGGTAGCTATTGTCTTACTTTTTTTCTGTCCAGGGAAGTACTGGCAGCTGAGTGCTACCATGGTCTGGAGTCATTGAAATTCCATGAAAACTGTTATAAATACAACTGTGTTTGGCAGGATATGTTTGCTATGGATTTAGTATGTATTTGCTTTATTAGGATTTTTAGAAGTCATTGAAAACTATTTCCTTTTCAGGTTTTTATTTCAGGGCAGTAATGGAACTGTCTTGTACACAGGAGACTTCAGATTGGCAAAAGGAGAAGCTGCCAGAATGGAACTACTGCACTGTGGGGGCAGGTACAGGGCTTAACATAGCTTTCGATGGAAGACTGTCATTTTAAAAAGTTTTGATTGCTTTTCTCCCCCAACACAAGTTTTTGTTTCTATTAAAAACCAGACTTGAAAAAATGTTCAGCATCACTGGTAATCAGGGAAATGCAAATCAAAGCCACAATGAGATACCATCTTACACCAGTGAGAACGGCACAAATTTAAAAAAATCTAGCAACAGCAAATACCGATGTGGAGAAAAGAACCCTCATACATTGCTAGTGGGAATGCAAATTATGGTTGCAAAAAACCAACCACTATGGAAAGCTGTGTGGAGGTTCAGTCGCTAAAAATTGACCTCCTGTATGATTCCACTCCTGGGTATTTATCCAAAGGACACAAAATAATTAATTCAAAAGAGCACTTACTATGTTTATTGCAGCACTATTCACAATAGGTAAGCTAGGGAAACAACCCAAATGTCCAAAAATAGATGACTGGATCAAGATGTGGTATATATAGTTAGCAACCAAAAAAAGATAAATTCATGCCGTTCATAGCAACATGGATAGAGTGGAAGGGATCATGCTCAGTGAAATTAGCAAAAAAGAAAAATATAGGATGGTTTCGCTTACAGGAGGAACACAGGGTACCCAAATAAAGGATTGGAAAGGGGAGTAATTATACCAAAGTAAAAACCAAAATCAGTGGGCAGCTATAAACCAGAGATATTCTTGGAGGGTATGGGGAGGAGGAAATTGGATCAAAACAGGGGTGGGAAGAGTGCAAGGCACTAGGATGATGGTGCATGGGTGAATTGGTGATGGGAACTTCTTGGGAACCATACACAAGAGGATAAAGCATGCATTGTGTGAAAAAGAATAATGATGTAAAAATTATATGTAAAATAAAATCAGACTTGAATATTTGCAATAGTAAATTTTGTTTGAAATGGGGTTGATTGGATTGGTAGTTCCATGGTCAAAATTTACCAAATCATATTTGCAAGCATCTGTTATGTGGGAGGAAATTTATTTCCCTACAGAGTTGATTTAATTGAAAATGGAATGGAACACCCTGAAATACCTGAGAGTTTAATTTCTACACAGAATTTGTCTCATTAACACTATTTCTTTTTTTGTTGTCAGAGTGAAAGACATCCAAAGTGTATACTTAGATACAACTTTCTGTGATCCAAAGTTTTATCAAATTCCAAGTCGGGTAAGTCTTTGGCAAAAAGGTGATAACCTGGCTGTGGCCATGTTTCTTTCTTTCTTTTGTTTTTTTTTTTTTTAAAGATTTATTTATTTGCGCATACAAAACTGGGGTGCAGGCCAGAGGCTCAGGGGCGGGGAGAAGCTTCACCAGAGACACAGTGGGGAGCAGAACAGGCAGGTCAACGAAGTACACCGCTGAGGGGAGCAGTGGGCGGGTCAGGAGAGGTCTGGCTCGCCATGTGGTCACCTCCGGGGCAGGCGGGAATTGAACTCATGCACAAGCGGCTTTAGATTCTCAGTGCTGTGCTTTAACCCTCTGCGCCACCAGGGAAGGCCCCATGTTTCTTTTTAGTTGGAGGTTTTCAGGATAACAAATTAGGCCACAGTTGTCCCCATTTGGGATTCATACTTATGAATGCTGGGAAAAGACAGGGTGACATTCTTAAAATTGTTTACATGTCTTTTAAAAATCCTGTCCAGGGGGAGTGTCTGAGTGGAATATTAGAGCTGGTTCGAAGCTGGATCACTCGGAGTCCCTGCCATGTTGTATGGCTGAACTGCAAAGCAGCTTACGGGTATGAATATCTATTCACCAACCTCAGTGAAGAATTTGGAGTACAGGTATGGTGATGGCTCTTTCTTTTCTGTCACTCTCACCCCTCTGGACTCAGGTTGCCATCTTCCTACTGGTGCCCTTAGATGGCATGTTTTTTGTCTTTATGATTAAGTTGTTCTTGATGGTTTTTATACATGTATTCGCTGCTGTATTCCCAGTATTTAAGAAAAAAAAATTTGATCTAGAAGAGGTGTACAATAAATATTAATGTAAAGTCTCTTGAAACCCACAAACTCTGCCTTTGAGATTTATTTCCACCAATAATAGGTGGTATTCCTGACAGGTAGAGGCAGGTCTTTGTACTTTACCTGCTGACATCTAAGCCTACACCCTGAAATAATTCAAAAATGGTTTCAAGAAAGAAAGATTTGCCCCAGCACAATTACCCTTGAACAATTTATAGTTAACACATTTTTCAAAATGTATGTTATTTTCTTTAGGTTCATGTGGATAAACTTGACATGTTTAGAAACATGCCCGATATTCTTCAACATCTCACCACAGACCGTAATACTCAGATCCATGCATGTCGGCACCCGCAGGTAGAGTGTAAATTGTTTTTTTTTTTACTGTTTGTATTATCCATGGGAAACAATTTTAGGCCTAGAAGGAAGCTTAGGAATTTCATTTTCTAGGTTCCTGAAATTACAGACAAAAAAATAAGTCTGAGAGTCCTAAGTCCTAAGCCCATGGTCATGCAATTGCATACAGCTGTATTCCATTACCATAGACTTCATAAACGAAGAATTAGTTTTTTTTTTTAGATAAAAGATATTTATATGCATTTGATAATTCTTACTATGTAATAATAACTTGTAATGAAATTAGTAATAAATTATAGCATATAATTAACAAAACCACTAATTTACTGTTTTTACTCTTTTGAGATGACATGCACTTTACCAGCATTATGTTTATTCTCATTTGAAAGAAAGATCCAGATGTAACTTGGAACTTTGAAATAATTGCATGTATTGACAGTGCAATTTCAGCTGAATGTTTCTAGTGTTTTTACCACTTGTGATTTGTTTTCTGATGCCAACATAGAACTCCTGATGTTCTGAATTTGCTTTTGACATTTTTTAAAAATTTTAATTTATATAGTCATTCAACATCAGTAATGCAAGTGATTTTTAAACAGTGGTATGGGAGCTCATAAGTTTCCTCTATATTTTAAAGTATCTTACATGCAAATGAGTAATATGAGTAGCATATCTATATATCCCACATATATGATTAGTAAGCACTGCAATACAGTTTTCATCCACAGAATGATGTCTACAAATATAGCTACAAAATAGTAACTTTTTTTTTCATTTGGACTTGTGCTATTGTCTTTCAATTGGCAAATTTCCTTTTGCTGTGTATTTTCTTGTGTCTCACAAAGTAGCTTAATTTCTAAATCTAATCTTGTCATTTCCCACATGACTACTTTCCTTGGAACACTACTTAACAGTGGCTTATGGCATTTCTTAGCTCACACAGCCTTTAAAATCCTGATTAAAAACAGCCTGCAGAGCTCTCATGCACTGCCTCACCTACAACCTCTCAGAAACAGCATCAGAGGCCCCTGTGGCATCTGATTTGGGTGGAATGCTAATGGCTTTGAAGGATCCGTATCTAAGCAGTGTCCTTGGAAAAATAGTTCCCTTATCTTTCAACCTTTATAAAAACATCTTTGTTACTTTTATTCTCCTACTTTATTTGAAGGTTTGGGGACTGTAAAGTTAGAAGATTAGTACAAAGAACACCCAGGCAGTCTTCCTTTGTATTCCCCAGTCACCACATCTCCCTCCAACCTATTTGAGACACAGTTGCAGACTTTATTACTTATTACCCTAAATTGTCAGCACATCCTGCTGGAGAAGGACATTCTCATACATAAACACAGCATGCCCGCTTTCAGATTTGACACTGATACTGTATTCTGGATATTAGATATTTCATAATCAGATTTCCCCAGCTGTCCCAAAATGGTCTTTTATAGTTTGTGGAGAAGGGAGAGCAGCAGAAGGGTTTAAGCTAAGAATACTCTAGTATTCACTCAAGCCACTTTTGTCAAGGCTCCCACCTTTGAAAGGTTTTCTTCCAAGCATCCAGGCCAGATATTTTGAGAATGTTGCTTAATTTAGAATCGTAATCATTTCCTCATGTGTACATTTTTCTATCATGTCTAAACATTTACCTCCATTTGTTCTTGTGAATGTGACCATAAACAGGTTTAATGAAATATTGAGCTATTTTTCTGTGTATTTTAAAATCTTTTTTAGGCAGAGGAATACTTTCAGTGGAATAAATTACCCTGTGGAATTACTTCCAAAAATAAAATTCCACTTCACACAATTAGCATTAAGCCATCTACTATGTGGTTTGGAGAAAGAACCAGAAAAACAAATGTAATTGTGAGGTAAGAAAGCAGTTTTATAGGTCTTTTGAGAGATGTTTTGCTTTGAAGCAAATTGTTAACATTTTGAATGCAATCTAGTGTAATTCTGAAAATGTATCATAGTTGTGGAAAATAGTTTCTGAATTTAACCTCTTTTAAAAGTCTCTAATTCTGAATCTATCTAGTGCCTAACACTCGTCAGCCCATTTCCTGAGATCTGCTCTAGTTAGTAGATAATATGGTTGGAAACTGCACGTCTTGCTTGGTAAGGAGTTTAAGTTGATACTGTGAGGAACAGAAGGTACCCCTTTGGTGGGGTACCTTAGATCATCATATTCTAGCTGTTCATAGTGTCTACTGTATTTATTTTTGGAGAGTTCCCCTCTGTATTGATTAGGTGATGTAATTGGAGTAACCCAAACTGGGAAGACTCAAACTTGAGAACTTGGTTGTTTTGGATAAGTGAACTTGTTTTTCATTCCCCTTTAGGACTGGAGAGAGTTCATACAGAGCGTGCTTTTCTTTTCACTCATCCTACAGTGAGGTGAGACGATCATGGGTACTCAACATTACTGTACTGCTTGAAACTTCATGGCTGAAAATAGTAGTCCCCTTGACTTCTAAGGCATCTTTTTTTACTGCTTAGCATTTATTGTATCATTTCCTGTACAAATGCAGGGAAAATAATCCTAGTGGATGAGGTAAAGTACACAGGAAGTTGCCATTCTCTCCTGTTCTCAGTATAAATATTGAAGAATGTGTATGATTAAGGTTTGCTTCCCACCTTGCTCTCTAAATTTATTTTGTACTTCCCTGCTTTAGTAGTTTTGTTCATCTGTCATGAATGAATCAAAAGTCTTAAATTTGAGGCAGTACTTATAGGTAAAAATCTGATTATGACAAGCCTTAAGGTACTGTCTATTTTCCTGATCTCTTCCAAAGTTTCACTATACTGAAAGCCACTTAATAAATAGTCCTGGGTATTTAGCAATGCAGAATAATAAAGATGATTGAAATACAGACCTTCTTCTTAAGAAGAACATAATATAGTAAAATTGCTCAGGTTAAGAAAAAAATGTTTTTCTGTTATGGTACTTTTTATATAGGAAATTGATCTCTGCTACACCAGCAACTTGATAAAATTTATTTGCAAAAATACTTATGTATTTAAAGTATTAGCAAATGCAGAGATTCAGTAAATTCATGTATTAGATAAAAGGTAATATAAAAGCAGGCTTTTTATGACACTAGGCCATACATAATTTTCGTGGTACCATTTCTGCACCTAAAAATCCATTTCTCTGGTAAATATATTGTACTTGTGTTATATGGACATAGCACTAAGTAGTGAGCCATACATGTGTTCATGATTTGAACAGATGGAGTCTTGTAACGCATTAGGTAGCAGCATTCTTACCAAGTCAGCCATAATACTGTAAATGATTCTTCACCATATTACCAAAATGTCACAGTGACATCTTTAATAACTGGCCTTAACTTTTAGGCACAGGCACTTTTGGAGTAATTTATTTTGATAATTTAGCTAGTGTTTTGTCAGCTTACTCTGGCTCTTGCCTGGGTTTGGCATTTGGCTCAGCATCAGTGTCCCTTCCTATATATAAATGCATTTAACAACTGCAGGTTTAAACCTCATTTCCTTTGAGATTTTTTCGAAATAGTTGATTTCTCATCAATCATGCATTCTCACTAGAATTTGCTTTTAACTCCCCCAGTCAGTATTAGTGGTAGTGGGGCTTTGTGGTCATTTTCAGATATGAACAGGAGTGGTAAAAAATATGAGTCACCTGGACTTCTATACAGGAATCCAACAAGAGGAAAGCCCACGACTATAGTAAAATAATGCCAAACACCCTGAGGGAAAAATGAACAACCACAACACACACTTGGAATAACAGTCTGACAGAAAGGGGCAGGAAAAATTCTAAGGGAACTCTGTTCATAGTGATCCTGGGGCACAGGGTACAGGAGGGAGGGACAGGTGCTCTATGGAACCACTCTGTTGTTGATTGGCACTGCTGAGATCTGGGGCGGCCCTGGAGAGGGTGCTGCACACACCGGCTCACAGGAAGGAGAGTGTGCTAGGGGAAAGCTGCAGGTGTGGTGATGTAGAGTGAGGATTACTGGCTTGAGTCTGAGGCATTCCATCTAGAACAGCTGGGGTCTGAATTGTCAGGGAAAAGCAGGTGGGAATAGTGTATGCTGTTATAAATAGAAAACCCTAAAAACTCCACCAAAAAGTTATTAGAACCAATAGAGAAACACAGCAGGGAGGCAGGTAACAAAATCAACATAGGAAAATCCTTAGCCTTTTTATATACAGACAAGACACAAAAAATTAATAATTAATGACTGATATTTATTATTAATTCCATTTATAATTGCTTTAAAAAGAACTATATACCTCAGAGTTTACCTAAGGAGGGAAAAGATCTATACAGGAACTGCAAGAAGTTATTAAAGGACTTGGATGGTGATGAAAGGAGATGGGAGGAGATCTCATGCTCATGGCTGGGGAGAATCAATATAATCAAAATTACTGTCTTGTGTAGACTGATATATAGTTTACTGCAGTTACCATCAAAACACCACCAGTATTTTCCAAAGAAATGGAAAAAAAATACTGAAACTTATATGAAACCTCAAATGGCCTCAAATTGCAAAAGCAACCTGGAGAGAAAAGAAAGTATCACATTACCCAACTTTAAACTTAAATATAAAGCGACAGTACTAAAAAAAAGTACGTTGGCACAAAAATAGATACATGAATTAATGGAATAGAACTGAAATCTAGAAATCCCACTCTTGGGCATAGATCCAAAGAATATGAAATCATCAACACAAAAGGCCATGTGGTTCCAGTGTTCATAGGAACATTATTGCAGTAGTTAGAATGTAGAAGCATCCTAAATGTTCAAGAAAGGCTGACTGGATCTAAAAGATTTACATACATACCATTGAGAATTATGTAGCCTTAAGAATGAAGTGCATTCATTTTCAACAACAGGGAGGGAGTTTGAGGGAACTTTATATAGTATAGAAAAAGCCATAAAAAATACTGCACATTTATATAGCAGTTTGATAACAAAATCAATTTAAAATACATGTGATCATCAGTAAATATGATGAGGACTCAGGTTAAGATGGAGGACAGGAAAAGGGGAAGGGGACATAAGAGCAGTGGTGTCAAGACACAAACTCATAAATGTGAAAAGTTTAAATGTGTTGTTTACAGAATAGTCACCTGGTGTACACATTCCTATTCTGGTTTCTTGCTTTAGCTCTGTAAACAATAGTCCTTTTCACAAATTTTGTCCTTATTTTTAGTGATTTTGCTATTTAAAAGAGCTCCCAAAGATAAGCCAGAAAGAGAAAGAAAAATACCGGGTGGTTTCACTCATAGCAGGAGTATAATGGACCAGGCGAGAAAATAACAAAAATAATGAACAACCATATACCAGAGACATTCTGTGGGGGTGGAGTGGGGAATGGGATCAAAAACGGGGGGTGGGAGGGAGGAGAAGGGAGGGAAATGCACGGGACTATGGTGGTGGCACAGGGGTGATTTGGTGATGGGAAACCCGCGGGGATTACAATCGAGATGAAAAAAAAAAATGTGCAAAATGATGTAAAAATAAACTTTGTAATAAAAAAAAAGTTCAAGAATTACAAAAAAAAAAAAAAAAAAAAGCTCCCAAAGATTGTGAGGTACTATCTAGTGTTCCTAGGTGCAAGGAGTGAGGCACCTTGTGGAGGAAGAAAACACATTTGCTACATAACTTCCATTAAGGGAACATCTATAGAGCTGTTGGTCATGAGTTCAATGTTAATGCACCATATTTATTTAATAGGTTTTTAAACACAAGGTGTTATATTGACCATTGACAAAAATGCAATTACCAGAGGCTGACAGGAACAAAACCCTGTTATCTTAGTAGCAGTGACCCAATGTTAACTAGTTGTTGTTGGAGATGATGTAATAGAGCATATCTACTGTGAATCATAAGAATTGTGTTAAAACAAAAGGGCATTGATTTGTACAGGTGAAGGGGGCAGCCTTCTTTTGGGTATCTGGTCACCAAGAAGAGTTGAATCATTTCTGGTATAGGCTTGATTGGTATAGGCCCTCTTTCCTTCAAAAGCTTCATATATCAGCCATTCTTGTCTTTGGGTTGACTACAAATCATATAGGTTATGAGCAGGTAAATAATGGTTTCTACTTGCATGTTTATGAAAAATGTCTCAAGAATGTATCCTTTCCTTTTCTACTAACTTAACCATTTTATTTATACATGGATTTACTGAGAATTCCTTGGTTCTACTCTCTTGATTTGGTCCTTTATTAGAAAACTCTGGTAATAATTACTTTATGCTCTAACCTTCCCCAACTGTAGAAGGGAATAAAAGTATCTGTGTTGTCATTATCAACTCTGTAATGGATATTTTATGTAATCACGTACCAGGTACTGATCTTTGCATTATCTCAGTCTCAGAATCTAAGACTTAGATGTCTATTTTAGGTAACTTGGCTGAGATCACAAACTCATCAAGCTCTAATAAATGGCAAAGTTGCAGTTGTAGAGATGTGTTGAGGAATGACAGAATTCCTGTTTAGCATTCTGAGCTTTACAGAAAATCAAATTATTTGTGAAAATTTTGCATGTAATTATTTTTGTTTAGATTACAATAAGTCTTTAGAACAAACTAAGCATCCTGAAAGATGCAGTTCCTTTGGTATTATTAACAATTATTTGTGGAAAGAAATGGTATTGTAAGACCTTGTTTTCTTTTGTGTGTTGAAGTTAATATTTAGCTAAATTCTAATTTACTTGAAGGGGATTTGTTAAATGGGATGATTGACCTCCTTGAACAAGAAACTAATGCCATATCGAGACCTTTGAGTCCTATTAATTATTCTCAGTCCTTACTGTGGAACAGAATTACCTGAAGAACATTTATATATACTGACTCTTGGGCCCCCCATTGCTTAGTGTTAAAAGTATATTTGGGGTGAGGCCTAAATGTTGGGTATTTCTCCCTCCTAAGAGGTCCCCAAGTGATCCTCATACGCAGCCAACACTGACAATCCCAACTCATGAGAGTTTTGCCTCCCTTATCTCTGACCTACGTTGATTCTCTATTTTTCACTGTAGAGTCAATCAATCCATTTTATTTTCTTCTAGATTAAAGATTTCTTGAGCTACATCAGCCCTGTGAATGCATATCCAAATGTCATCCCAGTAGGCACAACTGTGGATAAAGTTAAAGAAATGTGAGTAGTTACTACTGGTGGGGCTTGAACTGTTGAGCGGGATGAATCCAGCCAATATTTGGGGTCTCATAACAGGAGCAAGGATGAGGATTGATATGCCTATAAATATGTGTCAGGTTGGAAGCACAGTGATGCTGCAGGTGGCTATGTTTAATGCTAGAGGCTTCTGGGAATTTGGCGTAAGGATGCAGCTGACAATGAGACCCTCAAAAGGGCAACACACCTTCACATATTTATATATGTGTATATATTTTCTGTACCTTCTGTATTTTATCTCCACCATGTCTTGGCTTTCAGTCTGTAGGACATCAAGCTCGTGAGATTCTGGCAAGAGATAAACCACAATAAACATGGAAGGGAGAACAGCTCTCTCTACTGTATATTCCCTGAATGGCAGAAGATGCCATTACTGTATTAAATAGAATAGGGCCTCCCTTATGGCGTAAGGGGTTAAACCACAGCACTATGAAGCTATCCACAGCCACTGCAGCACTGAAGGCTAGGGTGCAGACTTCTCTTCTCTTGCTCACTTGCCCCTCCGTGGTGTGTTTCAGAACATCTGCCTGTTCTACTCCCTACTCTGCCTCTGGTGAATCCTCTCATCCCCTGCACCTCTGGCATATACTCCAGTTCTTACATGCAAAAATGTATCTTAAAAAATAGTGGGCCCTCCCTGGTGGCACAGCTGGGTAAAGCACAGCACTAGGAAGCTAAAGCCACTTCAGCATGAGTTCGATCCCCAGCCCCGGAGGTGACCCTCATGGCACGGCAGACCTCTCCTGACCTGCCCGCTGCTCCCCTCAGCAGTGTACTTCCTCGATCTGCCTGTTCTGCTCCCCACTCTATCTCTGGTGCAGCCTCTCACCACCCCTGTACCTCTGGCCTGTACCCCAGTTCTCTATGCATAAATAAATCTTTAAAAAAAAAAAAGTTTAAAATAGGGACAACTTTCTAAGTTTTTTCTTTCCTCCACTCCTACAATTAGATAGCAGTCTACCAGGGTGTTTTAAAATGCACTTTACTATATTGAAGTGATTGTTTTCCTTTTTAGTTTATAAAAGTTGTTTAAAGCTGGGGTACAGGCCAGAAGTGTGGGGAGTGAGAGAATTTACCAGAGACAGAGTGGGGAGTAGAACAGGCAGACTGACTTAAAAACTGTTGAGGGGAGCAGTGGGTGGGACAGGAGAGGTCTGCTGCAGACTGTTTGAAAGTGCTGCATCTTAACCCCTGCCACTTGGGAGGCCCCTAATTTTTTTATAATTTCTGTAAGTGATGCTTACATTCCAGCAGCTATCAAGAGGAAAAATATCTGTATTGATTTTAGCTTGAAACCTTTGTGCCGATCTTCCCAAAGTATGGAGCAAAAGTATAAACCACTTGGAAAACTGAAGAGAACTAGAACAACACACTTAGACTCAGGTAAGAGTGGTTACTCTGGGTTCAGAGGTGTGGGCTTCCCTTCAAGATTGCTTTCCAGGGTGCTCTAGTCTCGTCAGAGGTGCATGGGGGAGGGGTGGGCTGGAGACCCATTGTAACTCAGACTTGTCACATGGTCCCAGGAAGTGCTTTGTCTTGTTTTCAACTGTAAAATTAGAAAAAGTGGGCCTATATAGAACATTGTTCTTAGCTTTCTGGAAAAATGCTCTGTGGTTAGTATAGACCATGAGGAGGTTGACCTGTTTGTTGTCTTTGAACATTTCTAAATCATACTATTAAGTGATATGATTTAGTAATCATAAATAGTAGAGAATACTACTACTGTAAAACTTACTGTATGGCAATGTTATGTTAGGTCCTTTACATATATTGTAGCGAAAATTCAAACATATATAAGGGATAACAATACCAATGAGAAAAGTGAAGCTTACAGAGCAAGATAAAGCGCATGTCCCCCCTGCTCCCACCAAAGTCCAGCAGGTGTTAGTGCTGGGATTTGAATCCAGGCTTGTCTTTTCTATTTCCATTTTTTTTCATTTCCTCTCATTCAGAATTTAATTGAAAAAAAAATTATATGCCAGTTTTAGGATTGACATTACACCAGTAAGCCTGTTACTGGCGGCTGGAAAAAAAGCATATTTGGTTTTTGACTGAGTAATTAAAATGTTTTAGGAAAATAACTATTTAATTCAAGTCTATCATGTAATGCATCTTCTAATCCTCATATACAAACATAGTTTTGTTTAGAAATAACTATATTGAAGTATAATTGACATTCTAGGAATTTCACATTTTAAGTATCTTACTTGTGGGCCTCCCCTGTGGTGCAGGGGTTATAATCTCAGCGCTGTCAATTTCAGCCATGCAGCATGAATTTGATCCCTGACTATGGAGCTAGCCTACAAGGTGCAGTAGACCTCTCCTGTTTCACCCATTTCTCCCCTCTGCAATGTATTTCAGTAGATACATTTAGGGGACTCCCCTGTCTCTAGTGAGTCCCTCTCACTACCTGCACATCTGACCTACATCCCAGTTCTTATATTCATAAGTAAAAATAAACCTTAAAAAATAAAGTATCTCATTTGATAATTTTACATTTCATATACTTGGAGAAAATAGAATTTAAATAATGAAAGCTATCAGCTTGCCAATTTATGCAAAAATGTCCACTGCTGAGATTCTGGGTGTGTTAAATCTAGTGATTGATTTGAGAAAGACTGATTTTTAACTTTCAGGTTCATGATTATGGTATATCATCTCCCCTTAAACTTCGCTTATTGTTTGGTAATTTTTAGTGTCTTGGTGATGACCATCTTTTGTTGGACTGATTTATAAGTATTTCATTTCTGATACTATTGTACATAATACTAAGAAAAAATTTGATTATAACAGAACTGGTATTTTTCAACTTTATTAATCCCACTTGTTTCTTGTGTCTTTTCTGTAGATTCCATTGTATATACTGTCACATGATAATAGAAAAGTTTTAGCTTTTTCTTTTCAATCTGAATGTTATTTCATGCCATGTTGAACTAGTTAAGACTATCATTATAATGGTGAATAGAAGCAGCCAGGGTGGGCATCAATCATTGCCTTTTCCTCAAGTCTTCGTAGGAAAGCATTCATCCTTTACTGTCAAGTATGATATTAGCTCTAAGTTTTCATTGATGCATTTCCGCTGATCAGTATGGTGAATTACACTGATTGCTCCTTAAGTATTAAGTCAATCTTGTATTCTTGGACAAACCCCATGTGTTTGCAACATATTCCTTTTCAGATGTTACTCAGTTTGACTTGCCAGGAATTTATCATTTTTCAGGAGGGATAGTGTTCTGAAATTGTTTTTTTTTTTTTTTTATCCCTTGCAATATCTTAGTGGTTCTTGCATTGGAGTTAGCGTACTTATATCAAATCATTTGTAGAATTTGCCAGGGAAGCAACCTGAAAGGTTTTCTGTGGAAAGGTTTAAAACCACAAAAGCATTATTTTGGAATAAACTTGTTCATAATATCTCCTTGAACTAATCCTTTTAATATCTGCATAATCTAGTGCTGAAACTTTGTACTGATGTTAGTAATTTGTATCTTTACTGTTTTGTATTTTTTCCCCCCTATGATTAGAGGCTTGCCAACATTATTGATCTCAAAGAACCAACTTTTTGTTGTTTGGTTTTGTTTTCTACCTCATTGTCACTCTGAACTCTCACTGCTTACTCTGGGTTTAATTTGCTCTTCATTTTAAAAATTTTTTAATATAGGAGTTGAGATCATTAATTGGAGACCTTTTCCCCTTAATTCAGACATCTGGTTTTCTGAGTTTCCCTCCTTATTCCCCAAATTTGACTTTTCACTGAAGTTCAAAATACTAACTTTTCTTTTAAAATATTTGTTTACTTATGCATGCAAGAACTAGGGTGTAGGCCAGAGGTACAGGGAGGTGAGAGGATTCATCAGACAGAGTGCAGAGCAAAACAGGTGGATCTACTAAAATACACTGCTGAGGGGAGCAGAGGCCAAGACAGGAGAGGTCTGCTATGCTATGTGGTCAGCTCCTGGTCTGATCTGGGATCAAACTTGTGCTGCAGTAGTTGGCGATAGCTTGATAGCACTGTGGCCACCAGGGAGACCCTTGATTTCACTTTTGATGCATGGATTATTTAGAAGTGTTAGTTTCTGAGTTCTGGGAGATTTTCTTGCAGTCATTCTGTTATCTACATTTTATTGTGCATAAAAACATTTTGAGGTCATTTAAAATACTTTTTATTTTTTTTTTTTACATTTTAAAAGAACAGAAAAAATAAGAGGCACCTGTATTGACATAGGCAGACAACCTTGGGACAAAAGCTGCCAGAATACTGTGTATTTTAACTGAGATCTATGGTCCCGAATGATCACCCATCTTGTTTAGTGTTTCATGTATACTTGAAAGATTTTATGGACATGGTTAATATACTGCTATTGAATGAAATGATCTTTAACAATTAGATCAAATTCATAATGTTCAGGTTTTCAATATCCTTGCTGATTTACTTACCTTCTCTTCTATACTTGCACTGTTATTGAGGGAAGTTGTTGAAATCCCCAGATGTAATTGTAAATTTGTCTATTTCTCCTCAGCATTCTCTACTTTTTGAAGCACAGTTATTAATGGGGGTTTTGGATTAGTGTTTTGAGGGACTGACCCCTTCATCTCTAAGAAATAACTCATTATCCCTGGTAGTATTTTTAGCTCTGAAATCTCCTAATCAAATACTAATAGAGGCATTCAATTTCTTCAGTTAAGTGTTAAGTATTTTTTCCCATTTAAATTTTTTTGTTCTTATATTTAAAGTAGGGGTGTGTGTGTGTGTCTATATAGAACTGGGGTGTAGGGCATGATAGGATTCACCAGAGACAGTGGAGAGCAGCCAGTAAGACAGGAAAAGTCTGCGCCTTATGTTAATTAACTCACTGGCTGGGGATGGAATTCATGCTATAACTGTAATACTACAGACTTAACCCATTGGCCACCAGGGAGGCCCATAAAGTAGGTTTCTTATAAGTATCATATTGTTGGGTTTTGTTTTATAGCCAATCTGATAATTTATGCCTTTTAATTGTAGTGTTTAGATCATTTAGGTGTAATGTGATTACTGATAGTTTTAATTTACTACCTTGCCATTTGTTCTATCCATCTGTTCATTTCTTCCCTCTTCTGCTTCCTTCTGGATAAAGTTGTTTGATTTCACTTAATTTCAGCTTTTGTCTGTAACATTTTAATGGTTTATAGTATATATAGTTTACACTTCAGAGCAAAAAGTTTACATATACTTACTGTAGGTATAAGAAGTTTGTAGTAGTATACTTTCGTTTCTTAATGCCTTATAAAATTTTACTTTGAATTCAGTCTTCAAAGCTTTATTGAAATATAATGTACATGCCATAAATATTATTAGGTGAACATGTCAATATTTTTACAATGGCAGAGTTGTGCAGTTATCACCACTAATCTCAGAACATTATTACTCCACTAAGAAGCTCTACCATTACTACCTCCAGCCTTTGGCAACCACTGATCTGTGATCTATATGTATAAGAATTGCCTCTTCTGAACATTTATATAACTGGATTCATTCAACATGGGCTTTCTGTGCCTGGTTTTCACGAAGCATTGTATTTTAAAAGTTCATCCTTATATAGTATGTATCATTACGTCGGTCATTTTTATTATCAATAATATCCCACTGCATAAGTACATCGCATTTACTTAATAGTTGGTAAGTCTTTGTGTCATTTCTACTTTAGGTATAAATGGTGCTATTACATATATTTGCATATAAGTCTGTGTGGACATGTTTTCTTTTGGGGTGAAAAAGAAGCAGAATTTCTGGGTGACATAAGGTCTTTGTTTGGCTTGCTATAACAAAGTATCCAGGTTAATGAAACCAATAGGTTTCTTGGCTTTTAGTTAGCTGCCACATTGCTATGTGCTCACGGGGCTTTACTGGGCACATGTACTTGCTGATGTCTTTTCCCAAGAGGACACTAATCCTATAGATCAGAGTTGTGCCCTTATGACCTTCCTTTAATTATTTTCTTAGGGATACCTCTCTAGCTATAGCTCTACTGGAGATAAGAGTTTCAATACAGGATTTGGATGATATGTAACATGATAACTGTCTTTAGGAAACCAATTTTTCCACATTTGACTATATTTTGGACCAGAAGTAAGTACTTATCGATTGTATAAATGTCTTAAAAATTTCAGTGCCTTCATATTTACAGTATTTTCTCATTGTTATATGAGAGGTATTAGATGTTCATATGTTTGTAATAGAATACATGTTGGAATGTCAATAAAGTAACAGTATAGAAACTGTTATACATCTACATACAGGTGAAATAATGTGAAAATGTTCTGACAGATTGAAACATAATAATGATATTGATGGTCATGAATCCAGAAGAACATGGAACTGTCCAATTCAGAAATGCTACAAAAAATTAATAGAAGGTCAACCTTGTAAAACTAATAGAGGAACTAAGCAAATAATCCCTGATGACTTCAAACCATATGCTGGAGATGAGGATGACCCCAAATAGAGTAGCCAGACAGCTTAGTCTCTTTAAGTCCTTTAGAATACGATGAATAGTTGCTTATTTAAACAATTATACTGTCCTGTACTTTGTTTTAAAAGCCAGGAATCACACCTATCTAGTTTTTTTTTTTTTAAATCAGAATAGAAAGCTGCTACTTTAGAAAGTAACTTCATGAGCACCTTTCCTTCTTAGGTTAGGTGCTATCAAAGGGTAGGAAAATATGTTCCTTCCTCAGTTATGTACCTTTTCATTTATGGTTATCTCATACTCCAAGTGAAGATACTCATTGGAAGAATTAGAGCCGACTGTGCTAACTATCTTTTTCTTAATACAATGTGGCTATTCAGTGTTTTGGTTAAAGATGATCTACTCCATGTATTTACTTAGTATCTATCATAGCCTTGAGTACCCAAATCTGACAGCTCTAACAAATGCTAGATACCAAATAATTTACTAACATTTATGTCTCAATTTTGGAGGCTGGAATTTCCAGTATCAAAGTGCCAGCATATTTTGTTTCCAGGTTTGCAGATAGTATGAAGGTACAATCTGATAAGTACTTACTTCCAATCCAAAATACAGTTAAATGTGGAAAATGTTTTCTAAAGACAGACTTATTACGTTATATAATAATTATGTTCTCCCCCTATCACCCAAATCCTGTGTTGAAATTCTAACCTCCAGTATAGCTATAGCTAGAGAGGTATCCCCAAGTAAATACTTAAAGGAAGGTCATAAGGGCACAACCCTGATCTACAGGATTAGTGTCCTTTTGGGAAAAGACAGCAGCAAGTACTCTATACCCACCCCCAGGCATATGACTCTTCCTGTGTGCATCTGATGGGAGAAATGTGTTCCTTTTTCTACAAGGGCAGTAATCCCATCATGAGATTCCTACCTTCATGAACTCATCAGAACCTAATGATCTTTCTCAAAGATGCCATTTAATCCCAATACCACTGTGTTGTGATTGGGGTTTCATATTATGATTGATAGGATATAATCATACAGCCCCTGACATGCACAAAATAGGAATCAAAATATGTATGGAACAAGGAACTATGGTGATGGTACATGAGTGAACTGGTGGTAGGAACTTCATGGGGACTACATCTGAGATGAAAAAGCACACATTGTACAGAAATGAAAATGTTAACACTATAATAATAAAAATTTAAAATAAAATTATTAGGCCAACAACAACAAAAATATATAGGAATTAACTTTATTACATGACCCAAATCATTAAGCTCTTTGCAAAGCACATAATTTGCAAACTTTACTTCCAGTCTAGGTGATTTACAAACCTAGATAATTAAAAAAACCTAATTACTAGGTCTCACTTCCAGGGATTCAGTAGACCTGAGTGGGTCCACTGAAATGGGAAAGAGAAAGGTATAGTTTTTAAACAGTTTTCTAGAGGAGTCTAGTATTTAGCTAGGTCTAACAATTACTGATGTAGGCATTCTAGTCTTATTTGGGGCATCTAAATCTACACTCCCAACTCAAGGGCCTGATACTATAAGAAGTTGAAGGTTGGTAGTTAGATTGTTCCATATAACTCAAGAATGACCTGTTTTACAGTTCCATGTGTTAAAATGCTATCAGTTGAATTTTTACTTTTTAAAGCAAAAACTGGCTCTCAGCATTCTGTGTTTCTTATATACCTGTTTTGCTTGTCCCACAGAGGAAGATGATGATGAGCTCTTTGATGATCCTCTGCCAGTACCTTTAAGGCACAAGGTTCCAAACCAGCAAACTTTGCACCCTGAGGTATTTCCAATGACTGCAGTATCACAAAATCAGCCTGAAAAACTGAGACAAAGTACAGGATGCTTCAAAGCAGAAAGTATACAAAACTCTCTGTGGGAAAACTTTATGGATTGTGAAGAATCCAACAGTGAAAGTGAAGAAGAGTTACAAATCTCACCTTCAGCTCAAGGAGATCTGAATTCTGCTACATGTCATCAGCAAAAGACTGATATGGAAGTACCACAGTGGGAAGTATTCTTTAAAAGAAAAGATGAAATCACAGATGATGGTTTGGAAAACTGCCCTTCATCCACAGAAGCAGGGGCCTCTCAGTCACCAAAGCTTTTCAGTGACTCTGATGGGGAATCAACTCACATCTCCTCTCAGAATTCTTCTCAGTCAACACATATATCAGAACAAGGAAGTCAAGGCTGGGATAGCCAATCTGACACTGTTTTATTATCTTCCCAAGAGAGAAGCAGTGTAGATATTACTTGCTTGAACAAAGGTAGCTACAACAGACCAAGAATCAAAGAGAATGTTCCTGCCTCTCAGATGGAACAAAATGCATTTTTCCCAAAAAATACTTACTCTGATTTGAAAAGCAGAGATCAAGATATAAGTATAGTTCCTAGTGTTGGAGAACCAACTATTTTAAGCACTGGGGAAAAAATACCTCAGGAAAAGTTGTTGCTAAATCCTAGTACCAATGCAGATTCACAGAGCTCCTCTGATTTTGAAATTCCCTCAACTCCAGAGGCTGAACTACCTAAACGGGAACATTTAAGATATTTATATGAGAAGCTGGCAACAGGTGAGAATATAGTAGTTGAAAAAAGAACAAGCACTCTCTCAGATAATTAGGAATTAAAAACATTTCATTTTAGAGCAAATATTTTTTAAAAAACCTATACAAAGAATAGTCAAAGTCGTAAGAAAATAAGATACTAAAACATTTTATATAACTTAATAGAATGCAATAAAGAGGGACCACAGTAACCAAAGGGAAATCACAAGATAAAGTAGGACTAAATTCAAATATATTACATTATTTAATATTACATTAAAGGTGAAATGGTCTAACCAAAACAATGAAAACTTGGGGAAAACAATCCAATTATATGGTGCCTTTAAGCAACTTCAAAAGAAACTAGTAGTGCCTATATGGATATCAAATTACTAATTATAAGAGGTCCAATTAATCAAAAACTGCAATTTAAAATGTGTACATACCTATCAATTCAAAATATACAAAGCAAAACTAAAAGAATAAACTGCACAGTGCTAAAGCTAGTGACTTTAGCATTCGCTTCTCAGTAATATAATTTACAGGAACAACAGACACAGATGAATTGAACACCACTATCAACCAACTGTATCTAACTGAATATATAAAACATTTCTACCTAATCATAGTAAAGTACATGCTTTTCATATCACATGGAACTTCAAGATAGACCTTGTCCTGGATCATAAAAATACTTCAAAGTGAAATAATAAACTTGTATTTGTCAATATATAAGCTGATGACTGTAGATTTATTTATGCCAAAATGTTACACATCAACTTAAGAATGATGTGAAATATAGTAGTTAAAGTTAAAACTAGAAAAATTAGAATAAAAAAGGAATGCAAAAGTATGAGGAATGCATTCTGTAAGTCATTCAATTTCCTGCAAGTTCCATCCGTAGGTTATGCCTTCACATGGTTATGTTGATATTTTAAAGATTAAGGCAGCAAAAGCAGATTTCACTTAAAATCATTTTAAGTGAAGTCTCTAAAACATTTTGCAGATGAAACAATGATATGCATTACCACCAGGTTGCATGGTAATTATACCAAAAGTTAGTATTGGCTTCACAAAATTAGAGTGGATGCTAAGAGGAGTCAGTGGCAAGAGGACTCAAAGTTGGTTTTCTAGTTTTTTTTTTTTTTTGAGAATGTTCCATTCCCAGATGTTATAAAAAAGGTTAGCCCTTTTCAATTTGCACTGGGGAGAAAACTGGGCAGTTATGATACAAGGTGGATGTTCATGCAAGTGTCTATAAACATTCTTCTCAGTATATTCTTGGCATTCTATAATCATACTGTCAATTTAATATTAGATATTGCCACATTTTTATTGTTTTATGTGAATCTGTCATAATAAAATTCTGGTTAAATGAATTTACTAGATTTAAAAATTTATAGTACAGAATAATTACTAATGTTTCTATATGATGCTTTGTCACATTTTACTGAAATCACCCTTGATTTGAGGTAGGCAACATTTATTATCCTCGTGCACAGATGAGATGGTTAAAGCATGACGTTATTAGCCCACATAGTTACCAGGTGCTAAGGCAGGACTCAGACACAGGTAACTCACTGTAGTCTCTTAACTCTATGCTCTAATCTATGCCTTTCAAAATGCAGGATTAACTGTATTGTCTACTTGAGTTTCACTTAAAGGACTGTAAAGTGTAAATGGAGTTAAGGGGGGAAGAAGTTTCAGAACACCAAGATGTACCGCAAGAAACCCAGTCGTTTGTCATGTACCTTACCGAGGTAGCGCACAACTTAGAAGTTTAATAGCTGGTACTGATTTTTAAAGTCTGGAGTTGGCTTAATGTTAAAAATTAGATTGTTTACTGCCTACTAGCTGAGTGATCCTGGGCATGTCAGAGTTACGTATCCAGTGTAAAACTATTTCTGTGTACTAATGGGCAACAGCCCCAATCTCACAGATTTATGAGAAGCATTGAATACATATGAAAGACTTAAGACTTGCTGAATGAATATTAGTTCTACCTTAAAAATTCCTTTGCACTTAAAGACAGTACTTAGAATGTTTAAGTACATGGTAATAGTAACACGTACCTCACTCAAAAAAACATTAAGTAGATAGTGTGGATGAATACCTCTAAAGTGTAAAATTCTACTTTAATATTCAAGTACATGAAGCATGACAATGATAAACTTTTTTAGAATTTCTTAAAAGCAGGTAACATTATATAAACCTTTGGTTAATCTTAATAGCAGATTGGCAGGAATCTATCAGTATTTTCCTACCTCATTTGTAGCTTTACTGGAAATGATAGTAAAATATTCAGAAACAAAAGCTAGGTAATAGCAAAGCAAATGTTAACTAAGTTTTGCTAAAGAAAACTGTTGAAGTGTAGGAAAAGTAAGTGCTGCCTGGAATTTGCAAATGGGAGGAAAAAACCTGAGATTACCACTTATGGTATCACATCCTATGTAGATATGAAAAGAAATACAACTTAAACATGGATCAATTTACAGTCTAAGTTTGATTAAAATACTGTCGTTGAATATATTTGTTTTATAGCGAGACAATAAATTCTAACAACTTAAGAAACTAGAAGAAGCTAAATGCTGATTTAAAATAGTTAATGTGCCTAATAGCTTCATTTCAAGTTTCTATTTTACTAACATAAGGGCAACAAAGGCATTTAAAAGTTCAAAGGTCCATTAAATTTCTAATAAAAGGACAAAACAAGTTTACTAAAAAGTAATTTTCCCTTTGCCCTTAAGTTTTACACTTTTTTAAAAAACACATAAAGTAGACATAAGATTGTAAAACACTTAAAAATACTAAATTTATATCTTTAAACTCATGAGAACCATCATTCAAAGTAAACTTGGCTTTTGGGAGCAACCTATAAATTTGTGACCCTTTCTCACCACTAATTTTTCATAAAGAAAACATGACAGTAAAAAAAAATGCACTTTCACTTAAAACTTGCAGTTTCTGGTGAGCAGATAAACTCTTTGAGGCTCTATTATGTAAACAACCCTACACTATATCAAAAAGCAAAGTCATGTGATGGTGGTATAGGTGAATATATTGTAGCTTCTCAAAAAAAAAAAAAGGAGGTTAAAGATTAAGAGGATATTTGCAAGTGCTGCATTCCTGAAGTCATTTCAATTTTACCTATGCTTATATTTTAGGTCATTAAACCTAAGGCAATGAGCTTAGGCAGGACTTAATTAGGAATACAAAAAGCTAGATAATTTGCATTTACCTTTATGTCGGACATCATGAATAGAAATCCCATAATGAGAAAGAGATGAAAAGTTTTCCTGATTGAAGTTTTACTATGCAGAAAAAAAAGACAATATATTCCATTTCAGTATATTTCAAGTAATAAATGGACTTCAAATTCACTTGGTCCAGAGCAAGTTTAGCTTTATCACATTTAAAAAGTTTGTATGTAAAATTTCACTTCAAAATATAACTTTAAGATGAGTCTACAGGAAATATAAAAATGATTAAATCTGGCATGAAGAAAATGTTAATCTGAAATCCAGAAGCTGTAAAGTATTGTGTCAAACAATTAGCTACTGTTGCTCTCCGGGCACTCTTATTTTACTGTTTACACCAAAGGTACGCAACATGGATTTTCTAATTCATGTTCTTATGAAGGCCCCTTAAAACACTCCATTTCCCCTACCTGGCACTCCAAAATACCCCCTTGGCCCCACAGTCCTGGCTTTTCAAAGAAACAATGGTCAGCCGTTGAGAACTGCAGAAAACATTTTAGAGATTTTTCTTCCACAGGGTTAAAAAACCTTTTAGAATTACTGGCTCATACAAATAACCCTCATATGAAATAAAACATGAAATCAAGCTGTAATTAATGTTTTTTACATTTAATTTTATATCTTAAATTCCTTATCACTGAGATCCTTAGATGAAGTACAAAATAGAGTGTAATTCAGTATCACTTATTTGTCTCAAATACAAGCAGTGAGAAGTAGGTAAATCATAATGATGACATACTAACAAAAAAAGAACTTGAGTGTTTGCCCAAACTGAATTAACTCTATTTCTCTAGATCAAGGTATATGGCAAATTCCACGTTTGATCTTAGCAACTGTTCATTATCAATTTAACACTTAAAATACTGAAGGAGGCATCTCTATTCATACAGGCTTCTTAAGTGTATGTATACTGATCTGGAAGTAGTTTTTCTTCAAGTTTGTTAACTCACACCAAATATATATTTCAGATTATTTTATGTGACCTCTCTTCAGCATCGGCAGATAGTCATTTGACCAATGGTGTGAAACATGAATTGTAATTAACACAGGATATAATCTTGATAATATGAAAAGAGTCCCAAATATTAGAAAAAAAAAATTTAACAACAGAGAACAACAACTACAAATATCAGTTCTATTTCCTGAAAATTCAGTTGAGGTAACCTCTGCAAGTCACAGCTCCACACTTGCACACAGTTCTGACCCTCTTTTTGGCTGGGCTGTAGTCAATAGAATCTGAAGATATATCCCCAGAACCTGAACACATAGAGAAAGAAATAGGAAAAGTGAGTTAAGACAATTCAGGAAGAATTTCAAGTTTTCCACCAATTTTAAAGTAGCAAGATTGCTTACATATTCAAGACCAATATAGAAAGTAAACATCTAAGGAAATTAAATTCTTTTCACATATATTAACAAAAAGGTTATGAAACAACTAACATCCATGAAACTGTACTTGAAACCGTACCTTTCATTTGATAATCAAAAGTGAGTTCTTCTCCAGCACTTATGGTTCTTGTGGAAAATAATGCTATTCGGGGAAGACGAGTATCGAGGTTATCAATGAAAACATTGAACACTTGAAGATTTGGGTCACACTAAAAAGGAATATTAGATCCATTTAAGTAAAAATGATGTGAACAAGCTGTGCCACATGAAATCTTTAATTTTCTAAAGTATTAGTTTTTAAGTTCTACTGGAAATTTTAGTTGACTATTGTTTAGAGATCTCGGAAGCACACATATTTAAAAAGATTTAACAGTAAATCTCAAACAAACCAAGCACTAGTTTCAATAATTTGCCAATAATGTTTCACCTAAGTTGCTTTTAAATTTTTCTGATAAGGTTAATGGAAACCTCAGATTCATCATTTCATCTAAATTCAGTAAGGCATACTAAAAGAACTACAATATTTTAATAATCAGCACTTTAGAACTCAGAGTTCCTACTCCAGTTAATTTTACTGCTTGTATTTTATTTGAAATTGTTCAGTATCCTGAGAACTCAACACTAAATTATGGAATATACACAACAGATCGAGATAATTATACAAGAAAGTGTTTAGTTGACCTTGAATGAAATACATTTTGAGTGTATCTCAGACTTGACATTAAGACAAAAATAATGTTAAAATGGGAAATCTGATGAAGAAACCAGAAGTCTGTCAATTTACTAAAAATCATAAACTAGTTTCTTGATTAATTATAATTTCTTAATTAATTTATAATTTAGAAAAACAGCCCTAATTACCTCAATATTTTATGTTCTTAAAATTTATAAAAATTTTAGGCCCTCCCTGGTGGCGCAGCGGGTTAAAGCACTGCACTGAGAATCTAAAACCGCTTCCGCATGAGTTCAATTCCCGCCTGCCCTGGAGGTGACCACATGGCGTGGCAGACCTCTCCTGACCCGCCCGCTGCTCCCCTCAGCAGTGTACTTCGTCGATCTGCCTGTTCTGTTCCCTACTCTG
The DNA here is from genome assembly GCF_000260355.1 of Condylura cristata. Taxonomy (NCBI): domain Eukaryota; kingdom Metazoa; phylum Chordata; class Mammalia; order Eulipotyphla; family Talpidae; genus Condylura; species Condylura cristata. The sequence goes on along the minus strand of NW_004567131.1, from coordinate 18,961,933 downwards.
TCTCTGGTGAAGCCTCTCGCCGCCCCGAGCTTCTGGCCTGTACCCCAGTTCTGTATGTACAAATAAATAAATCTTTAAAAAAAAAAATTATAAAAATTTTAAATATTTACATTTTTAGAGAATAGTCCTATTTTTAGTTGTACATACTGAAATCTACACATGATTTTAGCCAAAAGGCCAAAAGCGATAGATAATACATCCTAAAATTAGATATTAGTAATAAAGTTGTGACTCTTAAATTTTTTATTAGTTCATTGATTCATTAATTTCCACATGTATACATGGGTACTACCTACCTTATAAACTTGGGAAGTTTAAATGAAGTAATTTTTTATAAAGACTTTTTGCAAAATGTAATTGGTAGGAGGGTCCTCCCTACTGGCACAGCAGGATAAAACCCAAAACTAAGGGCCAACCCTGGAGGCACAACGGGTAAGGGAAGGACATAGTAGCAAGCTAGCCGTACGGCTCAATTCCAGTTCAATCTCCTGTCCCGAAGGTGATCCACATGGCGTGGCAGACCTCTCCTTACCAGCCTACTGCTCCCCTCAGCAGTGTACTTTGTTAACCTGCTTATTCTGCTCCCCACTGTCTCTGGTGAAGCATCACAGGCACAAACCTGCACCTCTGGCTTGTACCCCATTTCTGTATGCATAAATAAAAATCTTAGGAAAAAAATAAACAAAAAACAACACTAAGAAGCTATGCATTTACCTTTATGTCGGACATCACTAATAGAAATCCCATAATGAGAAAGAGATGAAAAGTT
>NW_004567131.1:18944696-18961045 GCF_000260355.1 Condylura cristata | reverse complement strand
GTGAATCCTCTCACTGCCCCTGTACCTCTGGCCTGTACCCCAATTCTGTATGCATAAGTAAATCTTTAAACAAACAAAAGAAGATGTATTTGGTAGGCATCTTGAAGAATTTTCCTAATATAGCAATAATACTTTGACTTAACAGAAAAAAAGAAGCCCTCACTATTACAGTATTTTGGAAAGGCTCCATGGTTTAAATTATTCTTGAACTAGGCAAAAATCACCAAAATAATACTATGTTAAAATATTAGCCCTGGGACCTCCCTAGTGGTGCAAAGGGTTATGTCTCAGTACTATGAAGCTATCAATAGCCACTGCAGCACAAGTTTAATCCCTGGTTGGCCAGGGAGTTGACCCTCATGATGCAGCAGACTTCTATCTCATCCACTGCTCCCCTTAGCAGTGTACTGTTCACTACATATGCCTTTTTTGTTCTCCACTCTGTCTCTGGTGACTCACTCCCTCACCTCTGGGCCTACATCCCAATCCTTGTATGCACAAATAAATCTTTAAAAAAGTAGATAAATACTTAGTCCCATCGGTATTTCTTACACTGTGATTCACAAAATGAGACACATTTCCATAGCGAGCTGCATCTACTGTGAATTCATCAGATTCATAGTCCAGATCAAAGAGATACGTGATTCCTTTGTTGTCATATAACTGCCCCCGTCTTTCAGCTTCTTCACTTGTGATCACCTAAAAAGAAAAAACTGTATTAAAGTTATTGCTGAACTGAAGAAACATTCATTCATAAATTCATTAACATACAAATGTTTAAAAAGTAAGAAATTCAAGTGCCATCAAAACAAACACATAGATTTGAAGGACAAGACAAACAGGTAAGAAAACAAAGGGAGGAGAAACGTGATGCAACTGTTTAGGCACTGAGACAATCCAGCCATTAAGTTGAAACCATTATAATTTATTGAGACATTCAATAAGCTATATAACTACAGCTCTCTGTAAAACACAACTGAATGTAAAAGACTAAATTTTTCCTGTAACTAATTTGTATGCAGTTATTAATGGAAGGTTATATAAATGTAGGATATTTGTATGTTAAATTTGTAGTCAACTGTTTGGAAAGCTACGTTTTATATAACGGGCTGTTTTTCATCAAATTCTGAGCTCACAACCATCATCTCTACAGTTCTGCTCATAGCTTTACCAAGTGCTTAGCTTAAGAAACCAAAATAAATTATGATATCAATGAAGGTGAGCTGCTGCATTAGCAAAAAAAAAAAAAAAAAAAGGGGGGGTGGAACAGGGATAACTTGATTATATAATTTCTAGTATCCTGAATGATTAGTAACCTGCCATTGTCTAAAAGTGTAAGGATTAAAACAAGCCTAATTTAATCTCAGAATTCTAGACTAATCACATATAGATGATACAATTTCAAACAACTTTTTAAATCAGTCAGATGTGACAACCCTATATGATGCACTCACACTTGTAGTTTTCCTAGTCACAGCTTCACTTACCATTCAGTTTGAGGCAGAGTTGTACAGGGACAGAACACACTAATTCTGGAGCCTTGGTTTTAAACCTTGGCTCTTTAGTTCTCTGTGATCTTGGGCAACTTGTACAATTTTCTTTGCCTCAGTTTATCTGTGATATTAGGGACAATAGTGCCACCTCAAGTTATTGAGAGAACTGAGTTAATATATAATGTGCTTAAAATAGTATGTTGTACATAATAAATACTATTTTAAAAAGTATGTATAGTACTTGTGTCATTAGTAGTCCTAATTTAGAGAACTGTAAAGTTATAGAAAACAAAAGTTTGGATTTTTTTATGGATGCAACAAATGTACATGTTTTATAATATGTATTCAGAATTGGTCTACTTCATAATATCATTCATGTTGATACAAAATTGATTGTTGCCAATTATATTTACTCATTATTTAGACTAATGGATGAAGTAAATGACAATTTAAAAGTTTCAAAATCAGCAAGTATTAGATATGATTTTCTTCTTAGGACTTTTGTGTAAAAATAGCCGCCATATTTTAAAATTTACAAATGCCAGTTTCAATGACTATGAATTAACGTTTCTTGAAAGATGACTATATCAATTTCACTTATTTTTTTTTGTTCTTACTCAAAATTATGCCAGTGGACCCTTCCATTACCATTATATTTCAAATCTGAAATGTCTACTTACAAATGATAAAGTTTAACATATATTTGTTACCAAGATAAAATGGGCACTTTCAAAAGCTTAAACCTTAGGTGCACATTGTTATATGGTAAATTGAACATACCTCTCCAACGTATTCCATAACAAAACTCATTCTTTTAATCTTCACAAGAGTTTTTACACCCCAGCCACAGCCATTGCTAGTTCGAAAGATGCAAAGTGAATATGGTGTGCCTTTTTGTACAATCCTATTGGGACAATCTGGCCCACACTGACACCTTGAGTTGCATTCATAAATGGGGGTACCAGGTGGGATTTTAATTTGTTGATTTTTATTATAAGCCAAAAGAACTCCAGCTTCTGCAGGACAACATTTCTCAAAGAAGCAATCTGTGCATGAACAGCCAAAAGTAGCTTCGTTTACTAAGCTGATTCCAGGAGCTGGTTTATATTCATTTATGTAGAAGAAGTCTGAAGGTGGGCCCTCCAAGTCCACAGTATTCTCAACAAAAATCATTCCTTTATGATTCTTTCTTCTGTTGAGTTCATCTTGCCATCTCTGCAGAGCTATCCTTTGTTTAGCCTTCTTTACAATGTATTCAGCAATGGCAGGCCTCAAAGCCTTGTTATTGTCTTTTAGTGTTATTGCTTTGCCTTTCTTTACCTGAGATAAATAATTATGCTTGTCTTTAGAGAACTGCTGAAGGAGTAATGGGCACTTGAGATTTTGCAAAGGTTCCCAAGTATTTGTAGAATCTGGCCATCCTTTCCATTTTACAAGATAATATTCCATATCCTTAAAATATAAAAGAAAATGCAAATCAGATTACAATAATTATTTTAAATAATTTAATATCTAAAGAGTAAGGTATCCATTACCATTTTTGCTTAATGAAGTTTAGACTATAACTACAGGTCTTTATTAGATGCTCGTCATAAAAATAAAACTTTTCCTTTATATTACATAAAATATGTATAGAATTTAGATGTAGGTAATTGTACCTGGCAAAAAATAAAGGTACTAAATTGCTATTTTACCCAACAATAATTAATTTAAAAAAATTGATCACAAGAGTATGAATTTCCCAAAGTATTAATGTATGCTATGATAGTTACATGACAAACATAAATACCAACTTTCTCTACATTGTACATGGTTACAAGGGGAAGTTCTATTTCTAACATCATGGGTATAGATAGTAGATCTAGATACCCTAGAGATGCACTGTCCTAAACAATCACTCCTAGTGGCACGTAGCTCCTGATTCTGAAATAACTAGTCTGAGTTCATATGTCCTTTAAGTGCAACTTACATTGAATTTCAAAGACTTAGTACAAAGGAAAATATAAACACTTTTATTAATTAAAAAAAAATTACTGATATTAAGTATTTATTGTATTAAATAAATTATTGAAAACAATTTCACCTGCTTTTTTTTAACTCTTAAATTCTTACTTAAATTTACCCATGACTGGATTAGGTAGCAAGCATTCAAGCCACCAAAGATTAAATACTCTTAATTTATCCTTTAGACAGTGGTCACCAGGGTAGTGGAATCCTGCTTCCTACCCTACTGACTTAACTATATTTTCTTCCCTTTAAGTCAGGCAATGGCATGTTAAAAAGATTAGCTAAGTGTGAGAGAGTGTATAACAAGAAAATTCTGAGATACAGTCTCAATTTTTCTTGCTTTTTGAAATAAGTAACATGTACCCATGTCCCTTAGAGTAAAATGCCTTCTGAAATCGGAAGTGATTAAACATTCTAGTTTTCATTTTTATTCATAGATATTAGTAAAACTTAATTGGAAAACATCATCTTTCCCCTGAAATTTTTAGTTTTTTATTATAAACTTTGTTATAAAGGATACTCATGATAATTGTTTTACTATTCATAATTAATGCCAAATGACCTAGGAGGTCTCAGGCACATGGTGGTAACATGTTGCTAAGGCATGGGTGTGCTAAGTTAACTGCAGGAGCAACTGTCACCGTGTTAGTGAGTGGATTTATTTTCTCCCAAATGTCTACATCTCAATGTTTTACTATATTTTCTATAATAAGCAATTATCTGAATTAAAAGAACTTTGCTTATTTATGAAAAATGCTCAAAATATTTTGTTTAAAATGTGTTAAATTATGGTGTGAGGATATGCAACAAAACTATATCCATTGAAATATAGGTGTGGGGGGAAATACACATTTATATATGTGTATACACATACACATATCTAAATGCTACTCAAACTGTCTCATTAAGATTTAAAATGGATGTTTCCCTTTTGTCAGGTAACCACAATTTGGGATTGTTATCAGCAGATATTTGCCAAACAATAAAATGTATCTGGCAGTATCTAATGTATCTATTCTTCTTAACTATAAATATTGAAAATCTTTGATTCCAAAATAAATCAGTGCACCCCTAGAGCCCTCTTTTTTCATGATTTTTTGTTATTGCAGTCCGGGTATGAGAAAAGTTGCCAGCAAACAATGAAAAAAACAAACAAACAAAAAAAAAAAACAATGGCTTCAAATAAGTAAGCTAAATTATCAATTGACAAAACAAAAACAAAAACACCATGCCACTTAAGTTTGCTTCCTAAATACTATATTGTTTAATGATAGTCACTTCCATTTTTAATGGCTTAACTTCTGTATGTTTGTCACTTTGGCACCTTATGGATAGTGAAGATGTTTATTAAAAAAATGAGTGTTTTTGGTAAAAATACTGAAATATATTTATAATATTTTGTTTCTACTTTGTAGATGTTTATAAATACATATTTTATCTTTGAAATATAAAAATGGTATTTCTATTTTGAAAATGATCAGTTTTTACCAGAAAATCAGTTTGACTAGTAAGCTCAATTAATATCCTAAAATTCCAAATAAAAGTCAAAAAGTTAATAAGCTAATAGATTGGTATACAATCTTATTCCAATGTGCAATCAACTCTTGATTACCTATAGAAATGGAGCACAGTCATGAAAATTATTCATGTCTCCCCTTTATAATTGGAAATGCATCGGAGGAATTTTTCTTGTATTTTCCCCCACTATGTTTGGCTTAAGTTAAATCCAAATCTTAGTATTTCTAATAAGTGTATGAGAGTTTGGTTATTAGGGGGCCTGATGAAATTTAAGGGTAACACTAGCCTTTAGAAGTAAAATGTCATTGAGAAAAGAAGGCAGTAATATGTGAAATAAGTAGCAATGCAAGGTGGCATACTTTTAAATGTCAAAACCAGTAAGATAATAAATGCCACTAGCAAATAAAGAGTGGAATCAATACAGGGCAGACAACCAGAAATGGCACAAAGGAAGTAAACTATACCCAAAAGATTTATTAGGTAGGGTATAGGGTAAGTGGGATGAACAATGTGAGCCAAAGCTTGGGGCTAAGATTTGAATGAAGTAGCTAGAAAACAGTGAAGAAATAGACTTTGCTAGCTGTAAGGTTCAGAATATTGAAGCAAAAGATAAGATTATAACGGTGAGGCAAGAACAAATTTTAGACAGCTTGAATACTTGGCTGAGGCATTTGAGCTTTATTGTAGGCTTTTACAATTCTTAGGAAGCGATGGTGTTGTGTGGGATGTTTCATTAAATACAAATACACTTAACTCCATCTTGCTTTTTAGAAACAATTTCACCAACCTTCTAATTGCCAAGTCAATACTCCAACATCATATTTTTTCATTCTTGTTCCTTTTCAAGCTTCTTTGCTGAGACCACCATCCAGGTCATCACAAACAATATAGATACTGAAGGCTTTATCCTTGATCCCCTTTCATACTGAACAAATGCTTATCCCCTTCTGAAAATATAAAGTTATGGACCATCTCCAAACAAAAGCCACATATATAATATCTTAGGTAGTTTCATAATATTTGGATTCCAAGCTAAGTATTCCTGCTCAAAATGACCTCTGGGCAACCTCTTCATTTCCAATAGTTTTACTTATATGTTGACGACCTCCCCAAATTTTATCTCTGCGACCCAAAATATCCAACAGCCTACTGGATATTCAACAGTTTTTTCTTTCTTTCTTTTTTTTTTTTTTAAAGATTTATTTATTTGTGAATACAGAACTGGGGTACAGGCCAGAGGCTCGGGGGCGGTGAGAGGCTTCACCAGAGACAGAGTGGGGAGCAGAGCAGGCAGATCAACAAAGTACACTGCTGAGGGGAGCAGCGGGCGGGTCAGAAGAGGTCTGCCACGCCATGTGGTCACCTCCGGGGCAGGCGGAAATCGAACTCTTGCAGAGGTGGCTTTTAGCTTCTTAGTGCTGTGCTTTAACCCGCTGTGCCACCAGGGAGGGCCTCAACAGTTTCTTAAATCGGTCTATCTACAGGAAATCACCATGGTTCTTCCTAAACAGATTCATTCCATAATGGGTAATCTAATCTTCCATCTAAGAGGTCAATCTCAATTCCTTTTCCTCAATCCAACCAAATTTTCTTTAGATACTTCTTCATATCTATTTCTATTATTATAGATCTAGTTACTTCAGGTCCTTAATTTCTAAACTAGGTTATTACATTAACCCCATGCACACACCACCCTCTAACAACATTAAAATGATGCTACTAATCATTCCAGGTTTTGTTATACATTTCTGCTGCTCTGTTTACAAAATTCTCTCCAATTAGAATGGTCTCTTCTAATTGCCCAACACTTACTTTACTCATCTTTTTATATGTTAGAAAACCTACTCAACTTTAAGTCTTTCCTGCTTCTCTTGCCCAAGGAGGACTAATCCTATCAAACCTTTTGTTCTCATTTCTAATCTAAACTATAAACTACTTGTGGGAGGAACAGAATCTTAAATCTTTGTAGCACCAGAAAGAAGCACACTTGCCTACAATTTATCTTAGGCTCTGACTAAATGTTTTTAAATGTATAGCAAAAAACAACATAGAGGCAGTATTTTAACTAAATATATTATAACTATATAAATCCTTCAAAGAAAGAAATACAAGGTGTTAGAAATTAACCTAGAGATAGCAATTAATGGCTTTTCAACACTGGTTCTATTACCTGCTGTCTATAGCTGTAGTAGCAAGCACAAAATTTAAAAAAAAAAAATCTATCTTCCCATTAGCTAGCTATTTCTTTTTCTGTAAGTTTTGAAATGATCATAATATTCATAATCAGTAATAACACAGCCTGAACCTGATTTTGAAAATGCCAGTGTTCTGTGGAAGCACAATTTGAGAATATGGTCAATGGGAAGTCTCTGGATTTTCATACCAATAACTGAGTAGGAAATGTTAGACCTGAGTTAAAAGATGCAACACTGACATAACTGAGCCCTATGACCTTGAAGAAGACCCTTCTCAGACCTCTATTTTTCTGATCTCTAAAATTCAGTTTTCATTCTAATGATTTCTATATTACTGGAGTTCCTCTCAAACTACCTGAAGTGTAGCCAGTCTTGTAAGAATATCAATCTAGAGTCTCCCTGGTGGCACAAGGGGTTATGTCTCTGCACTATGAAGCTATCAGCTACTGCAGCACCAGTTCCATCCCTGACTGGCCAAGGAGCAGATCTACATGGTGCAGCAGACCTCTCCTTTCTTGCCCAATGCTCCCTTCAGCTGTGTATTTCATATAGCCACCTGTTTTGCTTCCCACTGTCTCTGGTGAATCCTCTCACCCACCACGCCTCTGGTCTATAACCTAGCCCTTGTATGCATAAGTAAAATAAATATTTAAAAGAAGAGAATATTAATCTAGCGTTAGATGTGGAATATTCTATACATGTCATGTAATATAGTGTTAGTTTTCAATTTTCCTGGTTATTTTAAGAAGTCAAAGCTTTGTGTAATATTTCTTTCTACCTTAATTTACTAAGAGAGAAGAAGCCCTACCAATGAATAATTGGGTTCATGTTCTTCACTGAGCTAAATTTTCCATATGAATGACATGGCAAGAACATTACACAGGAAAACCAAAGAGTACTAACTACAATTTATGTCTCTCAAGTTAAACTGAATCTCCACATGAACTCTTAATAACAACTCTGCTGTACTAGTAAACAAATCTTTCCATTTCCCAAGTTGACTAAAATTTCAGACCTCCCTCAATGTGCTTGATTCCCTATCCCTTTTTCTCTCACATTCTTTTCAGTAGCATATGCCACTGTTCCCAGTGAGTAAACAGAAATTGCCAGACATAAATTCCTTTCTAGCCTTCCATGAACATGTAACTAGGGAGAAAGAATGCAGACACAACAGAAAAGATGTACTTCCTCCATCAATTATCATTCCTCCAGTCCTTTCCATTTCTCTTCTCGCTCTTGATTCTCACTGCTCTGTAAGCCTCCTTCATTTTTTAAAAGTAAAATTAAACTAAACACTGTCTCTAGAAGATATGATAAATTACTAGAGAGGACAGAGAATAAAAAGATCTTAAGAGTGGAAGATATCATTTTATATGTATATAAGGACTTTTAAACACCTTCTTAAAAAAACACACACACTTATGTATTTATCTTACTGGATTTAAAATTTTTTTAAATTACAGGCGCCCTTCTATCTTACAGTGCTGACATTCTATCTCCCTCAGGCTTCCATGATTGACTATTAGGAATTCCTCCCTACCTTTCTTGTCAGTGTTAATTTTCTGACAGTTCTTACTGTGGGTCTATCTTACTGTTCCTCAGACCTTGATATTCACTTCTCACATTTTCTTTGTCTGGAGTTTTGAAATAGCCTCTTACCACTTTCAATCCACTCATAGCTAAGTAGCCAGAAGATTTTTAACATTTTCATCTCATATTACTCTCTGGCTCAAAAATATTGTTTTCCTACTGCTATTAAAGTAAGTTCAAAATCTTTTCTTTGCCTCTTAGGAGTTGCATTTTCTGGGTCCTTTCCAGAAAAGCCTATCCTTCAATCTCTCGTTACTTATGTATCACCCTCACTTTCTATTCTTTAAAGAGAATAGGTTGTCATTGGCTTCAGGACTCATCCCTGTGTATCTTTTCTGCCTCCATTAATAAATTTAAATATTTCTTCACAATATCTGTCCATACTCCATTTTTAAGTGAGCTCCTTCTGTTACAATAGCGTTTGCCTCAACAATAATTATGTATTTTATACAATTACATTTATTTCTATCCTAAGATCAGCCCATGGTATCAGGGACCATACTCCCATGTTACTCATTACTGAGACCCTAGTGTTTATCATGTGACATCGTAGATAGCCAATAAATAGCTGTTAATCAATGGGTAACTGTACTCATTTCTAGGGCTTTACTTGCTATCTTCTTACTTCAAGGTCTATGTTTCCAGTTAGTTCTCGTTTAGAGCAATATCCCTCACTAAATATTATCTCATTCTTAAATGTCCTTGGCTTTCTTCTTCAAGCCCAAATTAGCCCTTCCTCTTATATTTGTGTCTTGGAGAACAGTATGATCCACACCACTGCAAGTCAGAAACCCATGTTTTCTATGAGGTGGCTTTTTCACTACCATTCATTCACCCAATTCCAAGCTTAAAGATCTGTAAGCTTTACAAGCCTTAGACCTTTATTATCATAGTTACGGCTTTAGTTAAAGCACTCAGATTATTATAACAGCCTTTTTTCAAAATGTATATTTGGCACATATGTAATTTCCCTTCCTGTCAATCCACTTCCTTTATCCTAGAGGGAAAATTCTTATTTACAAATTTGATTGTGTCATTCTTTCAAAATCTTTAAAATGACTTCTCACTGTCATAACAGAATGGCTAAAAGAACCTTCAATCATTTCATTCTTTTCCACCCCCCAGATCCTACCATTCCATTCTCTATACTAAAGCCATAACGAATCACAGTATTTGTCTTTTTAAGCCCCAGGGGAATACTGCCTCTTCTGGGACGCTTTCTATGATCCGATTTAGATATGTCTCCTATACCTCTTGTAAAGGTGTCAATAAGAGCACTTCACGGCGTTAGATGATTCACTTGCCAGTCTTTCTTACTAGCCTATGAATTCCTTAAAATGAGAGACAGTTCTAATTAATCTTTTTTCCCAGTGCCTAATATATTACTTAACACAAAAAGTAAACTCAAATGTTTACTGAGTGATAACACAGAAAGAAGAAACAGGAGGTATTTACTTATTTACTATTAAGTAAAGATATTGCTGCTTTCATATAAGTATGAAGCTATGAAAGTCTAGCCTAAAAGTGATTGTGAGTACTAAAGGAATCCCTGAAGTAAAAAACTCAATTCATTAACCACTAACTAAATACTTGTTATGCACTAAGGGCACAGCAAGACAGTCCCCAGCTATCAAATAATTGACAAATTAGCAGAGTATGGATGATGCAAAACTAGAAAATGTGACCAATTCTAGAATGATTTTTAAAGTGCTTTTTAAGTTTCCAACATAAAACAATTAATTTTGCTGGAAGTAGGAAAAGGAAAAAGGCTTTACAATAGGTAGTAACCTTTCAGATGAATGTTGAAAGCCCAGAGACATTTTTTGAAGGAGAGAAGGAAACATGGCTATATTCCAGAGAGAACTGGGTGAGAAAAGGGGACAGGGAGCATATGTGTTCGAGGAAGTAGAACAGGAGCTATATTTGGTTTTAAGCTATGTTTCCAGTGCTTTCAAGAGTGTCTCGCTGATGACAGAGATTAATGAATTGTATCTAAATCAAAGAATTGACAAGTATTTCAATATGCATAGAAAATAGGATATGTAACAAGAGATGGAAGTTGGAAAGGTTTCTAGGGACAAGATCATAAAAATCCTTAATCCAAAGGGTCCAGCTTAGACTGCTAGACAGGGAACCATGAAAAGGGACCATGAAAAGCAGGGTTTTAACCAAAGGGTACAATGAGAGTTGTGTTTTAGAAACAATTTTAAGGTTTTTATACAATATGATATTGTCTTTTTGAGCAAAAAAGACAATGGAGAACAAGTCAAAGACAGGGTCAGTTTCACCTGCCCTGTGTTTGAGAAAGAGAAAAAAAAAGTGTTATTTTGAAATAATACTGGCTTTGTGTTAGGCAGGAAAGAAATGGGGATATTAAGTAGATCAATGAGTATAAAGCAAGCGTACTTACTCCAAATCAAGGAACCAAATGGAATAATGAAAAAGAATAAAGAGAATACAGGGCCCTCCATGGTGGCACAATAAATTAAAGCTAAGCACTATGAAGCAAAACATAGCCACTGTAGCAAAAGTTCGATCCCTGGCCAGGGAGATGACCCACACGGCATAGCAGACTTCCCCTGTGTTGCCCACTGCTCCCCTCAGCAGTGTACCTCAGTCAATCTGCCTGTTCTGCTCTCCACTCTGTCTCTGATGAATCCTCTCACCACCCTTGCACCTCTGGCCTGTACCCCACTTCTATGAGCATGAATAAGTCTTTTTTTTTTTTTTTAAAGATTTATTTATTCATACAGAACTGGGGTACAGGCCAGAGATGCGGAGGGTGAGAGGATTCACCAGGGACAGAGTGGGGAACAGAACACGCAGATCGACGAGGAAGTACACTGCTGAGGGGAGCAGTGGGCGGGCCAGGAGAGGTTTGCCACGCCATGTGGATCTCCTCCGGGGCAGGCGGGAATCGAACTCATGTGGAAGTGGATTTAGCTTCTCAGTGCTGTGCTTTAACCCGCTGAGCCACCAGGGAGGGCCCTGAATAAGTCTTTTAAAAAATATATAATAGTTTATTTTTACATCATTTTGTGCATTTTTTCATCTCAGTTGTAATCCCCGTGGACTTCCCATCACCAAATCACCTGTATGCCATCACCACAGTCCAGTGTATTTCCCTCTCCCCACTGTTTTTGATCCCATTCCCCACTACACCCCATAAAATGTCTCTGGTATATAGCTGCTGTTCTTATTATTTTCTCGCCTGGTCCGTTATATTCCTGCTATGAGTGAAACCATCTGGTATTTTTCCTTTTCTTTCTGGCTTTAAATAAATAATCTTAAAAAAAAAAAAAGAATCTAATGAACTACTAGATTCAGAAGGAAGAATTAAAGATTTATGAAACTATAAGGCTGGGTAACTAGACGTATGATTCCGTTAACATAGGGAACACTAGAGCAGGATGCAGATTTGAGGAAGAAAAATGGGTAAAATTTTTAATATGTTGAATTCCTGTATAGTATTCAGTTAAAAATGAAGCCCAGAAAGAGGTCAATACCTCACAAAGATCTGGGTGTTTTGAGCCAAAGAGATGTAAGTAGAGGTCATTGAGAAAGAGGTAATCTACACAGAGCAATTGCAAGCTGAAATGTTAGAGGATCAAAGACAGACCTTGGAATTTGGCTACATTTTTGAGGAAAGACAGGTAAGAGAGAAAATAAAGGAAATACAGGGGAAAATGTTAAGAAAAACTGGTAATGAAAGTAAAGACAGAGGTAACAACACAGATAGTAAATACCTTAGCATTATCATCGCAGCTCATTCTGTTGTAAGCATTTCATCTGTATCAATTAATTTAATGTTAATAATAACCCAGGAGTTAGTAATTTACCTAGCCTCATTTCATTGATGACAAAACTGAAGGACAGAGAGGTTAAGTAACTTAAGGTAACATGAATAAAACAGAGCCAGACTTTGAACCAACACAGGACTCTATATAGACTGTTTCAATGAAGACACGGTAGCCAACATTGTTAGACATGGTAAACAGGTGGAGTAAGATTTGAACTCTAAAAAATTTGGCAATCAGAAGGCCATGAAGCGATAGAAATAAAAACGAGTTAAAAAGCTAAATGTTAATAATAAGACAAACCACAGGAAGAAATTTTTGCAAATTGTGTAATTGATAAGGGATTATGTAACATTTAAAGAAACATGACAACTCAATTAAAAGAAAGCCCAATTTTAAAAATCGGCATAGAATCTGGACAGCTCTCCAAAGAAGATATATAAAAAGCCAATAAGCACATGATAAGATGTTCAGCATAATTAGCTATTAGAGAAATGCAAATAAATCAAAACAACAATGTAGCATCACTCTACAATCCTTAAAATGGCTGTACTCAAAAAGATAACTGCTCTTGTGGTCAGGATGTGGAGAAAGTGAAGCCTAAATGTACTGCTGGTGGGAATGTAAAATACTGTAGTTGCAATGGACAACAGTTTGACAGTTTTGCAAATGGTCAAACATAGAACGACCATATAACCCAGCATTTCAACTTTGACGTATTATCACTCAAGAGAAATGAAAACGTCCACCACCCAGAAACTGAAACGTGAATGTTCACAGCAGCATTTTTTATAGTAGCTCCCATACAGAAACAAGAATGCTTACCAAATGATGACTGGATAAATTAAATGTGATCAATCCATACAAAGGAGTATTTAGTAATAAAAAGGAATGAGTAATTACTCATGCTACATGATATATGCTACAACATGGAATACTTGAAAACACGAAGCTAAATGAAACAAGGACTACATATTATATAATTCCATTATATGAGATGTCTAGATCAGAGAATATAGAGAAAGTAGATTAGTAGTTGCTGAGGGCTGGGTAGAGAGGTAAGGTTCTGGGACTAATAGCTAAGGGGTATGGAGTTTTTTTTTGCAATAATAAATATGTTCTAATATTGATGATGGTGATGGTTCCCCAATTTTGAGTATACTAAAAGTTTTGAACTGTACACTTTAAATTTTTGAATTATAATGATGTATGACTTATATTTCAATAAAACTATCTTAAAAATTAAATGGGAAATGAAGTGGAAGGTAAAAACAGAAAATGCCTAATAGGAGAGGCAAGATCAAATAATTTTTGAAGGTTAAGGAAGATATGAATAGGATTACTGATTGAGAAAAATCAGTGGAAAAAAGACATGCAAAAAAGAGATCACAGATTAAGGCAAGACCTAAATGGGGTTGTTAGAAAGCGGGAAAAAATGATAATGAGCAAGATACAGGTTGAGAGGTCATACTATTTTCCACTTAAGTAGTAGGAAATGAGGTCTTTAGCTGAATAATAGAGGACTGTGGATAAGAGCATGAAGTCTGAAAAAAAAATTGGGAAAACTTCTGTTAAGAATGGGAAAAGAAAGCAAAAGATAAAAAGTTTGTCAAGCAGAACTAAGCAGTGTGAAAATAAAGATAAGCTTTAATGGAACCAATATGCATGATTATATGGTACTCTCAAGCTAGACTTGTCAGGCTCATTATACTAAACTGCTTTGGGGCTGAGGGTAGCTGAAATGATTAATTATAAAATCCTACTGAGTGAGAAAAACAGTGATACCACAAGATGGACAATTCAAAGAATTGGTTAATGACTGAATAAATATAGAAGATGGAGAAGGAAAAGAATTAAATAAGAAGCCTACTTAATTTATCTGGAAGAATTGACAGATTAATGACTAAAACTAAATTTCTGGAAAGGGATAGGTTACTAAAAAAATAGTAGTAATTTAAAGGTTTAGACTGAAAAAAGCATCTTAGAACATCTGTCATTTTTAAGAGGACTAGAATTAAGTAAGGTCAAGATAAATGAAAGTATTTTGCTGAAGTCACAAGATTCTAAAAAAAGATTAGAAACAGAAATGACTTTAAACTTAATGCCATTTTACTATACCACAGAACCTCACTGACTACCAGAGATGCATGTGATGGTAGGAAATCAAATTGTGATGCTTCTTGAAGAGATTGGTTAACACTAAAATTGGTTTGGATTTTTAAATTCATTTCACTTAGAGTGGCGAAATATGACTCAGGAACAAAATGAATGACAGGAGAAGCCAATTTGAGCTAAAACATTTGGTAACCACATGGAGATAATCAAGAGTTGGATGTAGAAGGATACAAGCACCTTAAAATATTCTAATGCAAGAACATTTTATGCTTCAAAATCCTCTCAATGTTATCTGGCAATATTGTTAACAGGGCATATAAATTTATGAAGGCTTAGAATTTTAAATAGAGATTTGTTTACTTTTAAGTTTCTTTTTAAGTTACAGAAATATGAAATGAGTTAAAGTCTGATTATGTCTCTTTTTAAGGGGCTAGATATTTGCCTTACCTTTACTACCTTGTAGTCACACAAGTATTCCACCTCATAATTGTTTAGATTCCTTTTGGTGATTCCAATCGACTTACATGTGAGTTTTTCTTTTCTACATAATTCCTGAAGAGTATCAAGTGAAACTAGGCAAGGCACACACCAAGCTACAATAAGAAAATAGAACTCTTTACTAATGAAATAGCTAATTAGTTAAAACAAAAAGAAAAACTTAAGACCTCTATTTCCCCACCCTTCAACTGGCAATTTTACATGACTAAAAATTCATAAACAAGAAATCATTTATGTGTTTTAATGAAAAAGGTAAACATTAAAGAACTATTTTGGTAAACTGGTCTTGGATTTTATCTTGGGTTCTAGCTTAGTATGTTTAAATGATGTCAATATCTACTAAGCCACTTGAATAAAACGTTTCCTATCCATAAGCTTTCTTAAGATTACATATAGATTCAAAAATCAACAGAAGTTAATGGTTTTCACTTATCCATTATATTTTTACATAGAATATAACAACTATTTTTAATAAAACAGGTCTCTAGCACATATTAGAAATACATCAAATGTACTTTAAAAAAATATAATTTGTTAAAAAGTAACTTTTCCTCTTTCTCTTAGCTGGAGGATAAGAACTGAAGTCCCACTAAAATATAGTATTATAGTTACATATTCATACATATTATATACTACTTTTCCCACTTTGAAATACTGCTAACTCCACTCATTTCATCCATGCTACTTAACAAGATGAATAAACCCAAGAGTTATAATATTGAAGAGCATATTGATATCACTATCAAAGAATATATTGATTTTGTTAATACTCATATTTCAAGGTTATTGAATATTTAAATGTATTTAAAGCCAAGAATCACAAAAACAGAATATTCAATTTACATAATCCATTTACCAAGCTTAAAGAAAACAAACTCACAACCAATTTACAGAAGCCAGTAACTTAAGTGTGCTGAATATTTTATCCTTAATTTTCTATAAACAGGAAAAATAAGTTAACACAAGTTGTGTATGTTATAGATATGTAGTAAACTGAGTTTTATTTTATGCTTAGTGCTATTAGGCTATGCACTAGGAAAGATAATCAAGACCCCTCTCAACCTTTCTCAGGCCACCTAATTATCACTTTAGCGAGATTTGCATTTTTTGGGTTTCAGATTCACGGGGGGGGGGGG
>NW_004567131.1:18937837-18944596 GCF_000260355.1 Condylura cristata | reverse complement strand
GCTTTTAAATTCCTTTTACACCGGTACTCTTCACTGTGCAAAATTCAGAACGTACAGCGGAGCCTTATGGTACAGAGTACGTTTACTTTCCCGTCTGTTCCCTAGCCACTTAAGTCTAACGGCTATTGGGGGAGGAAAGCGATGTTTGAAGTACAAGAGATTACCAAACAAAATCTATTGGTAATCTCAAATTTTACTTGGTAGCTCTCCAAGGTAGTAGTGATAACCTTTGTCTTTTGAGGTAACTGTCAAAGAGAGAACACTGCTGTTCTTAAATATCCTTTCCTCACCTTCCCATCTCTCTTAGGGAGTTCATTGTCAAAAACTGAAGTTTGATTTCCACTCTACCCTACTCCACGGCCTATAAAGTGAAAACTACATAAAGTGAAAGGTTTCACCAAAAAAAATTAGGGGCGGGGGTGGGAGAAGTTGTTTGGAGTGGAGATTTGGGGGTAGGAGGGTGGTAGAACAGAAATGATCTCTTAAGTCCTTTTATTTAAAAACTAGAGGATGTTTTTGTTAAGTTCATTATGCTGATAACATGCGTAAGAGGTTCCTCTCCAACATTTAGTTAAAGTGTATTTGTTGGCAATAACATTTTTATCTAGTTGATCTAACGTGAGGATTTAAGACACAATGAGGAAAAAAATTGGAACATAAACTACAAAGCCTTAATAACAATTCAAATTATAATAACCTAGGGAAAAATTCATCGGCAAGAGTAAACATTTCATTACTGGCACAAAAAACTTCCATTAATGCACATTAACCCCTAGTGGAAGAAAAACTGGGAATAATGAGTTCATAATCTCATAATCTTATCTATGTGGCGAAGAGAAATGCTTGAAACGCCCTTAAATTCTAGAATGCATTGGAAGTTCCAGTATTTCAGAGTGGGGCACGGCACGCACACGCACACGCGCACCCCCACCCCCCCCCATTCAGTACCTAATGCTTTGAAGTCCACGTAACACACAAATTCTTGGGGTGGGGGTTAATAAAAATTAACCTAAACCAGAAACTACGTCCTCAAATACCCACTTACTGGGATCTTCTCCAAAGAGGAACTTAACCTCCTGGTGCGTCCGATTTTAGGGTAGCCTCACTTTGTCTCAGCGTTCATCCTTTAACCCCAATTCTTTTATTCTGATAGTGAGGCCACGTTTATACTACCAAGCACGCCCCTCTTCCCAGTTGCAAAGACAGCCCGAACACAGACGTACCGCTCAAATCACCACAAAGGAGTCAAGCCATAAAGGTGCCTAGAAGACCCGGAGCCCCCCCAGAGGATTACCCGGAGCTGCGGCTGCCGCCCGAATATCTCCACTCGGCGACCAGGCGGGGTGGGGCCTCGGGTCCGACGGGCAGCGGGGGTCGGGCCACGGAACCCGCAGGACCTCGACGCGGGGAAAAGGAGTGGATGCCAGCGCCGTCGGGCTCACGGGCCGGGCCCCGCGAGAGCCTGGCGCGGCTGGCTGCGGGGTGCTCGCGGGCCGAGTCGCGAGGAGGGTCAGAGGCCGGAGGAAGGGTGAAGCCCGCGGCGCGTATTTTGGGGCCAGGGTGTCAGCAAGGCGGGAGGCGGCGTGTCGCCGCGTCGCGCTCTGGCCGACCCGAGAGTCCCAGCCCCGCTTCCCGGGCCTCGGGAGTTTGCCGGGAGGCGCACTGAGGCTCGCGGCTCTCCAGTCCTCACCTCCTCGCGCCTCGGCCCCCGCCGCCGCCATCTTGAGGAGCTTTCATTCAAACTGGCGCGGTCAGAGCGGATAGCTCAGCTGGCCCGACGCCCCGCCCCTGCCGGCCGCGCGGTAGTCGGGGCCGGGGCAGCGGACTGGAATCCGCGAGGCGTCCTGACGTCACAGGAGGCTAACCCCCGCCTCAGCGGCGAGCGCGCGCCTGCGCCCCACAGCACGTCCGGGCGCGCCGGACTCCACGACGGGGGCGGGGCCTGAGGTCGGCGCCGGTTGCGATGCGCTCGTAGCGTCCACCTGCCCCGCTGGGCTCCTTCAGTGCCGGATTCGACCTTACGTGATTCAGGCCTTCCCACGCTTTTAAATTCCTTTTACACCGGTACTCTTCACTGTGCAAAATTCAGAACGTACAGCGGAGCCTTATGGTACAGAGTACGTTTACTTTCCTGTCTGTTCCCTAGCCACTTAAGTCTAACATGCCATTGTTTCATAACAACTAATGCCCAGATCTGCTTTCAAAATTAGTCAGTGTTAAATCACGTAAAGAGATTTTATTTGGTTCCACTCGCCTGGGGTTGATTAAATTGTTAAGATCTGGGCCCTGGCATTGGCACTTTAAAGCTCCCAGGCGATTCCAATTTGTAGCATGGGTCTAATTCTGAGCTTCCCACACTTGAAAGAGCAAAGGTACCAACCTGATCTCGTTAGGATGCAGATTCAAATTTGGTGGGTCTGGGACAGATCAGAGATTCTGCTGTGCTAGATGCTTCTAGGTAAATGTTATTCAACCCCTAGCTCCTGCAGGACAGTTCCAGGAGTTCCTAACTAATCTCCACTCCCACCCCGTTTGTTTGCAATAATCACCGCAACCATGGTGATTACTTTAAGCAATCTATAAAGAAATATCAATAAACTGTTAAAACTAAGTTAGAATGCTATTTGACATATCACGTATTTAAAAAAAAACTAAACATGTCAACACATTATGTAAAAACTATTTAAATATTGGCAATGAACATTAAAATTGGTAGATCGTTATGAGATATTGTCCTGTCATTGAAAAGATCTTGATGAAACTTTCAATACCTTGGGAGAAGTGTTCAATACATCAAGCAAAACAAAAACTCAAACTGTAGTTTGAACTGTGGAAATAATATATAGGAATATAACTAAATATAAAATGTCTGGGGCATGATTTCCTTTTTGACTTCTCTTTACACAATTATCTACTTTCTATGAACATCTTAATAACGGGTCTTTTACAATCCTCACATGGAAAGCCCTTATTATACTACTTCATGTTCATTTTTCAAACCTCATTGCCAATCATTTCCTCCTGGTTCTTTTAACTTTTAGTAGTCCCAGATCCCAGGACTTTGTTACTTTCTGCCCAGAAAATGCCCTCCATTCCCCTATGCTAGCTAGGATTATTCCAAGATCCTCCAAAAACTTGGAGTCTCACCTCTTTCCCAGGGCTTCTGTCCCTCTAACTCCCTAAGGTTATTTACTACCTCTTCTGTATTCGTAGGAAACTACCCAAAGCATTGATCCTTAACTTCTTTCTAGGTTTTTCTTCTACTTCATTAGCAACTTTCTATTTTCCTTTTAGTTCCCTTTCCTTATTTCAGCCTAAATGTCTAGTTTCCTCAGGGTTTGGTTACCATACATCTCTCCTGCCCTCTCCCTGAAATGAATGCTTCAATTCCCACCTATGTAAAAATACCTTAATGCTTGAGATTCCTAACTTTTGTCTCCAGCTGTGATCTCTGCCCTGAATTCCAGACTGCCTAGTTCAAATTTCCATTTATGTGTCCCACAAATACCTCAAACTGAACATCCTCATGTAGTATTATTGAATTTTTGCCTTTGTATCTCGTCCCGTCCACTGTAGGGCACCACATCCTCAATGTGTTCTCTAGAGGAAAATTTTGGTGGTGTTTTGATTCATAACTCCTTTCTCCAAATTAATTCCATTAGCAAGTGCAAAATATAACTTGATTCTGCCTCTTTTCTCCATCTTCACTATTCTCTTAGTTTAGGCCATGAAGTCTAAGTATTTTCAGTTCCACTTTTACTCTCCTCCAATCCATTTTACACACACATGTCCTTCTGTTTAGTTAAACACTTCCTCAATAGGCCTAGAATTAAAGCTTCCGATAGCTGATAAAGCTTCTTTGTGTAGCCTTGTCACTCTCCATTGTTCACCATTCTCCAGGTCTCTTCTCTATTCATTCAGAAGACTGTACATCTCCAGCGCCAGGCACTGTATGAGGTGTTGGAAATATAAATGTGGAGAAGAAAGAAAATGACTATGTCCTTGTGGAGACTATACTGAAGAAAGGAAATAATTTTAGACAACTCTAAATTACTTCCTAGCTCAGAAGACATGCTCCTTCCTTTTTTCATAGGCTACCTTATCACTTGAGTGTCAGCTTAAATGTCATTATTCAGAAGCCTCCGTGGCCACCCTACCTAAAGAAGGTATCTGTTGTCTTTCCCCCTCCTTTCTACACCCTTAAAAACAGTCTTCAAAATGTGTTATGTTTTACAGATCTTGATTATTTCAGTAAAACAGGATGAGGGCCTCCCTGGTGGTACAAGAGTTAAAGCACAGCACTATGAAGATTTCAGCAGCCACACAGTCTCTGTTCCAACTACTTGACTCATTGTAGCTGAAATCAGCCATGAGCAATACATGCATGACTGACCATGGCTAGCAAACCAATAAAATTTTATTTACAAAAACAGGCTTGAGGTAGAACTGACACATTAGCCATAGGTTATTAATTTGTGATTAGTTTAAAAAACTAACAGGGGATGTCTGGTTAAAGCATGGTGCTGGTAAAAAGCTAAAAATGACTACAAAATAAAACCCTAACGTACTTTTCCAAAGCATAACTAGAAATACTTAGCGTTAGCAGTTCAGCTAGTTTACTTGATAGTTTCCAGAAACATTTAATGGCTTATACATGTACTTGATTTAATTTCAAAACTTTTTATAACTTTGGGAACTATCTGAAGAAGTACTCAGCCCTAGTCAAAAGGATATGCCTTTGAGGCTGCTGACTTATAGACTTATGATCATGTCTGAATTCTCTATTCAGGAATTGTTGATGCAGAAAAATGAAAAAATTGAAAGTTTGGTTTCTTATCTTTAGAAATAGGATATTGCTACTTATTCCCACCTACACAAGTTTAATAAAGCACATATGCAAAGTCTGAACAGAAAAAAAAGCAGTTTTTAAACCTTACCACCATTTGTCTTCCTAGGTCTGCTGGGAACCAAAATGAGATGTGAGTGGAAAATCCTCTTTGTAAAATCTAGAGTCTGTTGTGCATTGCTTACCTTTCAACTTTCCCCCCAACATGTGCAGATTAGTTTTCAGGGTTTTTTTTTTTTTTTCCAATTTAGAGTAAGTGTTTTCATTAACATCTCTGTAAACTAGTGAATGTTCTCTGATGAACACAATGTGGCTAGCCATCTCTTCAAAATAAAAAAAAACAAAAACTTTAATGGCAGAAGAAACATGTTAGAAGAAAAACTCAAACTAAACAAAGTTATAAAAGGAAAAGTACCTTCCCTAGTATTTCTTTTCACAAAAGAAACTTTTCAGACTTTGGTTTTGAGACCTTTTTCTATGTATGTATTATACACATTACAAACACCATTGCTGAATTTATGAGATTACTTTTTTAAAGCAAAAGTGTCATCTTTATATATTTATGGTTCTCCAATTTTTTAGTTCTACTATCAAAGACTTTTAAAATGTTCTCTTATGAAGACACAGAAGCAAAAAATAAGACACAATGCCAAATTTCTACTAAAATTTCTTTCAATCAATCTGACTTAATTGTAAATTGTTTTATAACAAAATAAGTTCTTTATATTTCCTACTATTTCATCTTGAATGAAAAACAAAAAGGTTCCAGCACTTACTAATGTATTGTAGCTTAACAGAGACACAGATTATAAAGTTCATTCAAAAAGTATTTTAATATAAACATCACTTATAAACAAAACCAAATAATGTTGATATTCTGGTTTAAAAAAATTCATGGTTTCTCTAAAACACTAAGATGCCACCTCAATAGTGATTGCTTCACATTTTCCAGTCTCTTGATCTGTGCATGTCACATGTAAAGATCCATCCCTAAAAAAACAAAAAGTAACAATTCATAAGCTTATTTTATAAAACATAAAGTCCTCAAGGAATTATTTGAGGACTGAGTACTTAAGAGACGGTTTTAGCTTTCCCAAAGATTATTAAAATAAACCATTTTTTTTTTTTTTGTATCATACGCTATGATTATATGGTGGTCCTTGCAAGTTTTCTCCTAGACCACTGAGGCAAAATTTGTATTCCTTGAAAACCCATGATGATAAACTGATCTTACCTTTAAGACTATGTAAGTACAGGGTGCATCATGCCATTTTCAAGCGCAGGCCAAGACAAACCCACCCTAATGAATTCTTTATTTTTCCTAAGTATGGCTGATGAAACGAGTTGTTTATGTTAATTTAGGAATAATTTACTTACAAATCACAGTGTGAATGATGAACTATTGTTAAGGAAATCATAATAATAGCTGGATTTAGTTAGTAATTTATTTCCCAGAGAAATTTCTATAATGGTAGAGAAAAAAACTTAATTCCTTTCATGGATAAATAATATTAAATAGGCCTTAAAAAATTAATTTGAAACTGATAAAAATTATGCCACTAATTAGTAAGGATCAGTATGCATTACAGATTGATTATAAAATAATTAGTTTATAAAAAAATTTAGTCTCTTAGTGAGTATTCTTAACACCATAAGTAGTATAATTTTTATACCTTTTCATAGTAAGAACAGCTAATATATCACGTAATCCATTTTCTTTTTTATCTAAATCCTGGAGTACGACCTGTTTATGCAAAAATAATACAAAGACAATTCATTATTTTAACGTATTAATGAACTGATGATCAAATATTCCAAAACTCAATCTTGCTATTACAAAATAAAACCATTTACTCCAAAAACTTGGAGTCTCACCTCTTTCCCAGGGCTTCTGTCCCTCTAACTCCCTAAGG